>NW_006921606.1:11581727-11604785 GCF_000298275.1 Orycteropus afer afer
CTCCCCTCCCATCCCTGGTAACCAACAAAGAAAATTTCCTTCTATTTATAAACCCTTGGTGAATTTTTCATGAATGTAGCATAGTGCCTAAGGCACTT
The DNA here is from genome assembly GCF_000298275.1 of Orycteropus afer afer. Taxonomy (NCBI): domain Eukaryota; kingdom Metazoa; phylum Chordata; class Mammalia; order Tubulidentata; family Orycteropodidae; genus Orycteropus; species Orycteropus afer. The sequence goes on from NW_006921606.1 coordinate 11,581,826, forward strand.
CACTGCTAACCAGAAGGCTAGTGGTTCAAACCCCCCAGCCACTCCTTGGAAGGAAGATTGGGCAATTTACTTCCATAGTGATACTGCCTTGGAAACCCAAGGAGGGGTCGTTATGAGTTGGGACCGACTCGATGGCACATTACAACAACAACAACATATTTTTAAGATCTTGTCTGTACTTCATGTCCAAATAAACATGCCAGTTATTACCCAGTCTCCAAACTTCAGTTTCAACTAAACCAACCTAAAACATGAGTTTTAACTTATAACTTAGTTTGCTGAGTTTTTTTTTTTAATAGTATAAACATAATTTAAGAAGGATTTTCAACTAAGCCTTCTCACTTATAAAGAGAATAGGTAAAATATAGAATATTCAGGTATCTTGTTCAATAGACAGACAGAGGTTCTGAATTTAGTTCTGTCATGAGTTGACTATGCTAAGCTTTCAGATCAAAGGCCCCTGAACCTCTGCCCTGTTTGATTTATATTCCTCCTAATTATGTGGCTTCCAACTGAATATTTGTAATAAACTAGCTTCAATACACACAAAATAAAACAAAACACATATAAGAAAATTATCAGGTCAGAAAGCAAAAATGAGATCGAGATTAAAAGAGTATAATTGTAATATATAAGCCTTGGAGATCAGTATGAAAAGAGAAACGTGATTAGAGAAATTGTTCTGAATTTTCAGAAAATAAATAAAACTTCCAGTTCTCAGAGGAGCCAAGTTTGTCCTAGAAGTAAATTCCAAAGAGCTTGTTTCATGGAGTTGTATAGAAAAGGAATCAGTGGTAATTAGAGCAATATTTTTAATAGCATTCTTACAGCAAAATATGGTAACAGATCATAAGATTGTTCTTGTCACATCCTTATCACAGCAATGAACAGAGTGTGAGAAATTAGGGACTGTTTTTGACCAAGCAAGAATTTAAAATTAATTCCATTGGACAATGTGGTGAGTATACCCCTAGGTGGCTCCTAATGATCTCTGCTTCTAACATTCAGCCTCTTTTGTATAATTCTCTCCCCTTGATTGTGGACAGGACCCATTATGAGGTGTTTCTTACCAGTTCCCCTTGCCATTGAAAAGATTCTGACTCATAGCAACCCTGCAAGACAAGGTAAAACTGACCTATAGGGTTTCCAAGCCTGTAAATATTTACAGAAGCAGGCTATCTGTTCTTTAGCCCATGCAACAGCTGGTGGTGGGTTCAAACCACAGACCTTCTTATTAGGAGCTGAATGCTTTAACTACTACACTGCCAGAGCTCTCTTTGTAATGAATATGGCAAAGGTGATCTGATGTAACTTCAGTGATTGCATTACATTGTAACTTTCATCTTGCCTGGACACCCTTTCGACTCTCTCTCTCATTAGTTTTGATGAAGGAAGTCACCCTATGGAAAAATCCATGTGACGAGGACCTGAGGAGAGTCTACAGTCAACAGCCATGAAGGAAATGAAGCTTGCCCATAGCCATAAAGGGTTTGGATGTAGATTGTTTCCTAGTCTAGTCTCATAAGGTACCCTATCCCTGGCCCACATCTTGATTATAGCCTCGTGAGAGACTCTGAAACAAAGGACTCAGTTAAATCATGCTCAGATATCTGACTTGCAAGAGCTGTGAGACAGCAGATGTGTGTTGGTTTAAGCTGCTAAATTTGTGGTAATTTGTTATGCAGCAATAGATAAGTAATATATACCCAGTTTCAAAAAAATGTAGAGCAAAATGATAGTTTATGTCAGATTGAATGTGCCACTCAGCTGAACGCACTACATTTGAATATTGGTTCATGTTGTGTTTTAGATTATAGGCACTTTTCAAGCTTTTGATTATGATCCCTCACTTCCTCATTAGTACAAATGACAAATCACAGGCAGAAAAACCCATGGTTAATATGTGAGTAACCTTGCCATGGAGTCTGAGTTATAAATAGAGATATAATGTGTGTGCTCAAATAATTAGGAAGTCATAAAAACATAAAAACAAATGCAGAACATGTGTATCATTGGGCTTATGACAGGTGGCATGAAGCAATTTCTCTAGATCCTTCAATATTATCCATTTGATTTGTCACATAATCAGAAAAGGAATTTTAAAGAAATATACATCATAATCACAGATAGCATTAAATGCTGTAGGTGAGTAAGTTCAGTAAAGAGAATGATCTAATTGTTGGAATGACAGATCAAGGTTTTGGGATATGGACTGACTAAATTCTTCATCCAGTCTTTCTTTAACATATAAGCCTTGATTAACTTCCATGAACCAGGTCCTTGCTAGGAAGTGGAAATCATAGAAAAATGAGACATAGCTACTGTCAGACTCACACTCTAGCATGGATAATAGTGCTACCAAGTATTGACTCATAGAAATCCCATGTGTTCAGAATAGAACTACTTCACAGAGTTTTCAAGGCTGTGACTATTTAGAAGCAGAGTGTCAGGCCTGTCTTCAGAAGCACATCTAGGTGGGTACAAACTTTTAGTCTTTCAGTAGTCAAGTGTTGAACTATTTGAGGCACCATGGGGTTGTCATAAGTTGGAACTGACTCAACAGCAACCAGCAATGCCAATGTTTTGAGGATGTAATAGGTGATGTATCAGTCTATGGCCAGATCTTTATGTACATTGGTTCATTTGATTCAGAAAGGAAAAGTTTGCTATTATCCCAAAATAGATTAACAAGCTGAGGTTTAGATGTCATGTTATTGTTGTTGTTGTTATGTGCCCTCGAGTTGGACCCGACTCATAGTGACCCCTCCTTGGGTTTCCCAGGCAGTATCACTACAGAAGTAGATTGCCCCATCTTCCTTCCGAGGAGTGGCCGGTGGGTTTGAACCACCAGCCTTCTGGTTAGCAGTCAAGTGCCTTAGGCACTATGCTACCAGAGCTCCTTTAGATGTCATAAAGCAAGTAAATAACAAAGCTCGAATTTTATCCTAAGTCTTCTGACTCCTTAAATTACCTTTGACCTTCATATTTTCCTTTAAAAAAACAATAAAATAAAGACCTCACATTAAAAAAGTAACAAATGTTTATTATAAAATATGTGTGGAATATAGGCAAATAAAAGAAGAAAATAAAAATCACTCAATCTCACTAGCATTTTTTGTACAGCCATCACTCTAACAAGTTGGGAATGCCTGAGTGGACAGATGGGTGGATAATCAACTATATGAAGATAATTTATTAAACAATTTGCTTTTGATCTCCCTACACCTTATTTGTCAACCACTTCAAGTATGTAGCTAGGCCCTTTGAGGTTTCTTCATTCAGGGATTTTTCAGGGAGCTACTTAAAATCAATAGCTCTTCTGATTTTTGTAGAAACTTAAATCATAGAAGATATCTTGCTTTGTGGTCCCAAAGCAGGAGAGAGAGAGATTATTCTAACTTATTATGAGAATGAGACACAGAAGATAAATATTGCTGGATCCTATTTGCAGAGTGGACCTGGCTGAGTGGAGATCACAGTCCTCCAGGGAGCTGCAGCTGTGTGGTTCACCATGGAGGCAGGAAATCAGGCACAATGAGGCCCCACGCACTGCACAAAAGCAGTCCCTCAGGGTCTGAAGGGACCATGAGGGCCATGTGGATTGAGATAACAGGTGTTGGAACAGATGACCTATGACAAGTGACCAAGTGCTTTGGGCTCCCTAAAATGCAGGTGGGAGCTCTGGTAGCATAGTGGCTAAGGCACTTGACTGCTAACCAGAAGGCTGGCGGTTCAAACCCACCAGCCACTCCTCGGAAGGAAGATGGAGCAATCTACTTCCGTAGTGATACTGCCTTGGAAACCCAAGCAGGGGTCGCTATGAGTCAGGTCCGACTCAACGGCACACAACAACAACAACACAAAATGCAGGTATCTTTGCATAACTTTGGATAAGGGAGCATTTGAGTCATGATAGGGAAGAAATGTCCTGCCATTCTAGTAGCAGCAGTGCTTGGAGGAAGGATGAAAGAAATTAATGTGACACACCCTGAACCCTTGATTTTGTGAACTCAGATCCACAAAATCTGTGCTTGTTCTGCGAGTTCTGCAAATATTAGAGAGTGTGATATAGCAGACTCTCTAATAGACTTAAGGCAAATAAGAAAGGATTTCTTCACTAATAGTCTATTGAGAAAAAGTGAAAATAAAATAATCTGTTAAAGAATTATATACATCATGTGCTCAGTGAAACCAAATGATGTCTTTCTCAATTTTGCAAATCACAGGAGAGGGGAGACTTGAACTGGGCCTTAAAGGAGTTCCACAAGGTGGAAAAGGAGCTCAGTGTACTGCACACCAAGACAGGAAATCATGATATATGCTTTAGGAAATGCTGAGTAGCTCTGTGCAGCTGGAACCCAGAAAGAGGGATAGAACAGGCTGAGATAAAATTGGCCTGGGCAGGCTGATGGAACGGGGCTTTATTTTTGTGGGTAATGGGAAGTCCCATGAGGCTTTTACTCAAGATCTAGAAAGATTGGTCTGAGTACAGTGTGGAGAATGATGGGGCAGGCATAGAAGTCTAGAGAAGAATTACTGATGGTATGGAAACACTGTCAGTGAGGTTAGAAAAGAGAGATATCATTTGAAAGATATTTAAGGGACTGACTCCACAGTCCTCATAGCTTGTTGCTCACTATACTTTTCTTCTATGTACTTAAATTTTGTGTCAAAATAATTCTCAACATTGTACTCTGTTCATCTGATACCAATACAGGAAATTCCTCTGCAATCTCTACTGCTGGAGGCAATCAATGTAATAGTAGTAATGGTGTTCTGGCTATGTGTGTGTAGAGAGCATTGACCCAACACACTGACATATATCAACTCAAATCCTTCACAAAAACAGAATTTTCACTGCAGAAACTATTTTCCCCAAACTTTAGTCTCATCAGGAAACATATGCAGTTGGAGGTTCAGAAAAAGTGTTTAGATTCTACCTTTTGAAGCTATCACTAGACATTTAACCAGACATAAAACAACAACAACAACAGCAACTCACTGCCATCGAGTCAGAGCCGACTCCTAGTGACCCCTCCTTGGGTTTCAGAGGCAGTATCACTATGGAAGTAGATTGCCCAAGCTTCCTTCTGAGGAGTGGCTGGTGGGTTTGAACTGCCAGCTTTCTGGTTAGTAGTCAAATGCCTTAGGCACTATGCCACCAGAGCTCCCTTTACACAATGGAAATCATACAACATGAAGGGAGGTGCATACAGAAAATGGAATTGATAAATATTTTAAATCCCAGTTCATTTTCAACAAGTGTTCTTTGAGCCTCACCTGTTGTTGTTGTTGTTATGTGCCGTCGAGTCGGCCCCGACTCATAGCGACCCCTCCTTGGGTTTTCGAGGCAGTATCACTACGGAAGTAGGATTGCCCAACCTTCCTTCCGAGGAGTGGCTGGTGGGTTTGAACCGCCAGCCGTCTGGTTAGCAGGCAAGTGACTTAGCCACTATGCTACCAGAGCTCCTACCTAGACAGAGAATAAAATTCTTTGATTAGAGGCTTTCTTTATTCCACATAGAAGGTTTTCTCTATCTGGTATTTTAGTGACATCTACCACTCATAGTAGGTTGTTTCAGGATTTACAACAGTCTTTGAATTGGAAATTCATAAAGTACCCATGAGATTAGTTTTGTGTGTTTGAAGTGGCCACAAGTCTTCCCCATTAGGCAAACTCAGGCCTCTAGTCCTGACCAGAATACAGACATATTTGTTCTCTCTTCACCCTCTTTCATCTTTCTTTCTGGACACACCAAGACCACTCAAATTTGTCTTCCGTCCCCCTTTGTTCAGATTTCAGAAAAAGGGATTCAATATTCATATATGCCATTTTGAAATTATTTTATTTGAAAAAGCATGTTCTGAACAAGTTCTGAGCTCAGTGTCACAGATCCAAAAATGTATGAGAACAAATACATCTTGCCCTCCAAAATAAACAAGTATCAAGAGGGAAAAGAGAGGGTAGATTTAGCCTGGGTTTGAGAAACAAGTCAGTATTGCTACCTAGGACATGGACTTGACCCTGAGTAAACATCCTGGATCCTTCCAAAAGTAGCATTATAAACTGAAATTCTGATGAGAGGGAGTCTTTTTTGGCACTCAGTCAGTACAGAAGGAAACTATGGAGTTGGCAGGAGAGAAACTTCTGGGAACCAAGTTGTGATATGGAGCCTTCTCTTTGCCATTTCCAGTTGAAGTACAGGTGGTAAGTGCAAAAGAACAAGAGTCAGCTGTCATACTTTATTAGCTCCTTTTTTGATGGCCAGTGGAGGAGCATTCAGGTATGGGAGGCAAGATAGGATTCCTGAAACATGTGAGGAGTGCAAGGGGTTTTCTTTGTCATCTGTGTCGGTGAGTGATGCACCTGTGAGGAGTCAAATGATGCCTTCTTTTTGATTTGGGGCCCAGTCTTCTCTGTAAAGAAAATAAAATGAATGATAAGAGGCTGAAAAATGCACAGAGAAAACCATATAGGTGGTGGAAGAGAAAAGAGTGGAAGACAGTGAGCATCAGAGCAGTGCTCCTTAATCTTGTTCACTTCCTGGCATACATAGAAAAGAGCAATTGTTCAGACAATGGAGGAGGTGAAGCTTGGCCTAGGCCCCACCCAGCTGCCCTGGGAATTGCATTCACCACTGTCTTGGCATGTGTGCCCCATATTCACTGGGAAGCTGTGGAGAGATATTTCAAGTGAGAGAGACAACAGCAGAGGACAAGTTGTATTCAGAGGCAGGCATCGAAATGAGATCCCAGGAGAGTACCTGAAATACAGAGAACCAGAGAGAGCTTCCACAGGTCAGACCCTGGTAAAAAAGGAGGTGGTCCATAAGTGAGGAGCTGATTGTGCCTTGCAGTCTCACCCCAAAATTTGCTACTGATTTACAATTGCTAAGAGGATTACCCATGTCATTTTAGGAAAAGACGGAAAATAACATGGATAGAGGACCTGCATTTGAGAATGAGGAAAGAAAACCCCAAGCCCAAGGGGCCTGAGATATACACTTTTGACTTCCTAACAAGTGAAGTTATTTCCCACTCCCGCCACTCTAGGCAGCAATCATTCAGGTTTGGGAAATGGAGAGACAGACAGGAGATAAACTAAAAAGCTGGAATATGTGCAAGATGCTGCCTTCCTCTCCAGTAGTGCTGGGCCCAGGAGTCCTCTCAGGCCATTCTTGGAAGGCCTTCAGTTGCAAAGACATAGCATACCCTCTGGGAACTCTTTCTGGCAGGTTCTAAAGGGAAAAGAATCAAGACAACTGAGGCTCAGTGTGTCTCCTCAGTACCTGGGGCCCACCTGCAGCTTCATGGGCCTAGACATACTACTTTTTGGGAAAGTTCATCCTCTGCCTGGGAAATGTGACACCACAGGACTGGGAACCTTCCTGGGCCAATCCTAGTCCCATTTGTGTAATTTATGGTATATTTCCAGACCCATTCTCCAACATGCCTAGGTGCACTTGGCATCTTTGTTTGCCCTCTCTCCCCTCTCCAATTTGGTCTCCAGATGTTTGTTAGAAGAAACCCTGACAACTCACATATAAGGACAAAAACACTGGCAATTTGAAATGTGTCTTCCCACAAAGAAATGGTAGCTTAATAGAAACCAGTCCCACATCCAGGGAATGAGTCTTTAATTGTGGATCATCAAGTATCCAGGTCAGGGCAGCATATAGAAGGATGTGGTTGTTTCTTGGAAATGGCAAGGACCTTCCCAGGCCCCTGTGATCCCAGCCTAGATAGCTTCTCAGTCCACCCTCTTCCCATGATTCCCATGATGCCCGAAGGTGCCAGGATCCCAGAAAGGCACAAAATCAGCTCCTTGGGCTCAGGTAAGAAAGCTGCCCAGACTAAACAGGAGACCTCAGCTGGGTCATTCAGAAACCTCCCTTTCTGTAAGTGCTGCAGCCAGGTACTACATGGAAGATGTGGATGTTCTACAGGGCAACTGTCACAGAACTTTGAAAGCCCTGCCAGGCAACTGCCACTGGTGGGTGGGGGAGGGGCTCACAGCCACTGGTCTCTCCAACCTCCCTGTACTCCTGCACTCCTGGGGTAGGCAATAGCTTGATAACCTAGAAGGAGAAACTTCCTGGTTTCTGACGCCCAGTGGGACACAAGAGTTCATAAAAGCCACTAAAAATCTTGGGTCTGCACTAACATGTTTCCACAATTCATAGGGTTTAAAAAGAAATTTTATTTTATTTATATGTATATGTATATGCAATGCATAAGAACAATGTGGTCTACCAGAAGCAGGTTTGCTAGCAAGGAAGTCAGGAAGGATGATAGATGTACAGTGGTGGGCCTAAAGCTGGGCACTGGGCTCATTGGTCTCAAACATTTGGATGTCTCAGAGATCCTTTTGGATAGCTAGAGGAGGCCAAAGGCAAAAAGGGGTGGGGCAGAGCTGGGCTCTGCCAGGCTGTGCTCACAACTCTGGGTCCCATTTTTGTGAAAGGAAAAGGGGTCTTCAAGAGATGAATATGCAGCAGGAATGGAGAAGGTCCAGGGACAAAGTGTCTAGGATGGAGGGAGCAGAGAAATTTAGAGATTTATAAAGATATAAAGTAGAAAAACAAACAGGCATGAACTCGTGGTAAGATGACAGAAGTTATGCTAAAAGAGAGGAAGGAAAGGAGAGCCAGCTGGGGCAAGTGAAGGAAAGTAGAATGGCTGAGACAAAGGGGAGACTGAGTCAAGGTTATAGCATGATGATGGGCATGTTGACTGCTTACGTGGAGAAGCAGCTGACCTCCAGTGGAGGCTGGAAGGATGGTCCAGGGGCCTACAAAGTGTCCTCTTATTCCAAGTCATTGTTCAGAGGGAGGTAGGCAGGGAGAACTGGGATGAGCCACAACTGGTCAAAAAGAATACATTGAAACCCTAAGAGGCCTTTCTATTTTCATTATCCTCTTGTCCCTTCCATCAACCCTGCCAGAAGTCCAGCATCCAAAATAATCATAGGAACTGAGTATACTTTTCAGAAAGACTACAGCTTAGCAGTAATCAGTTCAGTGACTAGGAAAGACAACACTAATGGTGGAGATTTAAGCATCCAATACTGAACCCTGGGGATAAGGGACAGAATTTGGTCTTCCTGGACCACTGAAACTCCAGCCTAGGCTGTCCTTCAGGGAAATCCAGGACAGGAGAAGGAGGATCTAAAATGGACCCTGGAATGGCAGGAGGTTGGGCCACCTCCTAATGGGTTCTGGCAATAGGCAATAGGCAAGAGAGAAGTGAATCCTTCCTGTATGAGAGCTCCTATCAGGCCACTTGGTAAACTTCAACTGGAACAACCATCATTTTGCCCTTTCACTTCATTCTGCCTCCCCACACACGTAACCCCAAGAGCCACTTAGTGCTCCTCCTGCAGGCCAATTCTATGGCCTCACACAGGTCCAGTTCTTTGATATGGAGTCAAGGCCTGAATAGGAACAAAATCTGGATTCAGACTCCAGGGGAAGAGGGAGATGCTTTTTAAGAAGATATTAAACATCTCTCAGCATGGCTCAGTGACCATCAGCCAAGCATGAGGAATGGGCACGGGACTTTTTGATAGGCAAGGGCACTGGAGAATATAACTCTGGAATTGGTGCTCTGGGGTGTTCACTGTGTCCAGATCCAGCAGACCTTGGACAGAGGCTGTCCCAATGAACCACCTTCCAATGGGTCTTTAGTGCTAGGCATCTTGGCAGCCATGCAGTCCTGGTCCCTGTGTCTCTCACTTCCAATTGTCTTCCCTGTGCTGCTCTCCTCTAATATTTGTTCAGCAATTCACTCATCCATAAGCATGCTGCTTTGTCAAATATTTGTTGAGCATATCTGGGCAGTGGGGATACAAAGATGAATGAGACAAAGTTCCTTCATCTGAGTGCTATACTCTGTGGTGAGAAGGAAAGATTGACATGCTGAAAATGAAAACATCAGAAATACCCACCAAACTTGGGCCAGTGACTCAGACATACATACCCCTTCATCCCTGTCCTGTTGCAACCTCTCAGATAAGCCACATTACTTAGAGAAAATGAACATTTAAAATATTCACAAGTAGAATCATATCTATCAGGAAATACTGTGCTTCCATGATCAGGTAGGCTCTAAGGTGGCCAGTAGAGGGGGAATTCTTTTTCCACTCAGAGGTTCATAGTCACCCACTCATATCATCAGGGTCCTGATATTCTGCAGCACTGACATTAGGGAAAAGAAAATTATGTGTAAACTTTGTGTTCAGTGGACGGCCTTCCAAGGTAATCATTGAAGATGAGTCAAAGTGCTGAACACCTCAGGTTTGTAATACATTCTGAGAGTACCATATGAGCTTATTAGGGACAAAGTCAGTTGCTTCCTGAGGCAGCACAGGAATGGAAAAGTAGAACAGTGAAGCCCCACTTAAAAGGGATGTTGATGTTCATGGGGGCTAGGATTGTTCTGGAAGCTGCCTCCTTGGTGTCTCCACTTGAAGGGCAGAGGGCCAGAGCTGGCCCCATATGAATGGTCAGTGGGGAGAATTGGAGGGCTCAATGAGAGGACCAGCAAGAGGAGGGGTGAAATTGTAGCATTTCCAAGATGATGCTTCCCCACAAACAGATACAGAGCATGGGGAGTAAGGAAAAAGTCCCTCCCTCAGCTGGGAGGATCGGATGAGATAGAGCCTTAGCCCTTCCATCTTCCCCTGGAGGAGTCCAAATGGAAGGCTATTTGATCAGTTTCAAATACTTATAAAATTCAGGACTCAGGAGAAACAGAGATGGGCAGGATAAAAAAAAAATACAAAAGCTCAATTTCCATCTGTAGAAAGAAGAGAACATAGCAAGCAGAGTGAGGGAATCCAAGAAAGAAAGGAATAGAAATATCATATACAAAAAAGGGGACAGAAGAGGTGAGAGAGGGTGGAAAGAATCCCTCACAGGGACCAGATAGAGTCAGAGTGAAATTAGGACAAGGAGAGAAGTGCAGATCTAGCTGGCCAGCAGACCTTGCCCAAGAAGGGCAGGTGGAAGAAGAGCCCAAGGAGGCTGGAAAGACTGACAAGATGATTAGTATGGCATGAGACATTTCTTTTCTGGGAACAGGAGCACAGAGATGGATGGGTGTTCAGGGCTGTAATATGTTTTTTCTCTGTCTTGAACTCTAGGACTATCCTCTCCTGGAGTACAATACAGACGATGAGACACTCAGCCCCAGGATGGTTATGCTGCTTTGGAGTTTCTTCCTTCTTTTCTTCATTTCTTCCTTCTTTTAGACAGATGAGGCCCTAAGCCTTTTGTCCAGTTAAAGCCCACTGACAGCCAATCATTAAGGAAGAATCATACTCAGGGCCTATTCATTGCATATTTTGAGTTGTTTCTAGGAAACATTGTGAAGTTTGAAACAAGGCTCCAAGTTCCTCCTGACACCCACTCTTTAGTAGCATATTCCTCTTGTGGTACTTGAACCAGGAGCGCCATGGCCCAGCAGCCTTCCAGGCCAACTTTGGGGAAAAGCTCATCCCAGACTAGGAGTAGTACTTCTGAAACATGCTGGGATGCCTGTTCTGGACCACCCCTTAGCCCCTTTGGGAATCAAGGAGTGTCTTTTCAGAGCCTTACTCGCAGCCCAACCAGGTGCCCTCAGGAGAGTTGTCTGAGCCCTTTTCACTCACAAGGAAGCCCATAACCTCACAAGCTGAAAGGGTGCTTCAGCACCCAGGAGAAGAAAACTGGCAGCCCAGTACCCCTGTCTTTGTTTGTTTGTTGCCCAGAATGATCTGCATCCTCCCATTGGAGGAGGATATTGAACAGTCAACTTGGAGGAGAGAGGACTATTTGGGCCTAAAGGGTAGGTGATAAGATAGATCCAAGATAGCAAGACCCCAGATCCCATGAAACGAATCCAGAAAGTATCCTACTCTCCTTCCCAGAACCTCTGGCATGCTTAGAAATTGAAGTCTGAGGAGACTCAGAAATAGACACTGGCTTAGACCATGGCGAGTAGTCTGAGAAAGCAGCATCCTTTCCTCTGGGAAGGGGTCAGGTAGTACTGTGCCTGGAAACTACATGGAATAAGCAGTTGCAGTGTATACAGTGTAGACACTTGGGGCCAGTGGTAAAGAGCCCCTGCCAGGTTGCTCCAGGGACCTACTGAGTCATTATGGAGACATGGCACTATCAGCCTTCTCATCTCATTCCTTGACCACACAATCAGCAGAGCTGTCGTTGGCCGAAGGACCACTCCAGTGGAGCATGGATCCTCAGGCCTTACTTCCACAGAGGTCTACTGACCACAGTCCCTAAGTAGAGACTAGGTACATAGTCATTTGGTGCAGTAGCACCTGGGAAAAGAAGACCCAGGATGAGATTTAGGTGCTTGGAAAATTATCAAATCACAATTCAGTTCAAGAAGCAAGAAACAGTCTAGTTTAGGGATTAAGTTTCAGATTTCTCTTCAACCAAGTTTCCAAGGTGATTTTCTCTCAATAAGCTGCTTTGACTATTCCAGTGGTAGGAAGCATGCCACTTTAGTGTCACCACTATTTCTGTTTTCTTGGGACAGAAGTCAGAGTCCGCTTTGCTTAGTGCTGAAAAGAAGTTCACCCAGAATTACCTCATGTGACCCAACTTGACTCAATATATGCCACCCAAACAAACCAGGCTCATTTTCTTTCCTCTTTACACTTAATCCCATAGTTATTTATTCATTTGTTCCTGAATTTTTACCAAATAGCTATTAAATTTAACTTGATGGCTGATATACAATGATAGCCCCTGCTTCCAAGGAGCTCAGTACACGCCAAAGAAAGACATAAGCCTAATATCAGAGGTAAGTAGTGAATATTTACCAGGATTTGTCAGACCTCAGATATCAGTATTTGTGAGTCTTTCTCGTCATAGAAACAAAATCAGTTTAAGTGGTAAAGTCACTAGAAAACTAGTTAAATTAGAATTCCGGCAGCTTCAGCACAGATAGGGAAAAGGGAAGAGAGTAGGGAAGCTCCAAAGAGCTAGGCTTTGGGGGATGTCAGGGCTCACAGGATCTGGGATTGTGTCTGGAAACTACCCCCTTGGTGTCTCCAGTTGAAAGGCAGAGGGCCAAAAGCTGGTCCCAAGAAGATGGTGATAGCCCATATGATGGTCACTGGGGAGTCTTGGAGGGCTTAAAGAGTGGGCCAGCAAAAGCAGGGGTGAAATTGCAGTATCTCAAAGTTGGTACTTGCTTACAGTCAGAAATAGGGTATGGAGAGGAAGGAAGGAGGAGGCACAGGAGTGAGGTGGGAGCTTAGCCCTTTCACTGTCCATTCTTTGCTGAGGAGGAACACAAAAGAGGGTGGCTTCACCCAACTCAAACATCTAGAGAACCCCTGGCACTGGAGAAATAAAAATAGAAATATCTGGTTGCACCTGCAGACAGAAACAGAGAGGGAGAGAAAGCACCAGTGAGAGAGAGAAAAAACAAGAATGGTGGTGGGAGATATTAGAGAAAAGAGTCCGGACAGTATAGGGGTGATGAACAAGGCATCCAAACCACCAGAGAGACCCTGTCACAGAGGGAGAAGAGGGAAAAGGGCAGGGATCAGAATAGGAAACAGCTGGCCACACACTTTGCCCCAAGCTGGAAGCTTTCTAAGAAAATAATCAAATTCTTCTCAATGCCATAACTCAAATAGACAGCAAAAGAGAAACTTTCAGGGAAGGAAGTGCAAGACAGGAAAGGTTTCTCCAGAAATGGGACCAAGATCCTGTGCAATTCAGAGATGTGTATGGTATTTGTCTAGACTATTAATTGCCCTGATACTTTCTGACTATGTAGGGGGCCTAGGTTAACTGATGAGTATGCAGAGGTGATGGAGATAAATGCAATACTGGAGGACTAGCTAAGCATGAAATGGCAATTTCTTTCCAGAGTCAAATAAGGCTCAACATCTCTAAGTTAGCTGACCTTCTTGCATTCCCCCTGCAAAGGATCCTTTGTGGAGGAACTGTGGAGATAGAAATGGTATGCAGAGGACATGAGAGATGTCACTGGTCTAAGGAGGTTGAGATCCTGCTGGTTTCCCCAGGAGCTACCTCTCTTTGGAGCTAGAGACCCACAGACCTGCCTCTCTGGCTCCAGATGACCTATGGGTAAAGATCACCCCCAGCCTGGAGTATTTGCTAGTATTCCCAGGCCCTGTTGATCACTGTTCCAAGCCCATTTGGGAATTCTTCCTCCCTTCCTTTCACTCTTTCATCCTCTTGACTTGGTCTCCTTTCCAAGAAGACCTGAGAAAGTGTGTTTGCTCTCTTCCTCCCCACCCACAAACTCTCATTTAAGCATTCCTGCATAAATATTACTAAAAACCCTCTTTTTCAGAAGCAGAAGGGCCCTTGGACAGGTTTCTTCCTCGGAGAAATTTGTGTTGTAGTACCAGACCTTATTTAATGAAAAATAGAAAATATATAGGGTCAGGACTATATAAATTTTAGCAAGGTGTTGTTATACAGAAAGAATGAGGTGCTTTTCTGGATTCCATGAAAATACAGCCCAAGGCATTTCTTATTTTACTTCCTCCTGAAGCCCAGACAGTCTTCTAAACCAAGATCCAAAGAGAGCTTCAAAATGGTCCCCAGGCACAGTGCCCAGGAAGAGTACAAACTAGAATGCTGAGCGTGCAAATGGGGATTCCAAGAAGCAGGGGCTTGCTTAGAAAATGTCAACATCCCAAGTTAATTCAATAACCAAAGTACCCAGACTTACAGTCTTCAACCTATGATTTTTCTTTAGCCTGATTCTAAAGGGGTTTTCCTTAATCAGCTGCTTTTGAATACAGTTAGTAAAAAGAGACATATTACTCTTGAATATTCTATAAAACCAAAACCAAACCCACTGTCATCAAGTCGTTTCCAACTCATAGTGACCCCCATTGGGTTTCCAAGGCTATAAATCTTTATGGAAGTAAATTGCCTCATATTCCTCCCATGGAGCCACTAGTGGGTTTGAACTACCAAACTGATTAGCAGCCAAAAACATTTTCCACTATGCCACCAGAGTTCCTTAGACTATCCTACAGACCCTATCAATGAAATTGCTTGTAAAACTGAAAAGGATCCTTATTCCTGTCTTACAAGAACTCCAACCTTCAATGAACTCACAGTCTGATGTAGAATACATTCAAGTGTATCATTATATGACACCATATTAAGTGCAATATAGTGTCCCCCATGCCTTAATAACTAGGACAGCTACACATTCAGTCAGTCATAGGAATAGAAACCTTTTAAACAGAGACACTTTTTGGAGATAATTAGCCTGTTCTCAGACCAGCATAGGAGCAATGAAACCAACTCACACAGTTGAAGAGCTTCCCTAGAGTCAAAGTTTTGGGAGATTTCAGCACAGTAGGTGGATGAGGAGCTTTCTGTTATTTCCAGTTGAAGAATGGAGAACCAAGAGATGGAGAGTGATGGGTAAGGAACTTATCACTTATGAATTATCAGTCTATTTCCAGATTATGGAGCTTTAAGATATCCAGGGAGGAGGAAAAGGGGAGTGGAATAACAGGACTAATAAATCACACACAAAAGTGAAGGAACCAGGAGGATATTTTTTCCACCCAGAAAAGTCCATGGTCCTTTCTTGACTCATGTTTTCTATTTTGTCATCCTTTTGAAATTTTTCTCTTAATTAAAAAAAAAAAAAAAGACTGATACAGATGTAGGATATATATTCTGAAACCAGGCAAAGAACAGAAATACATAGGAAAGAACAGCAGCAGAAAGGGTGGGACATCAATCCTGAGAAACATGAAGAAAAGTAGAACCTTGGAGAGAGAACAAAGGTATCACACCATGAGAAGGGAGCAAGTGAGGGCAAAAGGCCAAGAGGGCGGAGAGCCAGTACTGGGTAAATGGAAGCCAAAGCCTATCAGGGAATGCTTAACATGTTTCAGTCTTGCTCTGTTAAAAGAATGCTGATGCAAATGAAAGGTGGTGATAGTTACTTGCTTGGGAACACATCACTGTTTCAATTGTCTGTTTCTCCTCTTGATTCTGAGTAGTTCCTGAGGGAAACAAAATACCCATGGAGTGATCCCCAAGACCTCTCAAGGAAGAGGAATAGAAAACAGAGCATTTTACCAAAGGTGCAGGGTGTGTCTTTCTTCTAGCTCACCCTAGCCTGCCTCTACTACAGAATGTGTGTGTGGGTTGTAAGGAAGGTTATGGGTCATAAGATCAAGAGCTGTGGATTAGGGAAGGACTGGAGGAGTTCTTCAAGTCTTTGGGAGTCCAGCTTTGAGAACTACTTCCTCTGGGCTGTTCCCTTGAGACCTTCACTGTTACTTGATACTCAGCCAGGCCATAACTCAGAATGGGCTTTGAAGAGAAATAAATTGACTAGACCCACAAATTCTCCCTTCAAAATAGGTATTCCTGAAGCAAATAGACTTGAGATTGCCACCCTATCAACCTTGGAGACAACCCTAATGTTCAGGTCAGTCTTAACTTCCCTTTCACTCCTGGAAGGGACATTTATCTAACCAGAAAATAATGTGAGCTCTTTGCCCTAAAGATGGACAAAGGTAGGCTTTCCAACTACATATTGGGGATAACCTTCTTCTTGGGGTGGGAAAATTATCAAATGATGGCTCTTGTAGAACAAGACAAAATTAGGTTGTTGAGAAGTATGTGTTGCTCTGATGGTCTTCACAGACAATTCCTCTGTTACCTCACCCTTCTCTTTGCTCTGAGATTACCCCTCACTTCTTGATCCCTGGATTGGATCATTTACATATCATTGCCAGCTGACTCCTTTCAACGGACTCTTCTGGCAGGACTTGACGCCTACCACTTCATTATCCTCTGGGAATCCTGTATGTGAACTCACACTGCAAACAAGAATGTCTATTTTGAAGGGAGCATTTGTGGACTCTGTTATTTTCCACACTTATTAAACCTACAAACTTGATGCATAATGTTTTTTGATGTTGCTGTTGTTTTCTAAGTCAGGGACTGAAAAGAGGTTTGTTTTGATCTGTAGTTTTGGCTACATCTGCTTTGGAAAACATAATCTTCCATACTCCTGAAGTCCCTAAGTCACTGATTCAAGTTAGCTTGACTCTATTAACCAAAAAAAAAAAACACCTCACTGCCTTGAGTCAATTTTGACTCATAGTGACCCCCTTTGGGTTTCCGAGGTGGTAACTCTTTGCAGAAGTAGATTGCCAAGTCTTTCTTCTGTGGAGAGGCTGGTGGGTTTGAACCATCAGCCTTCTGGTTAACAGTCAAATGCCTTAGGCCCTATGCCACCAGAGCTGCCTCAATGACAAATTTTCTTTTGCACATTAGCTATATGCCCTATCTGAAAAGCTAACACCAGTCCTTTCTAGAATGCATAGATCCATATTCTTTCCTTCTTCCTACCCTTATCCAAAACTTGAATCCTAGATTCTTTACCATTTCTGCCTCCAGAACTGCTACATATTTCCTTGTCTCTTGTATACATAAAACACTTTGGAAATTCTAACATTAATATTTTATTCTCATTCAGAGCACATCTATGGAAACCCAAGTATGAATCAAATATTATAATTAATCTTAGGGATACAACAATGAATGAGAAATCATGTCTTTTCCTCCAAAATGTTTAAATTTATAAAATGATCTTTAATACCTTTCAAGACACTAAACATAAGTTTTTACGTTAACATAGAAAATTAACCTCTTGAATGAAAAATGCAAAAGCCTTTGAAGAATCTAGTCATGAAGGGCTGGAGTTGGCTTTGAAGAGCTCCCATTAAGAAGCCTGCTGACAGAATAGTTTCTCCCTGGGTTAATAGGAGGCATAGAATTCTCAAGGAGGTCAGCCTTTCTGGATGGGGATGTTGTTCTAACAGAGAGGGAAGCCAGCTGACCATCTATCATCTGGTAGGCAGAAAGCCAGGAGGTTAGGAGTATGTCAAAAAGTATCATTTCACAAAAATATCAGGTCAATAAATGGTAACTGGAAAAGAGAAAGAAGAGTAATGAAAGAGAAGGCAAGGCCAGAAAAGGAAAAAAAAAGAGGTATGGGGCACCACCTGAATGATGATTTATTACTTACTGTGGATAAAGTAGCCAGAAGGCAAGAAATTGTTCCCCACCTTCCCCAAGTTCTAAGTGAGATTAATGGCGCACACCCTGGGACTAGTCCAAGCCCACCTTATCCATCCCTGTGTCCTTTCCTATGAAAGAAAAATTGCATATGGATGTGCTAGAGTGTTCCGACCAAAGAAAGAATCACAGTAGAGAGAGCTATGCAGAAGTTCATGTAGAGGTGCAGACATGGAGATATTTAGAAAAGGCAAGCAGAGAGAAGCTGAACTAGGGCCCACAATTCATTCCCTGTCCCACTGAATTCAGCATTCTTAGCCCAACTCAACGGCACATAACAACAACAACAACAAGTGTTCCCAAACTCCTCCCCACACATTCACAGCTTCAACAGGAAGGCCCAGGAAAAGACATAAGCACTGAGAAAGGGCCAGGAAGAGGAAATGGAAAGAAAGAGCTGATGAAGGAAGAACGTGAAGAAATTGGGGTGGTCAGGAGGGAAGGTTCTGTCCTTTGGTACAGAAGTACAAGATATCTAAACATGTGGAAGTGTACCCCACCATCATCACAAACCCTCACCCCACCTCAGGTAGACCCTTGGTGCACATGGAAGAAAAGGAAATAAAAATAGAAGAGTAGATGGGAGTCAGGGAGCTTGGGTCTGCTCAAATCTCCTGATTCCATTTCTCCAACTTTTGAAATAAATGTTGATATTTCTTTAGGTAAGATTGTGTGTTACCCAAGAAACAGGTCCTTGTCATTGTTCCTCTGCTTTATGTGAGGGCAAGTGGAAGTGTCTAGTGGATATAAGCAACGTGTTCTTAGGAATTCAGTGAACCTGTCTCGCTTTGCTAAGATGACAGAGCAGAATAACATTTGGAATCTCTACACTTTGGCCTGCTGTAGGGGTCTCACTGTGTTTTCTGGTTCATACTGAGAGCCAAACCTTTCTGCCCATGTTGTTCTACTAGCTTCTGATGGTAGCTGAGGAAGAAGGAAGTTGAGAAGTTGGGTTTGTGTATCAATCAAGCCCTCGAACAAGAGCATTTACATTTTGGGGACCATTTTTCCTCCACTTTTTATCCTTGATACAATGCTAATTGCATTTTCTTTGCCTTAGTCAACAAGAGAGCTTGGAAAAGAATCCTCACCTCATTTCAACAAATATAAAGCCAAAAAAAAAAAAAAAACCACAAACTCACTGCCATTGAGTGGGTTACGACTCATTGCAAACCCTCCTTGGGTTTCTGAGGCAGTATCTCTAGAGAAGTAGACTGCCTAGTCGTCCTTCTGAGGAGTGGTTGGTAGGTTTGAATTACCAGCCTGCTAGTTAGCAGTTAAGACACTTGCCTGCTAACCAGACAGCTGGCGGTTCAAACCCACCAGCCACTCCTCGGAAGGAAGGTTGGGCAATCCTACTTCCGTAGTGATACTGCCTCAGAAACCCAAGGAGGGGTCGCTATGAGTCGGGGCCGACTCGACGGCACATAACAACAACAACAACAACAGTTAGCAGTCAAATGACTAATATGTATTTAGTACTTAATAAATTACACTAGGATACCTGCTTTCTCAGAGATTTTACCAAAACATAGTTTTTACCAAAACGTGTTTGTTTGCTTTTTTTTTTTTCTTCAGATGTTGGTTCAGCTTTCATAACCTGATATGTCCAGCATTAACAGTAAGTGGGCCACATATGAGCTCATATGGTCCCCAATACTTGCTGATCTTACTATGTGGTGACCCACAGCTGCAGCCAATGTTGGTAAAGTGACAGTAGCTCCTGGTGTCCTCTCTGATTTAGCAAAAGCTCCATAAAATGGAGTATGTTTCTTTGTACAATAGTTGCTGCTGTTGACAAGTTCAGGAATTTCCTTAGTGCATGATGTAATAAAGCTGACTGTCAGCTGTTAACTCCATATTCAAATATTGCTCTGAGTTTCTTCTTAACTGTGTCTGCTATTTAGAGTAATTCAGGTTCTCGTCACTTACCTAACACATCACTATGATCATGTCTTTGCACTGTTCTAAGTATCCACACATAATATTTTAAGTGGTCATCTGCATGTAGCTGGCCACCATGCACACTTGCTCCTAGGTGACTCAAAATGAATGCTACTCAGATTATAAATGAATAACAGAGACCTTCAACCCTATCTTAATCCAGATATTTCTGTAGTAAGATTTGGCCAGGGAAGGAAATGCCAGAGAAGATTTTACATTGTTCAGGAAATGATCCCATTGCAGGACAGTTAAGTAAGCAAGGAGCTCAATCTGGAAACTGGGATTTTATTTTTCTTCACCTGATGTCTGTGTTTTGTCTTGATCTATTTATCACAAAAGACTGCTCCTTTGCTTCAGAGTGCAGACTTTTCCACAACCTGAAGTTTTCCACAACCCGAAGCAGTGCTGGTTCTGTTGTGAGAAAAGGCTCCAGCTTGAGAGTTCTGACCTTGAAACAGCCCAGTATACATCTATTTTCATTCTTCTCTCCTTTTCCTTGATCCTGTCATCCTGCTTTTATGCTTTACTTGGCCTTCTCCTAAGATGCATAAAAATTCTCTAGAATTCTTTATCTAAAATTATTGACAAGGTTCATTTGCTTAACAAACATTAATTTAGCTTTGTTTTATGTCAGACTTCTAGTAGTGTTGGAAACTCGAAGTCAAATGAGAGTTTATCCCCTCCATCTCCTTAGAAAATCCTCATTGAGAAGGGGAGGGTGTGCTACAGAAAGGCCAGCTGGAACCAGATGGACAGAGAATCCTTTAAGGAGTCATCCTATGGAAATGTACAAATCACAGTGGTGTTTAATCAAAAGACTGTTGGTAAATTCTTACAGTCCTCAGTTTCAGAATAGCCAGATGGTGAAGATGATGAATGAACAAGAAGCTAGATGACTTCAGATCTCACTCTCCTTCTAGCTAGTAATTGTAGGGGTGGAGCAGAGTCTAGGACAGCAAAGAGAGAATGTAGAAGAATAGTGTCCTGATAGTTGTTGCAGGCAGGGTGATTCTGCCTGAATCAATGATCCTGACTTGTTGAGTGACATTGTGGATCCCTGGCTCTTTCCTACTGCTCCCTTATAGCCCTTTTAGCCAATTCAGGTTCCATCTAACCCTGCCTATATAAAAAGAACAGCATTAGATGAGCAAGGAGACAAACAGTCAGACTCTGATTAACTAGAAAAAACGTGTATGAAGAGAGAAGTAAATAAAATACATAGAAAGAAATGTGGATCTACAATGACAAAAAAGACTGAGATCTAGCAAACTAGAGACAGGGAAGGAGAGAAAAGAAAGTCATAAAAGCAGTGGAGGGAGATGTGAGAAGATGGGGGCCACCCAAGAAGTGAGAGTCATGGATAGATGAAGGACAGTGGACTGCCCGCAGCAAATACTGTCAACTTACCATGGCCCTGTCCTCCCTGCTGGGCAGTATACTCAGTAGCTTTAATTCATGGTTTTCGAAAGAAGAGATGTGATTTTAAAGAGGAAAAATAACCAGAGAAAATGGAGGAAACAGTTAAAGAAGTTGGTCCAGAACATGGGAGATTCTGAGGGTCCAAAGAATGCCTAACTTCTCTCACTTGACTTGATTCCCAATCTATCTGAGCACACTCACCCCAGCTATAGGTCTGGTGTCTGTCCTACTTTAGCTTAAACTAATAAAGATAAGGGATAAATGTAATAAGATGAAGGGTTCAGACTGTGGGAATATAGTATGGATGCCTCTACCCCCCTTACTTACTTGAATCTAGTTTGAGTCAAATAACAGTGTCTCTGTTTTGGGGCAGCCTTTATGAAGGTTGTTGGCCACACACCCATCCTCTCAAAGGGGGTTGCTGTGAAGGGATGGGGAGGGAATAACAGAAGGTATCAAAGATGTGCCTGTTGGACTTCAGAATACATGCCTTATAACCTCTTTAGGGGCTATCGGTCTAGTGGTTGGGATTCGGCGCTCTCACTGCCACGGGCTGGATTTGATTCCCGGTCAGGGAAGCCTTTCTTCTCTTGGAAGGAAGGTTGGTAAACTACTTCCATAGTGATACCTCCTCGGAAACTCAAGGAGGGGTGGCTATGAGTCAGGTCAGACTCGACGGCACATAACAACAACAACAACAAACAAATTTAGGGATCTCTCCAGCAAAAGCTCCAATTCTTTAGCATGTTAAACAGGATACTAAAGCAGGACTCTAGATTTCCTTGAGGTTCTAAAGGGCCAAGGAGGGAAAAAAAAATAGGTGGAACATTTCTGATATTTTAAAGGAAAGCATTAAGCCTTACAAAGGAGGTGGTAAAAACCGAGTTTGTGACCCTTGATCCAACTCTCCAATTAGGGGTACAAAAATCTTCGAGGTCTGGAAAAGAAAGGATTTCTTTGGATTAAGTCCTTGGAGTGTTGTGACCTTTTTGCTCTTTTTCACTGGAGAAGAGAAAGCGTGTTCTTCTCCATTACATCATTCTGATGAGAGTACGCTGAGCACTTGACAAATGTGCCTTGGATTATGCAGAACACAATGTACAGGTGCCTGATCCTCAAGTAAAGGCGCTAGCAGAAGCAGTGGAGGATTGGGTTAAAGCAGTAAGGAAGAAATGGGCACGCTGATGGGACCTGACCACACTTCTGAGAGAAGAGAGTGGAGTGATGATGGTTCATTTTGTCATGCTAACCAGATGTGCTGCTCCAGGGGAAAAGCTGGCCAGAAGCCATTTTAAAATCACACCCAAAAGATGCTATTAGGAGTGGCATAACATTTAAGGTCATGGTAGGGAAATGTTTTTTTCACACTTTCAAGAGGAAAAGGGAGCAAGCATAACCTTGATACCAAAACCAGGCAAAGACATCACTCAAAAGGAAAACTACAGACCAATATCCCTCATGAATATAGATGCAAAAATCTTCAA
>NW_006921606.1:11606960-11608778 GCF_000298275.1 Orycteropus afer afer
GGTTTATCTATTGGAGGAAATTTTCTTTGTTGGTTACCAGGGGTGGGAGGGGAGGGGAGGGAACGCTGTTAGATAGATAGTGATAAATATTGATTTGGGTGAAGAGACTGGTCTGAGAACATGCTTTGCCCACATTGTAGGAAGTTCAGGTAAAAGTGCTCTGTGAGGAAATTAAGGAACTTTCTGAAAGCATGCCAAGGAGTAGGCTCTGATCATCCACCAAACACACACAACACCAGGATAATCAGCCTAAGCCAGCCCACCACCCCTCCCATCAATGCCAGGGTGGAAACCAAGACTAGCAGGGGTTAGGAGGAATAAGAAAAGTTCAAGGCCAGAATTAGTTACGTGAGTTCCTAACTTGTGCTGATCTGAGAGAAAACAAGATAAAGCTATAAATGAAGTTCACTGCTTTGACTATTTCACATGGCCTGGGATTTTTGTAACTGAAATATTTAAGGCTAAAACTTACTGGAAGACTTATTATTTGACATTTTTTGAAAAACTATGGAACCTTGGATTTCACCCAAGGAGAAGGGAAGGCAAGTAGTAACCCTACATAATAGATTCTCAATGGTAGAGCCTGTTGAATCACATGACATCTGAGTCTTCTAAGTGGTTAGAGGAACTTTTCTCATTTTTTCCCCTGCCCTTTGTTGGCTCTTAGAGTCTTCCCTCCAGTCAAACTCCACTTTGCAGGACATGCAGCAGCCCCAGAGAGAAATACTTTGAGTTTTCTGTAAGGATGCTTTTTTTTTTTTTTTCCTCTAGCCTCTTGACCTTGCCTCATGTTCTTGACTCTGTTGAAACCCACCTCCTACTACCATTCTTCTCACTCTGTGATCCTTTAGGATGCATCTTAAACTTGACTACCTCCTAAAGTCTTCAGGGATTTCCTACAGACTTATATAGGGACACATCCCAAAGGCTCCACTGGCACCCACTGCTTATCTCTATGGCTCAGAAATCAGTGTCACAATTGCTTGCTTACTTGTCCTTTATTACCACCACCACCACCACCCCCCAAAAAATTCTAAGAGCAGGGACTCATATTCACTCACCTATTCCCAGGGGTTAGAAAATTTCTGAGTATATAGTAGATGCTCAGTTAATGTTTGTTGACTCAATACATCAACACACTCCATATCCCCTTTATTTGGTTTGTTGAATACATGCGTATCTACTTTCACTTATTTTGGAGGCAACCACAAGAATCAATTTCAGTATGTATAACTTCAAAGTCACTTATCTTGAGAGAGAACTAAAGAGAGAGGGAATGAGATGTAGGAAAATTTTAATGGAGAAAAGAGAAGCAGGGAAAAATCAGATTTTTTTTTTCTTCTGAAGCATTGGCAAAGATAAAACAGAGGGAAAGGAATTGTGGCATGGGATAGTGAGGGGGAGGAGATTGTTGAGTCTTTGTGAGGACAGCTGACCTGATATGCCATGAAGTTGCTTGGAGAAGGGCTGTTTAACAAGATGTAAGTAATAATAAGCAAATTGGCCAACCCACCTCCAAAAAGGGAGGCCAATGCTGACTGTTTAAAGACCTATTGAGGAGATGTGAAGTAGATTTTCTATGAAGGAGAGGAATGAAAAGGGATAGTACAGAGGAAATCTTTGGCAGTTTTCCCAAAATATGGGAAGAATTAGGTTGGAGTCTCAGGTTCAGGGCCAAGCATCCTAAACAGGGAGGTAGTGGGACCCCAGGCAATGGCTTTACGGTATACCTTGTTGTTGTTGTTGTTGTTATGTGCCATCGAGTCGGCCCCGACTCATAGCAACCCCTCCTTGGGTTTCTGAGGCAGTATCACTACG
>NW_006921606.1:11609588-11619855 GCF_000298275.1 Orycteropus afer afer
AAAAAAAAAAAAAAAAAAAACTATGACATTGGTGATATTTGGAGGTAATAATAGTAATTATGGTCATTATTAGACATCCTAATAACAAGGCACTGGCTAAATTCAGCATCATTCAAAATTCCTAGGACAATAGTAACAAGGAAAGGCCTCCAATGGGTCTTTCAATGCACTCTGCAAAGTACTGAGTACAGTTCCTTGTATGCTAGGCCCTCACTAAATACTCACTGATGATGATGATATTCAAGGGAATATTTAAGTGAAAACAGGTCAGAAATTTTTAGCAATGTTAACAGCATTCTATTCATTGTTGGCTTTGGTATGGCTTCTCAAAGCTGAAAAATGGCCAGCTGATGGATTGCATTTGTTCATCAGTAACAATACCCTCTTGATGAAATCTTTTAGCCCAGTCTTTTTAATGGTAGTTTCCAGGGTGTCTGTTTCTAAGATAACCTAGAGGACCAGTTGGAAGCATGCAGCTGAAGGTTTCCACTTTCACTGTCCGAAGTTGAGAAGGTTAACATTAAAACTTACAGATTTTCACAGTAACCTTACTCAGTAAAGTTCTAATTGTCATTTGTAAAAATTTAATTTGGACATGCTCTTTAATGGTGAACTCAGGAAAGCTATACATCAAAACAGACATTTAGCAGATGGTAAAAACAGTAGTAAACTGAATCTTGGCAAAATGTGCTAATGATTTTTACACTGTATTGCTGAAATGCAAAACACAATCAAATTAAAATCCAACATTTCCATATATAAAGTTATCATTAGTGTCCTTATCACATTTGAAGTGATCAATATTCTGAAGATTTAGAAATGTTTTAAAATATTCTATATGAGACCTCCAAGTCCCAAATATTTTCCAAAACACAGAAAATATGTGAGAAGAGCCATAGTTTGTTTATAGGACTGGTTTTTTTTCTTTTAAGTGAAATATCTACTCTCATAAATAATACCACCCAAAAATATATTAATTACTAAATGTGAGCAAAAGAGCTCTGATAGCATAGTGCCTAAGGCATCTGACTGCTAACCAGAAGGTTGGCGGTTCAAACCCACCAGCCACTCCTTGGAAGGAATATGGGGCAATCTACTTCCGTAGTGATACTGCCTCAGAAACCCAAGGAGGGGTCGCTAGGAGTCGGGTCCGACTTGATGGCACATAACAACAACAACAAATGTGAGCAAAGTGAGTGTTCACCAGTCTTCTGAAATATTTAAACAATAAAAGCATTGAGAATCTAAAGTTCTAAGACAGTGATCCATTTTTGAATGTATCAAAAGTACTTTATAGTTCTCCAGAAATTTCTTCATATTTTGCTTCTCATTATCTCATGAACACATAGACAATAAGAATATATGAGATTACAGAGAAAATTAGTCCACCCTTCAATTAATAACGAAAGTTGTCTTTAAAAATGCAGGAAGGTAAATTTCATGGAAAGTCAAAGTTTCCTAGTTTCAACTATTCTATTGAATATTTTTCCATGCTAAACGAGCACTGACAGCTTCTTCCAGAAGTTCAAATCGAGTTGCTCAAATTCTCGTTCCACATATTAAAGGAACATTCTTTGAGTATAGATTCTGCGTCTGATTACTGTATCTCCAGCACCCAGAAAAACTCTTGTTTTTCTTGCTACTAGGTGCCAGAGAGTGGTTTTCGACTCATAGAGACCCTATATATGCAACAGAATGAAACACTGCCCAGTCTTGGGCCATCCTCACAATGATTCTGTGCTTGAGCCCATTGTTGCAGTCACTGTGTCAGTCCCTTTTGTTGAGGGTCTTCCCCTATTTCATGGACTATACCAAGCATAATATCCTTCTCCAGGGACTGGTCCTTCCTGATAACATGATCAAAGTGAGAGAGAGAAACTTCTGCTATTCTTGTTACTAATAAGCATTCTGGGTGCACTTCTTGCAAGACAGATTTGTTCATTCTTCTGGCAGTCCATGGTATCTAAAATATTTTTTGCCAACAACATAATTGAAATGCATTATTTCCTTTAGTCTCCTTTATTCAGTGTCAAGGTTTCACATGCATATGACACCATTGAAAATGTCATGGCTTAGGTAAGACACATTTTAGTCTGCAAAGTGACATCTTTTTTCTTTAACACTTTAAAGAGATATTTTGCAGCAGAGTTGCCTAATGCAAAATTTGATTTCTTGACTGCTGCTTTCCTGGGTGTTGAATGTGGATCCAAGTAAAATGAAAACCTTGACAACCTCAATTTTTTCTCCATTTATCATGATGTTGCTTATTGGTCCAGTTAGAAAATTTTTGTTTTCCTTATGTTGAGGTGCAATCCATACTGCAAACTGTAGTCTTTGATCTTCATCAGTAAGTGTTTCAATTCTTCCTCACTATCAGCCAGCAAGGTTGTGTCATCTGTATATCCCAGGTTGTTAATGAGTCTTGAAATGCCATCTTCTTCTTCATGTAGTCCAGCTTCTTGGAACATTTGCTCAGTATACAGATGGAATAAGTATGGTGAAAGTATACAGCCCTCATGCACACTTTCCTGATTTTAAACTGTGAAGTATCCCCTTCTCCTGTTCAAATTACTGCCTCTTGATCTATGTACAGGTTTCTCTTGAGGACAAATAAGTGTTCTAGAATTCCTATTCTTACCCTAGCACCTAGCAAATACCCAGAACTAGTTTCTTCTCTTGCCAAGCCCAAGGGGTCTGAACATGGTTGCAAATGCTGGCAACTTTGCAGGATTTCAACTATTAAAAATGTATGATCTTCCAAAATTGTATCTCATATTATTTATGAAAAAAAAAAAAAAAAACATCTTTTGCTCATCTCAACACAGGTGTTTGCAATTTGGCCCTAACTGACATTATCATGGACCACACAAGTGAGAGTTTATAGTCCTTAAGCTAGACCACCAAAGAGTTTTCACTCAAGGTTCCCAGGCATCATGAAAATACCCTAGTTACCAGCTGCATTGGGATTCCAAGCTTGTGGGCACACAGCAAGACATTTAGGAAATGAGGCACCCCACTTCAGAATTATGAACTATTGTGCTTGGGGTTGACAGTGGGATTAAAAAAAAAAAAAAATGTTGGTTATATCAGAATGAAAGTAGTCAAAAACAATAAAGTGAAAAGCTGATTGAAATCATATCTTTTGTGTGCACACCTTTGGACAATTCCTGTAACTTTTGTTTTCTTTTTACTAGTAATGATCTATTCATGTTCAGCTTCTTTGCTATACAATGTATATCTTGAGCAATATATGTGCCATATTCATCATTGTCCTTTTTGCATTACTGCACAAGTCTAGAAACATAGGCTTAGCCACATAGCTGAAACTTTATAAAAGAGTATGGAATTAACATATAGTCAAATCTTAAATTGCCATAACATCAGACATTGAGTAGTTATTTACATATCCAGTAATCTTCAGCAGCATTTTCATTGACATCTGTATGTCAATTGCTCAGGTAGATCAATCAGGATCTTGGTCAACAATAGATAGATAAATGCCTAAAAGAGCAAAAGTTGCTGCTTTCACTTTTGGATTAGTGTTGATAGAAAGTTAATCAGCAAGAGTATAAGAAAAATTTCTTCTTTTTTAAAATTGTTTAGATATTTAATGAGTGTTAAATTAAGAAAAAAAAAGAATACAAGAAAATGTAGATAACTCTGTGACCATCTATACTTACATATACATGAGATCAAGAGTTGGGAGGCTTCTTTCCCTGAAGAAAGTGAGTAAAGATACCACAAAGAGCAATCTTAAAATACATACCACAAAATTGTACTATTCATGAAAGTTGTTTACATTGAGAAAACATTTTTTAAAAATTAAATTTTTACCACCAATATTTTGTATCAAGTAGAATGGGTCAAATGTGTTTGTTTGTTTTTTTAATTTTAACTAATGTATAAAAGACCCTAAAATCTTAATTAAGTAAGTATAGCTTATAAAAAGGGAGAAAGAAAAAAAAGAAAGAAATGTACATCCATTTGCAATTTTAGAATGAAGATGTAAAAGGAAATATTGAAGGCATGTTTCTTAAAGATGAATCTCACTGAGGTTTAAGAGAGTTAAATAATATCCTTTGGACTAATGTTTAAATAAAAATAGTATTTACTGCTCTAGTGCATTGTAGAGAGCCTGTTACAAGGTTTTTTAATGTATAATTGTGTTTTGCAACCAATTTAAAATAACTAGATGTGTAACTTTTCTCACAGAAGACTAAGATGAGGTCTTACAAGCATAGACATTTCTTTAGGTGTATCACTTTAGAAAATTTGAAAAAGTAATTTCTATTCTGCCACACTTGTGTGATGCTCTCTGCATATAAAATTGCTTTTCTCACATATAAATGCAAGCCCTAAACTCTCTTATATAGTAAGGGTAATAAACTTTCAAAATGAACACTAGATGTGCTTAAAATACCCCCTTTGAGATGTTAGTCGTGTTTCATAGAGCAGGTCTCTGCTTCACTGAGTGGTGAATTCACTCATTGGAGTGTGTGCTTTTTTTCTCATGGACAAATATAAATAAATAAATAAACATACTTTGAAAATCATCTCAGGTAAATGTTTTCTCCAAACCAGAGCCTTATCCCTCAAACAAGATGTTTCTGGTCCAAACTCTTCATTATAAAAAATGAAAAAAAAAAAAAAAAAGAAAGGAAAGTTGCTGTTCCAGCTTCCTTCATCCTTTCTTCCTAATCAGCCATCTAGGCATGCCTGTGGAGCAGAAAAAGAATACTGGGTGTAGCAGAAACAGGCTCAGAGACACACTCGCGTGTAGCAGAAAGAGAACCAGGCTTTCTTCTTGGAGTGTGGTAAAACTAAAAAGCACCTTTGCGATCATAAAATTGAGTCCTTTAATTTTGCACAACAACTGAAGCTGTAGTAATTGAATTGCCAGATAGAAACTTATTGAATGTTTTAGTTATGTTGCTTATTTTCTAATAGGCCATTTTGAAAATACACATCATGTCATATTTGAATTACTCTATCCTCAGGGATGATAACTATTCCATGATAAACCCACCAGTATCTTGGCAAAAAAAAAAGGGATCTTCCTCAAAATAATGCAGATGTAGCATTCAGCTTGTTGCAGGCAAAATTGTTAGCACTAATAAATATTTAGTGCATGCCTTCCTCCTGACACTAAATTAGTAAGCATGATATAGAAAAAGAGTATAAGTTTTGAAGCCATACAAATGTGAACTTAAAGCTTAGTTCTGTAACTTACTGGCTGTAAACTGTAACCTTTGGTTTTATTGAAGCTCTCTAGACCACACTTTGCTCATCTGTAAAGTATGAATGAAGAATCCTCCTTAGAATTATTGTTGTTGTTGTTATGTGCCGTCAAGTCGGACTCGACTACGGAAGTAGATTGCCCAACCTTCCTTCCGAGGAGTGGCTGGTGGGTTTGCACCGCTAGCCTTCTGGTTAGCAGTCAAGTGCCTTAGGCACTATGCTACCAGTGCTCCATTATAAGGATAGAATGGAACAACCTATGAAAACATCTACTATAATGGTCACTCAATAGATATCATTTCCTTTCTATGCCTACAAAGTTAACAAAAACCCTTCCTCTTCCTCTGTGGGCACACTTGGCCTAGGATTAACTTTCTAGCTCTGTTCTGCTAGGATATCTGATAGAAGGGTGTCAGTTGTGTTACCAGACAAATTTGCTTATGGTAAAAGTAATACCTGACTGGTGAATTGCATTCCAACAAAGAACTATGAATGAACTAGGTGAAAGCCATAGCTATGACTTTTACAAGGGACATGGCATTGGCAGAGACTATGGAAACTTAAGCCAAAGTTCATTACAAGAGATGGAGCATGGGCCTTCTAACCTGGGAGAGCTCCAACACTTGCCTGGGATGAGTCTCATTCCCTCACAGCTGAGCTCTCATTTGAGGGATCAAACAGAATAGCTTTTGAACAATGTTTAGAGTTCTTTGAGGACTATTTTCACTGAACAGAAATGCTTGATACTGTTCCACTGGTGTGCTTTGGGTTTCCTGACTTACATCCTTCAGAGAGCCATGTGTGGTCCATGATAGTCATGGGATCTGCTTTGCTGAGCCCAAGAAGACCCTGTGTTGGGCATGGAAACTTCTCATAGGCACTCTAAGTTATGCAAAGGGAATAAGTCTTGGAAATTACACAAGGGTATATTAACCAGTGATTTACTTGTATGGCAAGCCAGAAAGTAGTATCAAAGAGATAAAACAAGGCAAAGTAGAGGAAAAAAAAAAATGGTATCTGGATTAAGGAAAGAGGCAGTTATCCTTCAGGGAATACCATTTAAGCCAAGTAGGAGTGAGACACTTATGAGAGCAGAAAGCATTCCGAATTGAGGTTGTGCTGAGCAGAGTGAAGAAGTCCAATGACTAGAAACTGTGAAGGATGAAGTTGGGAAATAAGAATGACATATGGGGCGGTTGATGGGGAGGCCACAGGATTGTCAAGACATTTGTGGGAACTTTATTATGTAAAGAGTAAGGGAATATTAAAATCTCTGAAAAGTGGCATAAAGTACTCAGTGAGAATTAATCATAAGATAAAGTAGTACCAGTTTCTTAGTTCTCCAGTGCTGCTACAACAGAAATACCACAAGTGGATGACTTTAGCAAACAAGAATTTATTCTTTTACAATTTAGGAGGCTAGAAGTCCTCAGTCAGAGTGTCAGCTGTAGGGGCTGGGTAGAGGCCCTTTAACCTAGGGCTCCAGCCTCTTGTTCCAGACCCACTGGAGCTGGAGGCATTTCCTAACTTAGGCAGCTGCTGAGGCTGACAAACTCAAGGTCAGGAGATAAAATGGCACAATTCCAAGATCAGCAGACAGCAAGGCAGGCTACTGGTTCAAGCCCAGGAACTGGAGAGGAAGACTTGACCAAACACAGGATCCAAATGTGCCAAAGGCTAGAGACAGTTCCCAAAGCTTCTCTATATATACTGGAAGCAGGCCACACCCCCAAAGTAACTCCCCTTTAACTACTTAGCTGCTCCCAGGAGATTCTACCATGGAGGTGATTATAGTCTCATCATGGAGAGTAACTGCATCCAGTTGCCAAGCCACCCAAAACCACAATCTAGCCAAGTTAACACACAACCTTACCTACCACAGGGACCATCTTAATATGTTAGAAAGTCCACTTGTTAGGTATAAGAAGGTCAAATATAAAACTGGGGACATAATGAAAATGGAAAATACTGGAAGAAGCTATGTAGATATTAAGCTAGTGAATCAATAATAAAGCAAAAGATAGTCCAATGAAAATGTGATATTAAGTTAGACTGGAACTCATAAATTTCAGTCACAGAACTTGTAAAGCAGTAAAAAAATTGCTTTTCAACATTTTAAAATCCATAGATGTATACATTCCTTTTATACATCC
Organism: Orycteropus afer afer; assembly: GCF_000298275.1. NCBI lineage: Eukaryota > Metazoa > Chordata > Mammalia > Tubulidentata > Orycteropodidae > Orycteropus > Orycteropus afer. The sequence continues at coordinate 11,616,980 of NW_006921606.1, forward strand.
CCATTCATATATAATATGATTCCTAAATACACAATAAAATTTGTGTGCATAAAAACAATTTCCCAAAACAATATCCAGCCCTTCCACATGTAATGTTGCCTATATTCTATTTATATTTTGTAAGGACATTTTCCAACATAAACTGATACTACACACTGGGTCTTGAAAGTCAATCTTAAAATCACTGTTCTAGGGCAATCTGTACCACCTAGCTGTCAGAAGAGAAAGAAGAAACAGAATTTACTCATGACTGAAGAGTAACCTGGTCATCGCTAGAAAGTCAAAGAGGAAAGGCATTCTGCTACACCAACAAGAACATATTTGAAGCCACTGACTGTGAGACATGGGCAATTAATGAAAGAAACGGAATAATGCATTTAAGAGAGGCATCAGATGCTTACACATGTCAAAGAGATTTGTATTTGGAGTTCTAGGTTGTTGTTGTTGTTGTTATGTGCCGTCGACTAGGCCCCGACTCATAGCAACCCCTCCTTGGGTTTCCGAGGCAGTATCACTACGGAAGTAGGATTGCCCAACCTTCCTTCCAAGGAGTGGCTGGTGGGGTGGGTTTGAACCACCAGCCTTCTGGTTAGCAGTCAAGTGCTTTAGCCACTATGCTACCAGAGCTCCTGGAGTTCTAGGTAGCTGAATTCAAATCCCTATTTTATCCATCTTTGAATTGGACAGGACAGGATTGTGGAGTTGCAATGAATGAAATATTTTTAAAGGACTTAGAATAGTCACTGACTGGCTTCCAGCCAAACAAAAGCCAGGCATATGAATTGAACATTTACCTGAGGTAGATACACTCCTTGGAGAGGACAATCTTGGGAGAAAGAAGGGCTGTTTATGCACAGGGAGAGAGCTCAGGGGGCAGGAGTGCATGGAGGGATGGACACAGGGAAGAGGTAACTATGGGGAGGAAGTGGGAGGGGAGCTGTTGCATCGGGGTAAATTGTAGTCAATGTCATGAGACAAAGTATATGTGAACTGCTGTATGGGAAGTGAATTTGCTCTGTAAGCTTTCACCCAAATCACAATTAAAAAATAAAAAAAGTGGAAAAAAAAATAATAGTCACTGGCAAATGAAAAGTGTTTATTAATACATGCTTGCTGCTGTATAATAAGAAATATATTCACTATTTCTGTGTTCTCTTTGGTAGTCTATCAAAAAAAATTAGACCAGCTTGGGTCATTTTACATGGTTATGAACTGTTCAGGGCTATTACAGAGCATTCACAACAAATGAGATTTCTGGGTTTCTCTCTAGGATCTAAGGGGCAGACTTTTCTGCCTTGTTGCACAAATGTCCCACTGGGAGAAAGTGGCTTCCTGAGAATGTAGCATCTTGATGACATCTCAATATTCCTAACTGTGATACATGTGGTTTCTCCAAGCCTTATGTTCTCCTGTCAATGGGACACAGAATGTTTACTACATTAAGTGGAGCCTAAGAGTGTGTGTTTCATTCTGTTGTGCATAGGATTGCTATGAGTTGGAGCTGACTTGGCAGCACCTGACAACAACAACAGCAACAAAGGAGTATACATATTATTTAAAAGGGAAAATTTAGGACCTGTGGATCTGTCTTCCTTTCTTCTTCTATCTGTTTTTAGTATGAGAGTGAGGCACCAGCAGACCTTCTTATGTTAGAACCATATCAAAGCCCAATCTATCTTTTGTTACTTGCATGATGTTGACAATGTTTCTTGGTTTAGGGAGTTTCCATGTTATCATGAATAAAATAGGGAGAATGATATCTTTTTTGTTAAAGTTAGATAAAATTGTTTGGAAGTATCTAAAAAGTATTAGGAATACTTAGCTAATATTCATTGTCACTGTTTTTCCTCTTATTTTACTCTGGCTTCTTTGAGGGAAAAATATAAAACAGAGTGTTTTCAGTTAGTTCATGGTAGGGAATATTTATGTAGAATTTTGTAGTCTTGGAAATTTATACCACTCAATCTGTCAAAGATACTAAAGTCCTTTTTTGCAGCAGATTTTGTTCAATATTCTTGAGAAAAAATGTGGAGTATCAGAATAGTTCATCTCATAATTTAATTTAGATATTGTCTATTGTTGCATCTCAAAACTCACTATTTTTATAAATTCACTCACTGTGGATGACCTCAGGGATGTTTCAGGAGGTAACAAAATACTATTGAGAACACAAAGATGGGTGATCCAAGGACCTCTAGAAGGGGTATGACTTAGGGACTCTGGGGGTTGCATAACACTTTGTAATATGGCATGATTTATTAGGGAACTGGAGTAGTGCTAATTGTAATGTCAAGTTGTGCCTTTGTTAATCAGAAACATAACAGTACAATTCCCATTTCATGTTTTGTGTAAATTTCTAAATACAAGAATCAGATTTGCACGTTTGTACCAAATAAGAATGCTTACTGGTGGTGCAGTGGTTAAAGTGCTTGTTTGCTATACAAAATGTCAGTAGTTCAAATCCACCAAAGAAACCAAAGAAAGATGTAGTAGTCAACTTCCATATAGATTACAAACTCAGAAACCCTGTGGGACAATTTACGCTGTTCTATAAGCTTGCTAAGAGATGGAATAGACTACACAACAATAAAGCTTTTTTTTTTTTTAATGGACACCAAACTGAAAAGAGCTCTGGTGGTACTGTGGGTAAGACAATTGACTGTTAACCAGAAGACTGGTGGTTCAAACTCATCAGCTTCTCTGTGGCAGAAAGATGAGGCAATCTACTTCTGTAAAAATTACAGCCTTGACTACTAAGCATAATTCAAACTGCACAAACAGCAGAAGAAAACCCACATGATTGGGACCTTCTAAAAATTAAATTTTTATGTGCTTCCAAAGACTTCTCCAAAAGAGTCAAAAGAGAACCTACAGAT
>NW_006921606.1:11621955-11638627 GCF_000298275.1 Orycteropus afer afer
TTTTTAAGCAAAGTGAATGCAACATTAATGCCACAATAGAAAATTCTAATATAACCTATATAATATGAAGAACTTAATCATCTTTAGCAAAATAATAAATGAGTTATTGGAAATCTCTCACTATTTCTTAAATATAGAAATATGCAAGCTAATGACATCTCTCTTCATGATAAAAATAATAAAAGATTTAAGTTTTATTCTTTGAGTGACTTAATTGATATGCTTAACTCTTCATTATATGTAGACACTAGATCTAAAGGATATGAAAGTCTGTATAAATAATAAGCTTGTTTGTTTCAGGCTATAGTTACAATTTTATTTTCTTAATTGAAATAACAGCATTTGCCATTGTTCTAAGATAAAAATGTGTTTTTAAAGACAGAGTGCCTTTAAATAAGTTATTTTGGAGATATCTCCCACTAGAGAATCTCAATCTGAATCTTTTTTTTTTTTTTTCTTTTCCCTCTCTCCAAAGTCACAGAATTGTGCTGAGTTTTATCTGTGTCAATAATTAGAAAATAGATTTTCATTTTATCTGTGTCAATAATTAGAAAATAGATTTTCATTTTCATTTCTTAGGAAATATAGTGGTACAGTGGATTAGGCAGTTGGCTGCTAACCAGAATGTTACTGGTTCAAACCCACCAGCCACTCCGTGGAAGGAAGATGGGGTGATCTACTTCCATGAAGATTTACAGCCTCAGAAACCCAATCGGGTCACTATGAGTTGGGATCCACTCAATGGCAGTGAGTTTGGTTTTGTTTTGAGTATCTGCAGATTAATCAGGAGGATGAAAGATGTAAGAAAGATAAAGCTACATGGCATTTATCCTTGTGGAAATGCGTGACACAAAGAAGACAAAAGTTGTAAATTATATCATTTGTTACATACATTCAGTAACTGTTTTCTTCATATAAATAAAATTGCATAACCTTTTTCCTTATTTGACTCAGAATGATCCAAAGATTCTGGGTTGACATCCTGAAGATGTCAACATCAGACACAGAGCAAGCAAATAGTTAGGAGCCCTATAGCCTGGAAAGAGCTTTGGTGAAGCTATGCTTACAGCACTGGGCTGCTAACCAGAAGGTCAGCTGTTCCAAACCACCAGGCACTCCAAAAGAGAGAGATAAGACAGTGTTTCCATCAAGATTTACAGCCTCAGGAACCCTACGGGGCAGTTTTACTCTGTCCTATAAGATCCTACTTCTGTAGTGATACTGCCTCAGAAACCCAAGGAGGGGTCGCTATGAGTCAGGGCCGACTCGACGGCACATAACAACAACAACAACAACAACATAGGATCACCATGAGTTGGAATCAATTTGATGGCAGTGGGTTTGGTTTTGGTTTTATAACCTGGTGTCTGAAGGATTAATAATAGCATTAAGCTACCCAGCACTCCTTCACCCCAATTAAAGTATTCTTCAGGAGCATATTTTCTCATGTATTTAATGTATCTTCTCCAACTCCTCCTTTTGTATATTTATAACCTTTAAAAAAAAGTATTTTTTGTGCTTGTAAAGTTATATAAATGATATTGTGCTTTGTTTCTTATTTTTCATACAATTACAGTTTTCTATTCATATTTTTCATGTTAATTTCATTTGGTCCATTATATGAGTGTACACATTTTATGTTTTCCTATTGATGGAGAGCTGTGTTACTTCCAACTTTTTCTCTTATAAAATAGTGTGGTGAGATGACATCCTCATTCATGTCTCCTTACACATATAATATTGCTGTTTTTCTGGAATATATAACCAAGAATGAGGCAACTGAATCATAAAATAGATTCACATTCAGTTTCATTAAGATGGTTGCATTAATCGGTATTCCCACCAGCATTGTTTAGTTACATCCCACAACACTTGAGAATACCCAACTTGCACATTTTAACAAATGATATCTCAAAGTTTCTTAGAATCTATTTTCCCAGTTACTAGTGATTTTGAGTGCTTCCCTCACACAATCATTAGATATTTGAATTTCCTTTTCTATAAATTGTCCATTCATATCCTTTATCTATTGTTCCTTAGTGTTTACTGTGTTCTCCTGTATGAGTTGCAGGACTTATACTCACATACAATAGGTATTAAGCCTTTGACAGCTGTAGACATAACATGTATTTCCTCCTAGTAGTTTGACTGTTTCTTTCGTTTGTGCTAGCCATCACTAAATAAAAGTCTTCATGGTATGCTCAAATCCATTAAATTTTCCCTTTATGGTTAATACTTTGATTTTTGTTTAAAATACGGGGCTGTAAAATATTTTCTTGCATTTTTTTCTATCAGTTCTATAGTCTTACCTTTCACTTTAAGGCCTTTGTTCATCTGGAATTCATTTTTGTATAATTCAGTAAGAAGTGATCTATAAGGAGCTCTGGTGGTGCAGTGGTTAAATATTTGGCTACTAACAGAAAAGGTCAATTTCAACCCACCAGCCACTCCATGGGAGAAAGATGAGACAGTCTGCTTCCATAAAAGATTTACAACCTTAGAAATCCTATGGGACAGTTCTAATATGTCCTACAGGGTCACTGTGAGTCGGAATCAACTCGAAGACTGTGATCTTTAATGAATTGATTTTCCCAACACCATTTATAAGATTCTCCATTTCCTCACTGATTTGTGAAAGCTGACAACTCTTATTATATACCAAATTCCCACAAATATGGGTTTATTTCCAGATTTCAAATCCTTTCACTACTTTTGTATACTTTCTTCTTTGTGTATACTGAACATTTTTTAATCACTATAGCTTTGTGCTATGATTTAATATCCAGTATAGCAACTCCAGTCCTCATTCCAACCCCTATCTTTCCTCTTCTTTTTAAAATATTCATAATTTTTTGTAGCATAGTGTTTAAGGCACTTGACTGCTAACCAGAAGGCTGGCGGTTCAAACCCACCAGCCACTCCTCGGAAGGAAGGTTGGGCAATCCTACTTCCGTAGTGATACTGCCTCGGAAACCCAAGGAGGGGTCGCTATGAGTCAGGGCTGACTCGACGGCACATAACAACAACAACAACATATATAAATTTTATATAATTTTTCAAATTTTCCTAAAAAAATTGTGTTTGGAGTTCAGTGTATTATTTCATTAGTAAGAATCAGCATAAAGCTAGTTTCTATGAGAGAGAGTTTAAATATGTCCCAGATTTCCAACTTCTCCAAGCTGCTGTACCACTCCATCATCTCTGACACTGACCACTCTCTTTTCCTTCAGCTCTCTTACTCTCTGTGATGGGTGTGGCAATTTGCTGCAAAATCACACAGAACTCATAAACTATACTTACAGTTATATGGTTTATTAAGGAAGTAACAGGCTACAATTCAGGATCAAATGTTAAAAAGCACACAGACAAGGTCTGGACAGCTCCCGCAAAGTAAAAAACACATCCCTTCCTTCTTCAGTGTAGTACAGCTCTCTCAGCTATCTCTTGGCCATGCATGTTCTCCACTGTGAACATACCCTCAGGACTGGCCTCCTCTCTACCACCTCAAGACATGATTCCTCTTGGCTATGCATAACACTGCACAATCTCTCTGGCCTCCTGTTATCTTCACTGTTACAGCCTTTTTAAAGGACCCATTTTAGCACATTTAATTCCAATGACAAGACTTCTGCTAGGCTTTGTTTCTCTCTCACTTCCCTCTTACCTTCTCTCCTTACCTCTTCTCCTTGCCTCTGACCATCTCTGTTGGCTTGATTCTTTATATAGCCAAGTGTTTCAGTCCTACAGATTTTCAAGCCACTGTTTGCATAGTAACTGACCAATCCCTTTGCTGAAGTAAATTGATGAATCCCTTCACTAGACTACAACTGGTTCCATCTATTTTATTTAATATTAATTGACATTTCCTGTTAGCATGGACTGCTTCTTACCTGGGCAAAAGTAACAAGCTTCCCCAAATAACTAGGGCTGCTGTAATAAGGATTACTATAACAACTTCTGTACGCTTAAGGGAAAAATTACCCAAGCTGTTTCTTTCTTCTTCTTCTTTTTCTTGGTTTTGGTTTTTGAGTGGCAAAAGGCCACATAAAGGAACTTGTTTCACTACAGAACTGTATTGAATATACAGGTCCATTTTTCTGGGGAAAAAAAGGTGCAGTTACAATGTTGCTATCTATTCAAGAGCATGATATACATGTTCATTATATGGTGCATTTCTTATGCTCCATAATGTGAAATTTTTATAGTGAGATGGAATTCATATAACATAAAACTAACCATTTAGAAGCACACAGTTCAGTGATATTAGTATATTCACAATTTCATGCACCCACTACCTCCATCTACTTCCAAAATGTTTTCATTTTGGCTGCCTACTTACTATTAGTCATTCCTTACACCTCCCCCATCTTCAATCCCAATAAATAACAGCATTCTGCTTTCTGCCTTTATGGATTAACCTAAATATGTTACATAATGCAATCATACAGTAAGTGACTTTTTATGTTTTTTTTAAACTAAATATACTTTCAACATCCATTCACTACTAGCATGTTCATTCATTTTCATGTCTGAATAAAATTCTATTATATGGATTTACTAAATTTTGTTTATCCATTCATCCATTGAACATTTGTTTTTTTCCCATCTTCTGACTATTGTGAACAGTGCTGTATGAAGATATATGTATTATTTGTTTTAACCAAAGATCCCAAAATCCAGTGTCAACCAGTCAATTTTTATCCATAGTGACACTATAGGGCCAAGTCAAACAGCCCCATAAGGTTTCAAAAGCTGTAAATCTTTACCACAGCAGACTGCCAAATCTTTATCCTGCAGAGCGTTTGGTGGGTTCAAACTGCCAATCTTGCAGTTAGCAGCCAGGAACATTAATCACTACATGTTTAGGGATATTCATTTGTTTTAGCACATTTTCAGTTTTTATGAGTATCTACCTAGGAGTGGAATTGAGGGGTGATATAGTAATTCTAGGTTTAACCTTTTGAGAAATTACCAAATTGTTTTCCACAGTTGTTGCACTGTTCTACATTCCCATCAGCAATGTGAGAGGATTCCAACTTCTCCACAGCCTCATGAAAACTTGTCATTTTCCTGGTTTATTTATAAATATCCTAATCTACTTCCTGGGAGCTCTGGTAGCATAGTGGCTAAGGTACTTGACTGCTAATCAGAAGGCTGGCAGTTCAAATCCACCAGCCACTCCTCAGAAGGAAGATGGGGCAATCTACTTCCGTAGTGATACTGCCTCGGAAACCCAAGGAGGGGTCGTTATGAGTCAAAGTGACGCAATGACAGTGAGGTTGTTTTTTTGTTTTTGTTCTTCTTTTTTTTTTTTTGGTTAATGGCTGTTAAAAAGTGTGTGTGTGGGGGGGAAACAGAAAGAAAAGTCCCAGTTGCACCATAGTTAAGAGCTTAACTGCTAACTAAAAGTTAGAAATCACTAGCAGCTCCAAGGGAGAAAAATTGGCCAGTCAGCATCCATGAAGATTACTGCCTCAAAAGTTTGTGGGGCAGTTCTACTCTGTACTATGAATTGAAATGGACTTGACAGCAAAGGGTTTAATGAGTATGCAGTGATATCACTTTGTGGTTTCTATTTACATAACTGTGAGACAAAGAATTGAATTTGAACTTTTCCTTGATACCTGAAAGATAATTCCTATAATTTCCCCAGTAATTGAGGAAATTTTCTTATTTTGAGTAACCCTTTAAAACCTGTGCAAACAATGGTGACTAGAGACAGATGTAAGTTGGTGTCCTATTAACATACTCTTCCCAATCCCTCTGCAACAGAGTCCTGGAAAAACTGAGTGAAACAGATACAAATAATGATCATGGAATTCTCAATATCAAGTGGTAAGATAAAGAACTAGAATGAGCACAGACTACACAGGAAAAGGGAGTGAGGTCAGGAATGGGGAGAGAGAAGACACTGGGACCTTCTAAAGTGTAGCTGGACACTCTTCTAAAGTGTGGCCATTTTGAATACAGAGGCATCAGACACAAGAAGGGAAAAAAAAAAAAAACTTCACAGAATCCACACTGAAATGATGAAATAATGTAGAAAGATTGGGAGGAATTCAAGGAAGAAGACATTAACTCTCCACTCATCAGTCATATTTACTGCAATGATCACCACACTCTATAGACAAGCACTGCTACCAGTTCCTACACCTCTACATCAAGAAACAGATGGTAGACAACACCTGCTCATCCCAACTGCCATTCCTTATGATAGATAGAGACTCACACCCACACTCCCACCCAATTATTCCACCAATATGATGAAAGTTGGGGAGTGTCCCAGCGATACGAAGCTAACAAAGAAGTCCACAAGCCCCACATCTGGATATATCAGAACAAAGAAGGAAAAAAAAAAAAAAAAACAGGGTGAAACAAACCAGCACATAATCAATGAATAAAGACAACAACTTCCAACTGTCTCAAGCAAAATATAAAACTTCAAACAAAGAAACAGGACAAGATAGTGGAAGCAAGTGACCAAACTAAAGAACTAAGAAAACTTCCTGAGGAAGAACAGGTAAAAGAACTACCTGATATGGAATTCAAAAGATTATCCAAGAGCACAAGAAAACCATAAAGAGAAGCAAGGAAAAGACAGACAATATCTTTGAAGAATTCGGGAATATCATAAAAGAGCAAAATGATAAAAATAATTAGAAATCATACAGAAACAACAATTTGATGTCTAGAGGATGAACACTAAAATTACAGAGATAGATAGCACATTGGAAGGAAAAAGGAGTAGAACTGAACTGGCTGAAGAATGCATATCCCAGCTAAAAGAGAAATCCCTTGACACCAGCTTGTATGAGGAAAAATCAGAAGAAAGAATGAAAAGAAATGAAAACAACCTAAGACTTCTATGGGACAATATCAAAAGAACTAACAAACACCTGACTGGAATTCCAGAACAAGAGGAGGCAAAAGAAAAACACAGAGAAATTTATTAAAGACTTGCTAGCAGAAAACTTTCCCAATATCAAAAAAGATGAAAAGACATTCATCCAAATAGGATCAACAAATACCACACAGGATAGATCCAAGAGAAGTCACTAAGATATATCATAATCAAACTTTCCAAAACTAAAGACAAAGGAAGAATCTTGAAACAGCTTGGGAAAAGCAAAATGTTATTTACAAAGGGCAACCAATAAGACTAGACTCTGATTTCTCAGCAGAAACTATGCAGGGAAGAAGGCAATGGGATGACATATATAAAATATTCAAGGAAAAAAAATGTCAATTAAGAATTATATATCCAGCAAAACTGTCCCTCAAATATGATGGTGAAATTCGGACATTCCCAGACAAACTGAAATTAACAGAATTTGTGAAAACCTGACCAACTCCATAAGAAATGCTAAAGGAGTTCTTACAACAGAAAACCAACAATAGAAGAAAACAAATTAAGATTAATACATGGGACAAAACCACCCAGAAGCCAGCTCAGAAAAAAAATAACTATTAAAATTAAAATATGTTTACAAAATGGAAAATAGCCAGAGAAGTCAATCTGCAAAGCAAATAGAGGGAATAAATGGTATACTTAGCAAGCATTCGTATGGAAAACAAGTCAGTATGCTATCAATATAGAATACACTCTTCCAAACTTAGGAAGATAAGAATTTACTACAGAGTAACCAAGAAGAAAATAAGTTTTCCAAAAAAAAACAAGAAATAAGGAAATTCCAAGGATATAGTAAACACAAAATCAACATTAATGAAGAAAAGGGAAAAAGAGCTCAATGAAAAAAATGAATTAGCAGAAGAAAATATTTGGAACAAAGAAGACATCAGCATAACATCAAAAGAATAAATAAAACAAAACAAAAAAAAGCAGTAAATTAATGCCTGTCATTAATTACACTCTGTGAATGAAGTGTAACTTATAATTAAGAGAAAGAGAGTGGCAGAATGGATAAGAAAATAAGACCCAACAATATTCTGTATACAAGAGATTAAGCTTAGACATAAAGATAAAACTAAATTAAAAATCAAGGGATGGAAAATAATATATCAAACTAACAGCAACTAAGAATGACCAGGAGTGGCAATATAATTTCTGATAAAACAGACTTCAGGGTGAAAATTAGCATAGGGAATAAAGAAGGGCATTATATGATAATGAAAGTGTCCATTAAAGATAAGAACATTACCATAATAAATATCTAAGCACCCAATGAAAGAACTCCAAAATACATAAAGCAAACATTAACTGAATTGAAAGGAGAAATAGATAAATCTACAATAGTAGTAGGAGACTTTCACATAACACTTTCAATGATTAACAGAATAACTAGAAAAAAATGAGCAAAATACAGAAGATCTCAACAACACAATCAACCAACTCAACCTCATAGACATATACAGAACACTCCACACAACAAAAACACAATACACATCCCTTTCAAGTGCACATGGATCATTCTCCAGAGTAGACCATATGTTAGACCACAAAACAAGCTTCAATAAATTAAAAAACTTCAAAATATCACACAGCATCTTCTCAGATCACAACACTATAAAATTAGAAATAATAATAGGAAACTCAGTGAAAAAAGATCAATACATGGAAACTGAGTAACACACTGCTGAAGAACCACTGGAAAACAGAAAAATAAAGTATGAGATTTAAAAAAAAAAAAAAAATCCTAGAAACAAATAAGAATGAAAACACAACATATCAAAGCCTTTGGGACACAGTTAAAGCAGTGCTCAGAGATCATTATAATAATTAATGCACACATCAAAAAAAGAGAACAACCTAAAATCAACACTTAATCCAACAACTCCAGAAATTAGAAAAGAAGCAAAAAAAGCCTACAGTCTCCAGAAGAAAGGAAATAATAAAGATCCAAGCAGAAATATATGAAGTAGAAAACAGAAAAGCAGTTAAAAAAAAAAAAAAAATCAAGATTAGAGGCTGGTTCTTTGAAAAGATTAATAAAATCAATAAACCAATGGCAAATTCAACTAAGGAAAAGAAAGAGAAGATGCAAATATGAATAATAAATGAAATGAACAACATCATATCAGAGCCAACAGAAATAAAAAGGCTAACAACAGAATACTATGAATAACTGTAATTAAACAAATTTGAAACCCTAGAAGAAATGGACAAATTTCTAGAAACACAATACCTACCTAAACTAAAGCAGATTTAGGTAGAAAATTTGAACCAACACAGAACAAAGGTAGAAATTGAAATAGTCATTAAAATAACATTCCCCATACAAAAAAAAAGTCCTGGCTCAGATGACTTCATTGAAGAATTCCATGAAATATTCATAGAAGAACTGACACCTAACATTTTCAAACTATTCCAGAGCATAGAAAAGGATGGTATACTACTAGACTCAATTGTGAAGGAAGCATAACCCTGATACCAAAACCCTGGTACTGAAACCAGGAAAAGATGCCACTAGAAAGGATAACTACAGACCAATATCACTTACCAATATAGATGCAAAAATCTTCAACAAAAACCTAACCAACAGAACCCAACAGCATATCAAAAAACAAAACACTATGATGACTTGAGATTCATACCAGGTATGCTAGGATGGCTCAACATTAGAAAAACAATCAATGTAATCCATAATATAAATAAAACAAAGAAGAACCACATGATCATATCAAGCAATGCAGAGAAGGCATTTGATAAAATCTGGGACACATTCTTGATAAAAAAACACTCAGTAAAATAGTTATAGAAGTGAACTTTCTCAACATGGGAAAGACATATATCTAAAACCAAAATCCATTATTACTCTCAATAAAGAGGGAGTCAAAGTATTCCCCTTGCAAACAGAAGCCAGGCAAGGATCCCTTCTATTACCAATTCTACTCAACACTGTACTGGAAGTCCTAGCCAGGGCAATAAGGCAAGACAGAGAAGTAAAAGACATCCAAACTGGCAAAGAAGAAGTAAAACTATCTCTATTTGTATGTGATATGATCCTATGCGTAGAAAAACCAACAGATTCAGCGAGAAAACTCATAGAACTAATTGAAAGATTCACACAGTAGCAGGATACAGGATCAACATACAAAAATCAGTTGCATTTCCCTACATCAATACAGAGACCTCTGAAAAGGAAAACAAAACCATTTACAATAGCTACCAAAGTGGTAAAGTACTTAGGAATAAATCTTACCAGTAACACAAAAGAACTGTACTAGGAAAATTACCTAAAATTACTACAAGAAAACATAAGAGACCTACATACATAGAGGAATATGGTATGTTCATGTATAGGAAGATTGAACATAATGAAAATGTCATTACCACCCAAAGTAATATGTAGATTACATACAATCCGAATCCAAATTCCGTAAACCTTCTTTAAGTACATAGAAAAAACAATGACACATTTTATACACAAAGGGAGAGAAAACATGGATAAGCAAAGAAGTACTGAAGAGAAAAAATTGGGAGGTCTCACATTCCCCTATCTCAAAACCTACCATAGAGCCACAGTAGTCAAAACATCCTGGCACTGGTACAAAAGTAGAGACATAGACCAGTGGAACAGAATTGAGAAACCAGAACTAGACCCATCCATCTATGGACAGCTGATCTTTGACAAAGGGCTGAAATCTATTAAATGGGATGAGATACTCTCTTTAACAAATGATGATTGCAAAACTGGATATCCATTTGCAGAATAATAAAACAAGACTATGTCTCACACCATACATAAAAATGAACTCAAGATGGATCAAACATCTAAACGTAAAAACTGAAACTATGAATTTCATCAAAGATAAAATAGAGGAAAGTGAAGAACTCTATTTTATGGCATAAGTAAACAATCAAGAAAAGCTGAAAATGCACAAAGAGCAGAAGAGAAACTAGATTACTGGGATCTTCTAAAAATTAAATTTTTATGTGCATCAAAAGACTTCTCCAATAGAGAGGACCTAGAGATTGGGGAGAAATATTTGGTATTGACATGCCGGACAAGAGATTTATCTCTAAGATTTATAGAAAACTTCAACATCAAAAAGACAATCTAATTCAAAAATTGAGAAAGGACATGAAAAGACACTTCACTAAAGAAGATACTCAGGCAGACGATACAGGAAGAAACACTCATGATAATTAGCCATTAGAGAGATGCAAACCAAAATAACAATGAGACATCATCTCACCCTAGGAAGAATAGCAAAGTTTAAAACAGAAAATAACAAATGCCTGTGAGGGTGTGAAGAGATTGCAACTCTCATACACTGTAGGTTGTTATTGTTGTTGTTATGTGCCGTCAAGTCGGACCCAACTCATAGCGACCCCTCCTTGGGTTTCTGAGGCAGTATCACTACGGAAGTAGATTGCCCCATCTTCCTTACGAGGAGTGTCTGGTGGATTTGAACCGCCAGACTTCTGGTTAGCAGTCAGGCGCCTTAGCCACTATGCTACCAGAGCTCCCATACACTGTGGGTGGAACTGTAAAATAGCAAAAACACTGTGGAAAATGGTATGGCGCTTCCTTAAAAAGTTAGAAATAGAAATACCATTTGATCCAGCAATCCCACTGCTAGGAATATATCCTAAAGGGTTAAGATCCAGGACACAAAATAGATATAGGCACAACCATGTTTATTGAAGCACTGTATGCAATAGCAAAGAGATGGAAACAACGTAAGTGCCCATCAGCAAATGAATGGATAACCAAACTGTAGAAGATGCACACGATGGGATACTATGCAACATTAAAGAATAATGAAGAATCTTCAAATCACCTCATAATGTGGATGAACTTGGAGGACATTATGCTGAGTGAAATAAGTCAAGCATAGAAGGACAATTATTGTATGAGTTCATTATTACAAAATGTCAAGGAAAGGTTTACACACGGAATGAAAATATTTTGTTGGTTACCAAGGATGGGATGGGTGAGGAGAGATAATTGCTGCTAGTTGAGAGACAAATACTGGTATGGGTTGGGGAACGAGAAAAGCAATGTAATAAAAGCATGTTACCAGCACAATATCACAAAGGAAAAGGAAATAACATGTGCAGACGAGGTAAAGACAATAAAGGTTAAATACTCATGTATTTAGAATGTAGTTACATTCACAAAACTACAATGCCAGTGATAGCAAACAGTAATCTATAGGTAGATACATATGTAGACAGGCAAGGAGATTAGATATGGGTAGGCAAATGAGAATATACTCATGGCCATACATAGATTGGGCAGAGGATATTCCTACATATGTATTTGTATCTAGTGCCTAAGGTACTTGACTGCTAACCAGAAGGCTGGTGGTTCAAACTCACCAGCCACTCCTCGGAAGGAAGGTTGGGCAATCTACTTCCATAGTGATATTGCCTCAGAAATCCAAGGAGGGGTTGCTATGAGTTGAGTCCGACTCAATGACACATAGTAACAGCAAAAAATAAAAAATAAAAAAAAAACATAAAAATATCCTTATGAAGTATTGAGTAACAGGGGACAGAGTTAGGATAACTTCTTATACATAGCTAAGCACCTTGAGAGAGTGAGTCACTGAGCCTGTGGGATCCAGGCCATTGTTGTAGGGGACACTAAGCTCAATTGGCACAACATAGTGCACAAAAACATCATTGTACATCCTACTTTGGTGAGTAGCAACTGAGGTCTTAAAAGGTGGCAAGTGGCCATCTAAGATGCAACTATTGATGTCCCCTCATCCAAAGCAGAGTGAAGTAAATCAAGGATGCTTGGAAACAATTAGGTCAAAGGACTAATGGACCATGAAAACCTCATCCTATATGATCTAGAGACCAGAAGAATTAGATGGTGCCTGGCTACCACTGCCCACCCTCAAAAAAGAATCAAAATTGGAGATCCTGGATAGAGTAGGAAAAAAATATGGCACAAAATTCAAAAGATAAAAAAGACTAGGATTACTAGTCGGATAGATTTGGGTGAAACTCCTGACATTATTGTCTGTAACACCACTCAGGCCTGGAATTGGACTCCCTCATATGACTAACTTTCAGCCAAGCAATAGACAAGCCTACAACCTGAAGATCTACACAAGGGAGATGTACTCCTTAGAACAATCAATCATGGGAGATCAGAAGGACAGCATTTGTATGGAAAGCTAGGGAGGCAGGAATGTATAGACAGGAAGAACACAGGGAGGAAGTGGGAAGAGAGCTATTACATTGCGAGGATTGTTATCAGTGTCACAAAACAAAATGTGTATAAACTGCTGAATGTAAAACAAATGTGCTTTGCAAAATTTCACCCAAATCGTAATAAAAAGTTAAAAAAAAAAAAAGTAGGGGCTCCAGAGACTATATCTGGTCAGCTAACCACAGGAAGGGACAGGAACATTATTTTGTCAGTCCTGTATAATTAATGATTCAATCAGTCATGACTAGGCAATGAAGGTGATAAAAGGCCCTGCAGATGGAAGTATCTGGGGCTTCCTGGATTGGTGAGAGTATCTGCTCTTGAGAGGGTGGTGAGTCCCTGAGGACAGTGAAGCCTCAAGCCAGGACACCTCCCAGCCCTTACCCTGTGCATCTCTTTCTTTGTATCCTTTCTGGTTAAAATAAATGGATAATTGGAAATACAGATACTTTTTGTGAATTCTATGAGCCAAGCCATTCCAAAGAATTAATAAATCAACAGACCAGGGCTGGTGTTTGTCCATTTGTTAGTCTGAAGAACAAAGTCCTAACTTGTGAGCTCTGAATCAGCTTTTGGTGGCTGGATGTCAGAGAAAAGCTGCATGAGTAAATAGCTGATGGATGGTGTCCTTTTATCTTGTGGCCCAGCTCTGTATGACTGTGGTCAGATAGAGTTTTAGTTGAGTACCAGGAGGCAAGGATAGAGAAGTGGGAAGGTAAGGACTGCATCCATTCCATGTGTAAATTAGTTTCATGTTCATCTTTACCATGCAGTTAGCAATAAAGCTAGGACTTGCCCAACTTCACCCCTTGCTTAGTGCAATAACTAATAGAGGTCCCTAGGTGATTCAAATGGTTAGTACTTGGCTGCTAAATGAAAATTTGGTGGTTTGAATTAAACAAGAGGTGCCTTGGAAGAAAGATTTGGTGATTTATTTCTGAAAAATCAACCACTGAAAACTTTGGGAGCTTAGTTCTACTCTGGCCCCTATGGGTTCTTCATGAGTCAAGATAAACTCCATGTAACTGACTAAGCTGGTTAATAACTAATGATGTCGAGTATCTTTTCTTATACTTTTTGGCTCTTTCTATGCCTTTTTGTTGTTGTGGTGGTGGTGAAATGTCTATTCCGTTCTAAATAACCATTAGGATTTTCCACTTCTACAAAACAAGGCTATTGGTATTTTGTTAGGGTTTATATTGAATCTGTAGATCACCTTGGAGAATGATGCCATCTTAACAATATTAAGTCTTCCAATCCATAAACACATGACACCTTTCCATTTATTTAGGTCTTCTTTCATTTTCTTTTCTAATGCAGGTTTGCACAAAAATTTTTAAAGATAGTCATTTTGGTGTCACCCCCTCTAATGGTGTCACTCGGTGTGGTCTGTACTTCATGCACCCCCCTAGTGATGCCACTGTTTGAAGGATTCCAGATCAGCCCCCAAAGATCGGAATCAGAGCTCTGGTAGCATAGTGGCTAAAGCATTTGACTGCTAACAAGAAGGCTGGCGGTTCAAACCCACCAGCCACTCCTCGGAAGGAAGGTTGGGCAATCCTACTTCTGTACTGATACTGCCTCGGAAACCCAAGGAGGGGTCGCTATGAGTCGGGGCCGACTCGACGGCACATAACAACAACAACAACAACAATGGCATTGCGGGGCAACTCTGGTAGCATAGTGCCTAAGGCTTGACTGCTAACCAGAAGGCTAGCAGTTCAAACACACCAGCCACTCCTTAGAAGGAAGGCTGGGCAATCTACTTCCATCGTGATACCACCTCAGAAACCCAAGAAGGGGTCAATATGAGTCGGGTTCAATTCAACGGCACATAACAACAGCAAAAAAAATGCAGGTTTAAATTTTCTCCATAACAGCCTCATGAATTATTTGTACAATTAATTCTTAGATCTTTTGTGATATTTTTACTACTTTAATTAATATTTGTTTATAATTATTATTTCTAATATATTCTAGTGTACTGGACCAACACTGAGTTTTGTGTGTAGAACTTGATTTAAGTTATCTAGCTAAACTCTTCTAATTAGTGCTAATATTTTATTGATTGGCTATTTGGGATTTTATACATAGATATTATTGCAAAAATGAAAATTTTGTTTCTTGCTTGTCATGCCTTATAACACATTTTCTTAAAATTTATTTATTTTTTTATTGTGATTTGGGTAAAAATTTACAGAGCAAATACACTTTCCATACAGCAGTTCACATACACTTTGTTTCATGACGTTCACCACAATTTACCACAATGAAACATCTTCCCTCCTACTTCCTTCGGATAGTTACCTCTTCCCAGTGTCCATCCCTCCATGCACTCCAGCCCTCTGAGCTGTCTCCCTGTACATAAGCAGCTCTTCTTTCTTCCATGCTTGTTCTCTCCAAGGAGTGTATCTACCTCAGGTAAGTGTTCAACTCATATGCCTGTCTATTATTTGGTTGGAAGCCACAGGCGTGTGTTCAATTCCAGACCTGAAGGGCAGTTAGGGGCCATAGTCTCAGTGGTTCCACAGGCTCTATCAGACCAGCAAACCTAGCCCCACCCCTTTTGTTTTTTTACAAATGATTTTGAGTTTTGTTCCACGATGTTCTCCCTCTCTATCCAAGATCTCCTACATAGATCCTCTTCCAAGTGGTTGACAGTGGTAGTCAGGCACCATCTAGTTCTTCTGGTCTCTTCATCATATAGGCTGCAGATCGGATGGTGTACCAGTCACTAGGACTAATTGTTTCCATGAATTTTTGGTTTTCTTCATTCTTCCATGCTTTGGACGAGGAGAGACCCTTCGTTGCATTTTGATGGCAGCTTGCAAGTTTTTAAGATCCTAGTCACTACTCGCCAGAGTAGGAGGTGGAACAATGTTTTGTGTAGTATGTCATGCCAATTGAGCTTGATGTCCTCTGTGACTATGGTCCCGAGTCCACAGGTTCTCTCTGGGTAGCTGGCTGTGAACAAGCAGTGACTACAACCTTGCCCCTTGTCAGCTCGACTATACACCTGGAAATTCAGGTCATACACATAAAGTTATAAGACCATTGTCTGCCAACCCTATACATGTTCTTGGGTACACTCCCCACTTCATAGATATACCCAATAGTTCAGCCTATCCACCCATTTATCCACCCATATAGCCATGTTTGCCTTCACTGACAATGCCATACTATATGTGCAAAAGTGGTCATCTTTGTTGTCTGTACTTCCCATGTACCACTCTATGTCTTTCTCTTCCTCAATGCCACTATCTTGATCACTCACATTTGGTACATTGTCCTTCTCTTCACCCAAATCAATACTTAACTCTACTTATCTAACAGTGTTCCTTCCCCTCCCCTTCCACCCCTGGTAATCAACAAAGAAAATGTCCTACCATAGATAAACATTTCCTTGAGTTTTACAACAACTGATTAATACAATATTTTTCCTTTTGTGATTGACTTATTTCACTAAGCATAATGTCCTCCAAGTTCATACACGTTATGCGGTGTTTTGCAGATTCTACATTATTCTTTAGCATTGCATAGTA
>NW_006921606.1:11644743-11647182 GCF_000298275.1 Orycteropus afer afer
CACAAGTAAAAAAAGGGGGGGAAGGAAGATTTTAATTTAAATTTAAAAAATAATTTAAGCAGGAATGGGGAAAAGAAAAAAAATGGTGTAAACTAGGACCTGGGATGGGAACAATAGTAAAAAGGACAAAAGTATTAAAAGTAATAGTAATTTCAAAACAGACAAATACAATCAAACTAAAAACCAGAAAAAAGAAAGAGAAAAAGAAAAAGAAAAAATTGGCAAAGGACAGGCAGGGCACCCAGGCTCCCTCTGAGCACACAGACTGGGATGGATTTCCTGCACGCCCAGAAGGTGTGTGGGAGTGGGTGGTTGCCACACATCTATTCACCAAGGGAGTGTGGGGTATAAGAGTAACAAGAAGAATGTTGTACCTTTTCAGTTGTGCAGGTCCAGAGTATCCTTAGGGTTAATGGAAAGCAGAACCTCTTCTTAAGCCCCTGGAACCTTGGAGAGCATTGTCTCTTTAAATATACAAAATAGTCAAGTCACTTGTAAACATTCAAAATGGTGCATCCTCAGGATAGACAAAAGTCCACAGCTCAGCCCATCTTCCTCTTTACCGCTGCTTCCCCTTTTATGCTACAGCCACCAAAGAAGTCCTCCATGCAGTCCCTGGCCAGCAGGACTGATTTTTAGGTTAATTTTAAGGTCCTACCACTACTCAGGAATCTCCAAGCTGTCTGTGCCATCAGGATCGCTCAGGATCACTGCCAGACCGCAGGTCCATATGTCTTCTTTTTTGTTATTTTCATGCAAATTCTTTTGCTAGTTGGGGTTTAGTCCACTTCTATATCCTTCCCTTCAAGGCTCAGGGGTCCAGGATTATCTTCAGTGTCTATGTCAATTGGTTTCTTTTTTCTTTGTTGAAAAGGGTCTGTGCACACTTTCTGCCTAGTTTGCCATGTTGGAATCCGCCCCTAACACTTATTTTTATTTCTATTCTTATTAGCTAGAACTTCTAGTACTAAGGTGAAAAATAGTGATGAGAGTGGAAAACTTTATCTTATTCTGAACTTTTAAGATAATAGTTCTAAAATTTCTTAGAGTTTCTTACAGATCTCTAGGAGCTCTGATGATGCAGTGGTTAAGCACTTGGCTGCTAACCAAGAGGTTAGAAGTTCAAAGCCATCAGAGGCTTCACAGGAGAAAGAAGTGGCAGTCCCCATCTGTAAAGATTACAGCCTTGAAAACCCTATGGGTCAGTTCTACTCTGTCCTATAAAGTCACTGGGAGTTGACTGAATAGCAGTAAGTTTGGATTGCATAGATCTTTCTATATAGTTTCTTACAGACTTTATAAATAGACTTGGACCACTTTATCTATGCTTGTTTTTTTTTTTTTTATTTTTCATTTTTTAGTTGATCATATGATTTTTTTAGGCTATTTTTAAATTTAGATCATTGATTTTTCTTTTTTCTAAATTATGACATGATAAATTACACTCTAAGATTACCTTATGTTAAACTATCCTCAAACTTCTGGGATAAATCCTATTTGTTTTATGTGCATTCAGATAGTATTTTATTAGGCCTGTGATTTCCTTTTCTTGTAAAATCTTTATCCACTTTTAGTTACTGTTGCTTTTAGTTGTTGTCCAGTCAGCTTCTAGTATAATAGAATAAAATATTGCCTGGTCCTGTGCCATCTTCATGTTCATTAGTGTATCTGAGCTGGTTGTTGAGGCTATTGTGTCAGTCCATCTCATTGAAGGTTTCCCTAATTTCTCTGGCCATCTACTTTACCAAACATAATGCCCTTTTTAGTGATTGCTCTTTCCTGATGACATGCTCAAAGTCAACAAGCTGAAGTCTTGCCATTCTCCCTTCAAAGGAACATTCTAGTTGTATTTTTCCCTAAAATTCATTTGTTCATTCTTCTGGAAGCCCACAGTTTAGTTAATATTCTTTTCCAACATCATAACTAAACATGTCAATTCTTCTTCTGTCTTCTTATTCATTATCTAGCTTTTGCATGCCTAGAGACAAATTTTATAATTGCTTTAAAAATTGGTTGGAGTGGGAAGTCAAGACAATTACAAATAGGCAGACAAGTGATACAGACCCTCTTCAACAAAGAAAAGAACAAACAATTGACAGAAATACAGAAAACAATCCTGGAACCCTGAGTTTTGAAAGGACCTATGCAGAAGTGTATTAGGCACAAACTAGTGGAAAAACCTGAAAGAAAACAGTGATTACAGATACTGTCAGCTACTCTGATGAGACCAATAGCCTGAATATTTCCAAGTGGGGTTGGGACCTGAGAATTGACCTAAAGATCAGTCCCAGTCACCAAGGGCTGCAGGGACAACTGCTCTGGTGGCTTATGACTAGGAAGGGAAACAGCAAGGAGGGAGACAACCTGAGCTGTGGACTTTCTGCTGTCTGGAGGGCACAACCATTTTGATTGTTTATATGTGGCAGCCATTTTGGATAT
>NW_006921606.1:11648112-11652164 GCF_000298275.1 Orycteropus afer afer
AAACAGGATAGACCCCAAAAGAAAACACCAAGACATATCATCATCAAACTCACCAAAACCAAAGACAAAGAAAGAATCATGAAAGCATCATGGGCAAAAGAAAAGTTACCTACAAGAGGCAATCAATAAGACTAAGCTCATATTTCTCAACAGAAACCATGCAGGAGAGAAGAGAGTGGAATGGTATATCTAAAACACTGAAAGAGAAAAATTTACAACCAAGAATTATGTATCCAGCAAAATTGTCCCTCAAATATGATGGTGAAATTAGGACATTTCCAGATAAGCAGAAATTAAGGTAATTTGTTAAAGCCAGACCAACCTTACAAGAGATGCTAAAGGGAGCCCTTTGGACAGAGAAGCAATGAAAGCCAACAACAACTGACCATTAACACACATGATGATATAACCCAGAAACCAACCCAGCTATGGAAGTATCCAAAGTAATCTTTAAGAAGTGTGAAAGATGGTAAACAGGGAACCAGAGACACCAACCAACAAATGAGGATAACTACAAATCAAAAAGAAGGAAAAATATCTGCATCATTATAGAACTTCTAGATGGTAGGGAAGTCAAGACAACTCCAAGATAGAAAGAACTGTTCTACACTTGGGAAGAAAATTATAAATCATGGGCTAACCTCAAAGAAAATAACAAACCTTCACATCAAAATAAAAAAGAGAACCAGCATAAATATTCAGCAAATACTAAAACAATAGCAATCAAGGAAGTGATAACATGATTCACAAACAAAATGAGCTCAGCATAGAAAATCATATGGAACAAATAAATTGACACAATGAAAAAGCACATGACAAAAATAACAGCAACACATTCTTATTTGCTGATAATTACATATCCAGCAAAGGACTTATCTCTAAGATTGATGGAAAACTCCAATGCCTCAACACCAAAGGAATTAACAATCCAATTGGAAAATGGACAGAAGACATGTACTTCACCAAGAAGGATATTCAGGTGACCAGTTATACATGAAGAGATGCTCACAATCATTGACCATCAGAGATATATAAATCAAAACAAAAATGAGATATACCGTGTCACCCCAGCTCTGATGGCAAGATTCAATGAGACAGAAAATAACAAATGCTGGTGGGGATGTGGAGAGATCGGGACTCTCATACACTGCTTGTGTGACTGTGAAGTGACACAAGCACTGTGGAAAGCAATATGATGATTCCTTAGGAAGTTGGAATTGGAGATACCATTTGACTCAGCAATCCCATTACTAGGTATATATCCTAGAGAGGTGAGAGCCAGGATAGGAAAACATACATGTATGCTCACGTTCATCACAGCACTATTTACAACAACAAAAGATGGAAACTACCTACGTGCCCATCAGTGGAAGAGTGGATGACCAAAGTATGGTACATACACATACTGGAATGTTATGTAGCACTAAAGAATAATGTAGAGTCTGTAAAACACCACATAATATGGATGAACTTGGAGGACATTATGATGAGTGAAATAAGTCAATCACAGGACAAAAGTAGTATTAGTTTGTTGTTGTGGAGGGTCAAGGAAAGGTTTATATATGGAGGGAAACTTTCTTTTGTTGGTTGCCAGGAGTGGGAGAGGAGGGGAAGGAACACTGCAAAAAAAAAAAAAAAAAAAAAATGCATTGGCCCATGTCATTTTAGTATTGTGTATTTCTCTGTAAATAAATTATATTTCAATAAAATGTGTTAAAAATGAGTTGGAGAGATATTTTACTTTTTCTATTATCTGCAACAACTTGTATAAGTTAAGGTTATCCTTTTTTAAAAAGTGTCTTGGTAAATTTTTAGTTTGTATTTTATTCTTCTAGTACTTATCCCTAGGATATTGAAATCCTCACTGATGGAATTTTTCCTATCAATTTTTAAGTCTTCTCAATTTCTATATTTCCCATGAAGAAGAAAAAATGCTTTGCACACTTTCACACTTCTTAAATGAATCTATTGAATTCCTTCAGGTTAATGTTTTCTGGACTTTTAGTTCCATATTGTTAGGAATAATTTATTTGTTATTTAGATGACAGCATAATTTACCATATCATTTACTGTACTTTCTGCTTATCAGTTTTTCCCTCTGAATTTGTATTTTTGCTGGACTACATTTTCAAGAATGATTACAGAGAGTTGATGTGTGACAAATTTTAAAGACCTTTCTCAAAATGTGTTACTTTCATCTTCACATTTAAATATTATAAATGAATATAAAAATGGATTTAAAATTTGGGAACCCAAAGTTCTTTACTTTCAATTTTTGATATTGCTTTCTAATGCTCTTGCTTCCAAGGTACCTAATGAAATGTCTGATATCATACTGGTCTTTATTCTTCTGTAGACATTTCAGTTTTTCTTTCTACATAATTTTATAGTTTATGTTCTTGAAGTCATTAAATTTCTTTGTAATACATCACTATATGAGTACTTTTATCTAATTCTTTTACTCTAGTTAAATTGCATTCATTACTCCTTTAAATATTTCCCCCACATCATCATCTCTGTGTGCCATTTCTACTTTTATTCTCATTTTCTCTTAACTTTTCCCTTTTCTTTATACTTAACTACTTCTGATGTTTTTTTGGAGAGATAATTGACTGCATTGTTCACATCCTTATCTTTTCACTAGACCTATATTTCTATTCAGGATCTCTGGTGGCACAGTGCCTAAGGCTTTTGACTGCTAACCAGAAGGTTGGTTGTTCAAACCCACCAGCCACTCCACAGAAGGAAGACTGGGAAATCTACTTTTGTAAAGAATTACTACCTCAGAAACCCAATGATGGTTGCTATGAGTCAGAATTGACTCCATGGCAGTGGATTTGGTTTCTTATTTTATATTTTTGTTCAACTCATTAGTGTTCTTTATCTACATCATCATACTTTTAAAACCAATATCTCCATGTGATTCTTTTGCATTACTGCTTTTCAATAATCACATATCTAATAATGTTTTCTTATTATGCTTGAAGGAGGAAAGCAAGCAGTGATATAGTTCAGGTTGTTTGTGCTTTGTGCTTTGTGTTTTAGTAAAGCCCTTTCTTGCTCCATCCAATAAATGCATGAGACCTATGTTTTTACCTTTCTCTGCAGAAGATGGTCATCTGTGTATAAAAATAAGTTTATAGAAAACAATAATTGACATATGAAGAGTGAGAACACTAAAACAACACCAAGAAACAATGAAAGATACAGAAGTATCCTACCTGCTACTGTACTAATAAGGAAGTGCTGGTGGTGAAGTGCCTAAGGTTTTTGAGCCAAAACTGAACAAGGAGTCACGCAAAGCCTAAATGATTCTGTCATTGGCCTGCTAATGTTTGTTAGGCTTGACTCTGAGTCAGGTCCAAGTATAAATAAACAATATTTTATAGGGACAGACACATTAATGCTTTAAGTCAGGATAGAATTCTTGGTTTGAAATGAATATATAGTTGTTCTTAAGCAAGTGTACAATTTTTTAATACATAGACAATTATTTTATATTTCCAGACAGAAATATATTTTGAATCTGAATCCTTATAGACCCAAGTAATTTTTACTTGAATAATGCTAGAATTGAAAATTTACATTCAGATTTTAAAATAAGCTTCTATTACTACTAGTTGTAGCAAATAGATTCCCTTGCCAGTAATTCTAACAGCATACCCTAATCAGCTCATTTTATCTTTTGATATAAATCAATTACAATGTAGTTTGTTAAATCTCCATGGAATATTTTTTCACATAAAAAACATGTCTACTCAGGAGATCAAATGTGATTAACTTCAGTAACAGGCTAAAAGTTCAAATTATTCTGAGTCGAAGAAATTATTCACAGATTCCTTCTTTACAGAATATTATACTCCTTTGCTAAATGATAGGTGATAAATCTACATTAGTCTTATTAATTTAAACCAAAGCAAATTTTAATATTTTTCTTAAATAACAAGACTACGTTATAAAGAGGAGCTCTGGTAGCATAGTGGCTAAAGCACTTGACTGCTAACCAGAAGGCTGGTGGTTCAAACCCACCAGCCACTCCTCGGAAGGAAGGT
>NW_006921606.1:11652264-11668631 GCF_000298275.1 Orycteropus afer afer
GTTATAAATCTAGTGAATTACATTTTATACAGAATGCCAAATAATAGTCACTATGATTTTGTTTTGTTAAAAAAAAAAAAAAAAGATCCAGTTTGCTAAAGAGGCAGGGAGGCCACATCTTCTGACCTCCTCTAACTGCACAAAAGGAAGACAGAATTGCCATCAGTAGCCCAAGGCCTATTCCTGCAAGCCCAGACATGATGCCTCCCTCCAGCCTTTTCACCAAGCCTGATTCCAACCATTCCTCATGCAGCACTCATCACCTTTCTGCTGGGTTCGATAATTCACTACAGTGGTCACACAGAACTCACAGATTATGGGGTTTATTAGGGAAGCAACAGGTTACAATTCAAGTTCAGGAAAAGTGCTTAATCTCTCTCAGCCCACTGTCTCTCAGCCAATAGTCTCTCACAGTCTTTCTCCTAGCAGTGCGTGTCCCTCAGTGTCTCTCTCAGCAATGTGTGTCTCTTGCATCTCTTTCCCAGCAGCGTGTGTCTCTCAGGAGCACATGTCTCTCAGGAGCATGTTTCTTCTCAGCAGCATGTTTCTTCTCAGCAACATGTCCTTCTCAGCCAGCAGTCAAGAGAGAGATTTCTGCCTCTAGGAGGTCTCCTTTTGAGCCTGGTGGAGGGGCCAAACTAACCATAACATCAGAATTCTAAGCACCTGAAAGAGAGTGAACTTCTCAGAACATTGCTTTGTGCCACTCCCAAAAAATACCCCAGGTGGATAACTTTTACAATAGGGAGCTCCTCAGTTGCTCACAGCAAATTCCACCATAGAGTTTACAAAGACTTATGTCTAGAAAAGCCATACCAGGTAATTTACTACACCGCACAGTTGCTGCCCAGTCAATTCTAACCCAAATGCTTTAGGGAGTAAGACTATTCTGAAAACTAGAGTTTTCTTGGCTGTAATCTTTCAGAAGTAGATAACCAGGTATTTATTCTGAGGTACATCAGACTGAATCCAAACCACTAACCTTTCAGTTAGTACCCAATTGTTTGTTTGTACCACCCAGGGACTCCTTTGCTATGTTATATCATTGTACTGTTGAATTTAAGCCATAATCTACTCAATGAAGGTTGATACTATTATCATTCCCCTTTTATTAAATGATAAATAAGGCATAGAAAAGTTAAATGATGTACCGAAAAATTGAACGCCAATATTTTTTTACTCCTTAATCAGCACCTTCTAATATTCTGTTATATAGTCCTCTAACCATGAAAATTATTTTAGATAAAATAGATATTTTTACACATGATGAATGATTTAATTCCAGTTAAATATTCATTGCTCACTCAGTTTATCTTCTGATATTGAAACATGTGAACCATTAAGTGCTAATTTCTTGGGTAAGAGGTAAACAGTAGTCCTCAAGTGGACTCTGACTATTGGGGACCTGTACGTAGCAGGATAGAACTGTGCTCTGTAGTGTATTCAGTGGTTGTTTTTTATTATTATTATTATTTATATAGATTGTCAGATTTTTATAGGCTCCTCTGTCTATCCTTGAACTTCTAACATTTCAGTTAGCAGCTAAGGGTACTAGTCATTTTCAGCACAAAGGTCAGTAGGGAGAGTAATATATTGTGATGTGTCAGCTAAGACTTAAGGAAATTTGTAATCAAAATAAGGAAGCCATAAAATATAGATTAATGACAGTCTTCACCATATCAAAGCACTGGCTCAGGGTATAATGTCATATAGGTGGTGATGACCTTACTATCAATAAAGATCATATGGCAGGATTGGAAAGGAACTGTTGAAATGGATTGGACATGCAATCAAGATGTACTGATTATCACTGTTGTTTGGGATGAGAAAGCTGGAAACAAAGAATAATCATCAGTAGTTAGAAAATATGGCCTTGGTGAAAGAAATAACACTGGAGATTGCATGATAGTATTTTGCAAGACCATTGACTTATTCATTGTAAATTTTTTTTTTTCAACAACATAAAAGGTACATGTAGACCTCACCAGATGGAATATGCAAGAATCAGATCAACTATGTCTGTGAAAAGAGGTGATGGAGATACTCAATATCTTCAGCCAAAACAAGGCCAAGAGCTGACTGTGGAACAGACCATCAGTTGCTCATATGCAAGTTCAAGTTGAAGTTGAAGAAAATTAAATTAGAACAAGTCACCAAGAGCCAAAATATGACCTTGATTATATCTCACTTGAATTTAGAGATCATATGAAGAATAGATTTGATGCATTGAACACCAATGACCAAAAAGCAGACAAATTGTGGGATGACATGAAAAATATCATACATGGAGAAAGCAAACAATCATTAAAAAGACAGGAAAGAAGGAAAAGACAAAAATGGGTGTCAGAAAAGACTCTGAAACTTGCTCTTGAATAGAGTCATTTTTAACTCATAGCAACACCAATTGGGTTTTGGGGGCTGTAAATCTTTATGGAAATAGATTGCTCAGTCTTGCTTCCATGGAGCATCTGGTGGGTTTTAACCATTGACCTTCCAGTTAGCAGTCAAGTGCCTTACACCACCAGAGCTCCTTTGAATAGAGAGTAGCTAAAGCAAATGGAAGAAATGACAAGACAAAAGTGCTGAACAGAAGATATCAAAGAGAAGCTCAAGAAGGCAAATTCAATTATTATAAAGAAATGTACAAAGGCCTGGAGTTAGAAAACCAAAAGGGAAGAACATTTTCAGCATTTCTCAAGTTGAAAGTACTGAAGAAAAAATTCAATCCTTGAAGTACAGTATTGAAAGATTCTACAGATAATATATTGAATGATGCAAAAAGCATCAAAAGAAGATGGAGGGAGTACACAGCCACTGTACCAAAAATAATTGGTCAGTGAGCAACTGTTTCATGAGGTGGCATATGATTAAGAAAGAATGAATGGAGTTAAAGAAAAACGTCAAAGCTGCACTGTAGGAATTTGCAAAAATCAAGGCTCCAGGAATTTGCCAAATACCCACTGAGATGTTACAACAAATGGATGCAGTGCTAGAATCACTCATTGATGCCAAGTAATTTGGAAAACAGCTACCTGTTCATTTGACTGGAAGGAATCCATATTTGAGCCCATTCCAAAGAAAGGTGATCCAACAGAATGTGGAAATTATGGAACATTACTAATATAATATGCAAATAAAATTTTGCTGTAGAAAATTCAAATACAGTTCCAGCAATATATTGACAGGGAACTTCCAGAAATGCAAGCTGATTTCAGAAGAGGATATGGAACAAGGGATATCATTGCTGATGTCACATGGATCTGGGCTGAAATCAAAGAAAGATGTTTTTTTTTAGTTTTTTTTTTTTTTTTTTTTTTTTTTTTTTTTTACAATATGGACCATAACAAATTATGGGTAACATGGAGCATAAAGGGAATTCCAAAACATTTAATTGTGTTCTTGAGGAACTTGTATATAGACCAGGAATCTGTCATTCAAACAGAACAAGGAGATATTGCTTGGTTTTAAATCAGGAAGGGTGTGTGTCGGTGTTTTCTCCTTTCACCATATATATTCAATCTGTATGCTGAGCAAATAATCAGCGATCTGAAGATGAACGGGGCATCAGGATTGGAGGAAGATTCGTGAAAAACCCACGATATGCAAATGACACAACCTCACTTGCTGAAAGTGAAGATGACTTGAAGCACTTACTGATAAAAATTAAAGACCATAGTCTGCAGGGTGGATTTCATGTAAACATAAACAAAATGAAAATCCTAACCACTGAACCAATAGGCAGCATCGTGATAAATGGAGAAAAGATTTAAGTTGTGAAAGATTTGGTTTTACTGGATCCATAACCAACACCCATGGAAGCAGCAGTAATAAGTAAATCAGACATTGTATTGCATTGGGCAAATCTGCTGCAAAAGACCTCTTTAAAGTGTTGAAGAGCAAAGATTTCACTTTGAAGATTTAGGTATGGCTGGCTGGCGGTTCAAACCCACCAGCCACTCCTGGGAAGGAAGCTTGGGCAATCCTACTTCCGTAGTGATACTGCCTCAGAAACCCAAGGAGGGGTCGCTAGGAGTCGGGGCTGACTCGACGGCAAATAACAACAACAACAACAACCCAAGCCATGGCATTTTCAATCACCTCATAAACATGTGAAAGCTGGACAAAGAAAAATACCACAGAAGAACTGATGCTTTTGAATTCTGGTGTGAGCAAAGAAAACGGAAAATACCATGGACTGAAAGAAGAGCAAACAAGTCTGTCCTGGAAGAAGAGCAGCTGCAATTCTCCTTGAAAATGAGAGTGGCCAGACTTTATCTTGCCTACTTTGGTTATGTTATTCAAAGGGATCATTCACTGGAGAATGAAATCATGCTTCATAAAATGGAGGGTCAGTGAAAAAGGGGAAGATGCTCAACAAGTAAGAACACACAGTGGCTGCAATGATGCACTTAATATAGCAAGGATTGTGAGGATACTGCATGACTGGGCAGCATTTTGTTCTGTTGCACATAGTGTTGCTATGAGTCAGAGCCTAATTGATGGCATCTAACAACACCAACAACAAATATTTATGGAAGCCGACTGCCACATCTTTCTCCCATGGAGTGGATGTTGAATTTGAACCACTGACATTTTGATTAGCAGGTGAGCAATACTCATCAGGTTTATAAAGGTATAATTTACATTCAGAAAAAATTCATTTTTCAGTTCATAGCTCTCAAGGTTTTGACAACTATAATGATGAAACTAGTTCAATAAAGATAAAGAAAATTTCCTTCACCTCCAAAAATTTGTTATGCCCCTCTGTAAGCATTCCCATTTTCAGATGTCAATTCAATTCTTCAAAGAAGACAGAGTCAAAATGAGATGATATGTGCTAGAAATATATTGCAGGCACCTCCTGAAAAATAAAGAGAAAATGATCGAGAGTTGGTGTGAGCTTCCAGATTGTGAAGCTTCTACAACAGGTGTGAAAGAGAAA
Organism: Orycteropus afer afer; assembly: GCF_000298275.1. Taxonomy (NCBI): domain Eukaryota; kingdom Metazoa; phylum Chordata; class Mammalia; order Tubulidentata; family Orycteropodidae; genus Orycteropus; species Orycteropus afer. The sequence goes on from NW_006921606.1 coordinate 11,657,207, forward strand.
TATAGATTGAGCAGGTAGAGCCTTAGAATGCAATGTAGTTTTGAAAACCCATCACTAGGCTGATAGACAGTCCTTAGTCTATGGCTGCTTCTTGGGAAGGGTCTCTTCTGGTAAAGACTGGGCTAACACTGGTACCAGCAACTGTGTTCAGTCCTTTGCTGAGCAGCCAAATATACTGTTTTCACTGTATGAATGTGAAAGAATATCCAAAAAGCTACAGCAGAGACTCTCAGTTATGATCCTCACAAAAGATTCTCCTGAAAGAGATATGAAAGATGAATTTCTATGACTATCATTAGGTCTTCTTGGTCTGGCTTTCACTAAGCACTGTGATTTTGAGCTTGATCCATGTTGCTGTATGTATCAGTCATTTGTTTTTACTATTGAAGAGTATTCCATTGTATGTATGAAACAAAATTTATCTAGTCACTAATTAATGGACAAGGCTGTTTCCAAGGTCCCTCAGTGGCAAAAATGATTTGCACTCAGCTACTAAACAAAAGCAGTAGTAAAGTAGCAGTCAAGAAATTAAACAACATATTGCATTAGGAAAATCTGCTGAAAAAGACCTCCTTAAAGTGTTAAAAGTCTAAGGTATCACTGAGAACTAAGGTATTCCTGACCTGAGATATGGTATTATCAATGCCCTCATTTGCATGTTAAGGAGGTCTGGTGGCATAGTGGGTAGGCATTTGGCTGCTAAACAAAAGGTTACTGGTTTGAACCCACCAGCTGCTCTATAGAAGAAAGATGGGACAGTCTGCCTCTGTAAAGATTTGCAGCCTTAGAATCCCAATAGGGGTCTCTATAAGTCAGAATAGAATTGGTGGGAAAGCTGGAAAATGAGTAAGAAATATGAGAGAAAACTGAAGCCTTTGAATTATGGTGTTGTAAAAAATATTGAATATACTGTAGATCAGTCCACCAGAAGAGCAAACAAATCTGTCTTGGAAAAGTACAGCCAGAATACTCCTTAAAATTGAGAATGGCAAGACTTAGTCTTACACACTTTGGACAGATTATCATGAGGGACCAATTTCTGGAGAAAGACATCATGTGTTTTAGAGGGTCAGCACAAAAGAGAAAGACCCTCAATGAGATGAATTGACACAGTGGCTGCAACAATGATCTCAAACATGACAACAATTGTGAGGATAGTACAGGATCACGCAGTGCTTTGTTTTCTTGTACTTAATGTTTCTATGATTTGGTACTGATTTGACAGCACCTAATAACAGTAACTGAAGAAAAGTTTGGCAGTTTAAACACCCAGAGACACCATGGAAGAAAGGTCTGGCAATCTTCTCCCATAAGATAATAGCCATTGAGAACTCCATGGTTCAATGAAAATGGGTTAAAGTTCTTCCTAGATTTGGAGATTATGAATAAAGCTATTATAACCACTCAACTGCAGGTCACTGAGTATTTTTTCTCATTCCCTCTTAGGTAAATCATACGAGTAGAATTACTAATCATGTTTAACTTTATAAGAATCTATCTTTTCTAGTATCGTTACTCAATGAAAGCAATGATGATAGAAAAGGCAAACTGAAAACGAACTCACTGCCGTGGAGTTGGATCCGACTCATAGCGACCCCTCCTTGGGTTTCCCAGGCGGTATCACTATGGAAGTGCCCAACCTTCCTTCCAAGGAATGGCTGGTGGGTTTGAACCCCCATCCTTCTGGTTAGCAGTCACATGCCTGGGCACTATGCCACCAGAGCTCAGTTTTCTTATAAAGTTGCATTTTCACCAGAAATGATCCCATATATGAAATAATTATAAGAATGTCAGTTGCTCCACATCTTTGTTAGTACTTGGTATTGTCAGGTATTCTGTTTTAATTTTAGTAATTCTAAGTAGATGTATAGTGTTATATCATCATGTTTTTTTTTAATATGTATTTCGATGACTAAAGATGTGGAACAGCTTTTCATGTGCTTACTTGCTATTCATACCTCTTCTATGGTAAAGACAAACCAGTAAAGTGTCTGCTCAGATCTCTTGTGCAGTTTTCATTGGATATTTTATTTTCTGAGTGAGTTTTAAGAGTTTTTTATATATTCTGTATATAAGCTTTTATCAAATATGCATTTTATAAATATGTTTTTCCCAGTTTGTGACTAGTCTTTCCATTTTTTCATTTCTGTAACAAAGTTTTTAAAAGAGGTAAAGTTATAAATTTAATGAAGTACAGTTTGTCAACCTTTTCCTTTTATGATTTGTGCCTTTGTGTCATATTTAAGAACATGGGAAACTACAAGATTTTCTTCCATATATTCTACCACAGGTTTTATAGTCGCAAGTTTTTCATTTGTATATGTGATCCATATTGTACTAATTTTGGGAGAGGGTGTGTGGTATGAGTTTAGGTTCATCTATTTACACATAGATGTCCAATGTTCCATTATCCTTCTTGAAATGAGTACTCTTCATTAAATGATCTTGATATGTTTGTTGAAAAGTTATGTGTAGATTTATTGTATTTTGTTCCATAGTTCATTATGTTGTTTCTTTCAACAATACCCACACTGTCTTGATTATTGTACTTTTCTAGTAAGTCTTGATATCAGGTAGTGAGAGTACTATAAATTTTCCTTCTTTAAAAATAAAAAAATGGATATTCTAGGATCTTTTTTTTCCCATAAAAACATTACATCATTTTTCAATTTCTATTAACAAAAGAGCTTGCTAAGACTTTTATTCAGATTGCATTGAATCTATAGATCAGTGTAGAAAGTAGTGACATCTTAATAAAATTAAAATTTTTGATCCATGAAAATGGCATATCTTTATTTATTTATTTATTTTTATTATGCTTTGGGTGCAAATTTACAGAGCAGAATTTGTTTTACATTCAACAGTTTGTGTAAATTTGGTTTCGGTTCCCAATTACCATCTCCAACCCTAACCCACTCTCCTCCTCTCCCTTTCCTGTGACCCCCCCATCCCTGTGCCCTCTTAGCTATGTACTTCTGTCTGTCCAGTTCCCCCCCCATGTGAATGCTGTCCCTCTGGTGCCCCATGGTCGATTGCTCCAAGAGGTGTATTTCCCTAGAGTAGGTGGGTGCATCTACTGTTGGGTGGAGATCCAGCTCTTGGGAGTGAGTCTTATCTCAGGTCTGAAGTATATCCCAGGGCCATAGTCTTAGGGGTCCCACCAGACTCCATATGACCAGTAATTCTGGTTGTTACTGTGTTTTTGAATTTTGTTCCACGTTTTTCCTCCCACTCTTTCCAGGATACCTTCCCAAGTGGTTGGCATTGGTAGCCTGATACCATCTAGTTCTTCTGGTCTCAAGGTCCTAGGGCTGATTGTTCCCAAATGCCCTTGATTTTCTTCACTCTTCTTTGCTTTTATGACAGCAATAGCTACTCATCAAAGTAGGTTGTGGAACAAAATTGTTATGTATTATGCTGTGCCAAGTGAGCCTGGTGATCCCTAAGTCTATAGTCTTGAGTCAGCAGAACCCAGTGGTTCTCTCTCCCAAGGTGTTTATCAGTCTCTGAGGGATTACTCCAAGTCCGTCTTCTGTTTCTTCTATAATGATTGTGGTTATTTTGTATCACTAGTATCCGTGTAAGATTATCCTCACCTAAAACTACCATTGTTCTAGGGTATATTGCTGTTTACTGACCCCCACCTGATCTTCTCAGTTGTCTATGCATTTATCTGTAGCCTGGTGTTTGGTGATAGTTGTTGTTGTTGTTGTTGTTATGTGCCGTCAAGTTGGACCCGACTCATAGTGACCCCTCCTTGGGTTTCCGAGGCAGTATCACTACGAAAGTAGATTGCCCCATCTTCCTTCCGAGGAGTGGCTGGTGGGTTTGAACCACCAGCCTTCTGGTTAGCAGTCAAGTGCCTTAGGCACTATGCTACCAGAGCTCTGCAGTATTGTGCATATACTGGTATTAGCCTCTGTCATCTATATCTTATGTGCACAATTTGGTGTCCTCCCTTTCCCCAATGTTATCATGCTGGTCACAGACTCTTTCCATACTGTCCCTCCCCTTACCCAACTCAGCATGTGGCCCCCAACTAGTCCAAAATTTTTCCCTCCCATTCCCTCCTATCCCCTGTAACCTACAAAGTTAGTTCCCTTCCCTAAGCTAAACCTTCCTTGACTTTTTACAGTAATGGGGAAAATTGCATATCTTTATATTCATTTGGTCTTCTTTGATTTCTCCCATCAATTGTTTACAGTTTTCTATATCATATTCTACTTTCATTTTGCTAGAATCATCCCTAAGAATTTCTGTTTTCACATGTATTTGCCTTTGCTCATGCTACCTCATCATTGCCATATGTTATTTTCAAGGCAGCTTATACATATATGTTTTTCTTCATTTGATATTAACCCAGTGACAACTCCAGAGTTGCCAAATGGAATGCATTTATATCTAGAAGTCTGATTATAAAGGATGGAAGAGTAGTGAATTAGCTTTGAAATTGTGTTTTCATTTGGATTGCCTATTTATGGTTTAAAGACGAAGCACAAAAAAGAGAGAGAGAAGGAATACAAGGAGTCACTGTACCAAAAAGAACTGATTAACATTAAACCATTTCAGAAGACATATGATTAAGAGCCAATGGTTTTGAAGAAAGAAATCCAACTTGCACTGAAGGAGCTGGTGAAAAACAAGGTTCCAGGAATTGATGATATATCCATTGAGATGTTTCAACAAATGCATGCAACCTTGAAAGCACTCATTTATTTATGCCAAGAAATTTGGAAGACAAATACCTGGCCAACTGTTTGGAAGAGATAACTATCTGTGCCCATATCAAAGAAAGATGATCCAATCGAATGTGGAAAATATCAAGCAATATCACTAATATCGTATGCAGCTAAAACATTCCAGAAAATAATTAAAAACTGATTGAACAGTATATTAACAAGGAGCTGCCAGAAACTCAAGCTGAATTCAGATGTGGATGTGAAGTAATGGATATTCTTGTTAATGTCAGATGGATCTTAACTGCCAGAAAGATGTCTACCTGCATATTATGCAAAGGCATTCAACTGTGAATCACAACAAACTATGGGTAACATTGTGAAGAATGAGAATTCCAGAACACTTAATTATGCTCATGAAGAACTTGTACCTAGATCAAGAGACAGTTGTACAAAGAGAACAAGGGGATATTGCATGCTTTAAAATCAGGAAAGGTGTGTGTCAGGGCTGTCTTCTACCACACTATTCAATCTGTATACTGAGTAAATAATCTGAGAAACTGGACTATATGAAAAAGAACATGGCATCAGCATTTGAGTATGACTTATTAACAACCTGCAAAATGCAGATGACATAGCCTTGCTTGCTGAAGAAGACATGATGCACTTATTGTTGATCAGACTGCATCCTTCAATTTGAATTCCATCTCAACACAAAGAGATAAAAAAATCCTCACAACTCAGCCCATGAGCAATATCGTGATAATCTTTTCTCAGTTAAAGTTGTCAAGGATTTCATTTTACTTGACTCCACAAACAATGACCATGGGGAACTCAAATAATATATGCATTGGGCAAAACTGCTGCGAAAGACCTCTTGGAAGAGTTAAAGAGCAAAGACATCACTTTGAAGGGTAAGATGTGCCGCACTCAAGCCATTATCTTTTCAATAGGCTCATATCCATGTGAGAGCTGGGCAATGAATAAGGAGGACAGAAGAAGAATTGATGGATTTGAATCATGGCATTGGGGGAGAATACTGAAAACACCATGAACTTCCAGAAAAATGAACAAACCTCTCTTGGAAAAAGTATTGCCAGAATGCTCCATAGAAATAAGAATTGCCAGACACTGTCTCTCATAATTTGGTCATGTTATCAGGAAGTACAGGAGCTCTGGTAGCATAGTGCCTAAGGAAGGCACTTGACTGCTAACCAGAAGCCTGCTGATTCAAACCCACCAGGCACTCCTTGGAAGGAAGATAGGGCAATCTACTTCTGTAGTGATACTGCCTTGGAAACCCAAGAAGGGGTTGCTGTAAGTCAGACTCGACAGCACACAACAACAACACAACAGTGGTGTCATCACTACCAATTCAAGTGAAGCACAAGAAACTTATATCCTTTTATCCTCCCTTGCTTATAATGAAGTTGTGTTAAATAATACCTCTGTATATATTTAAAGCTACAAAAGACAGGATTATATTTTTGCTTTACTCAAAAAATTTAGAAAACTCAAGAGCAGAAAAATTTAGTTATCTATAACTTTTCTTGTCATGTTTTTTATTCCCATCAGATGTTTCTAAGATCTTCTTCTATTGTTTTCTTCCTGTTTAGAAAACCTCCTTTTACCACTCTTTCAAGATAGGTCTGCTGGTAACAAGTTCTCTTAGTTTTTCTTCATTTGAGAATGTCTTGAATTCCCCATCATTTCCAAGTTTATCTTTTCCGGATATAGGGTTCTAGGTTGACAATTCTTTTAGAAATTGAAAAATTTTGTACCACTTTCTTTGAATATGCAACATGCATTATTACCAGTGAGAAATCTGCTGCTACCTGAATTGTTTTTCCTTTAAAGGTCAGACATTGTGTTTCTCTGAGTGCTTGAATTCTTTTTTTTTTCCTTTATTTTTACTTTTGTCATTCTCCTTTCCTTCTGAGATTCTAATGATACAAACATTAGGTCGTTTGCTATAATCTTACCTGTAAAGAGCCTTACCTAAAGGCTCTGTTCATTTATTTTATTCTGTTGTTCAGATTGGCTAATAATCATCACTTTATCTTCCAGTTTGCTGATTTTTCACTCAGTTCCCTCCTTTCTGCCCTTGAGCCTATCTGTTAAGATTTTTATTTTGGTTATTGTATTTTTAATTCTAAATTTCCATCTGATTCTACTTTATACTGCATTTGTTTGCTGAGACTTTCTTTTTTTCATTTTTTCAAGCATGTTTATAGTTGCTTGTTAAGTCTTTTTTATGATGGCTGTTATAAAAATATTTATCAGATAATTCTAACATCTCTATAATTTAAACTGAGTGTTAGTGTCAATTGATTATACTCTTCTATTCAAGATGAAATTTTCTAGTGCTTCATATGACAAATAATTTTTTATTGAAACCATGACAATTTAGATACTAGGGTATGAGATGAGATTCTTTTATTTAAACATTCTCTTTCAGCTGGTTGCCACTTACATTATTTCAGGATGGCAAAGAAGATACTACCTTGTTATTGCCAGATGGATTAGAAATCTAAATTCTCCACTCAACTGCCATTGACACCCAAAGGGGGGGGTCTTTTGTTACTGCTGAGCAGAAGTGGGAGTTCCAGTTTCTTACGTTCCCTCTACTGACATGATGTTGTTGTTATGTGTTGTGGACCTGACTCGTAGTGACCCCTCCTTGAGTTTCCAAGGCAGTATCACTATGGAAGTAGATTGCCCCACCTTCCTTCCAAGGAGTGGCTGGTGGGTTTGAACTGCCAGCCTTCTGGTTAACAGCCAAATGCCTTAGCCACTATGCCAGCAGAGCTCCTACTGACATGATGAGTTATGGCCTTGTAAATTCTGGCCAATGCTGAATGTTCTGACTCTCAACTAGGCATCTTCTTACACCGTTCTCAGTGGGAGAAGATGGGGTGCCTCATTATGGCTTCCCCATGTAGTGTCTACTGAAACTGTGAAGGCAGGACTTTTTACTGCCCAGAAAAGATTGAAGTCCAGATTCTACTCCATCTTCTCTGACAGCACTTTGCCCGGGTAGTTGGCTTGACTTATTACAGTTTGGTGAGGGTGAAAGTCTAAGTTGTTGGTTTAGCCTTTACTGCCATGATTGGAATTGAAACGACAGTTTTATCTGTGATGCTTGGCAGTTGTAGAGTGGTATTGTCTAAATCTTTCTGTCTTGTTAAACTATCCCTTTTCTGGTGCTTTGGTTAGAGAGAGCAGGCTTTTGTTCAGACTTTTTTTTTTCTCCTGAACCTGTTGGTATTTCCAGAGTTGTATTTTTCAGATCAAAGTCTGACATATATGAAGAATAATTTTCTGGAATATAGGAGGAAAAAAAATCTCACCACTGAACCATTTTTTGGGGTACCAAGGTCTCTATCTAGTATGGCTTCTTATGTTTATTTTGTCCATAATGTCCAGGAAGATTTTGTTTTGTTTTGTTTTGTTTTGTTTTTATCAAGCAGAAGGAATAGAGAAAAAGTGGACCTACTTCATAATTTTCTAAAGTACAAGTCCAAGAAAGTCAATTATATTTAAAAGTACTCTTAAAATTTTAAAAGTATTTCCTGATTATTGTTGTTGTTATTGTTTCCAATTTGCTATTCATTTTTTTTTCCCTCCTAATTCATATTTCCATCTGAAACCACACTCCTTCTGCCTAAATACTTTTCTTTAACACTTAAGACTGTTCCCATGTCTGGTGTCAATAAATTCACCTGGCATTTGTTTTCCATAAAAAGTTTTCACATCCATATTTGGAAAATATTTTAACTAGATATAGAATTCTTTTCTTTTTTTTTACTTCAGTACTTTAAAGATTTCACTCCACTGTCTTTAGGCTTGCATAGTTTTCAATGCATAGTCTGCTGTAATTTTTTTCTTTGCTTTTCTGAACTTTTTCAAGCTATACTCCTCATATGTGACTTTCAGCACTTAAAACAAGATGTGTCTAAGTGTGTGTGTGGGTGTGTGGGTGTGTGTGTGAGAGAGAGAGAGAGAGACTTATCCAGCTTATAGCTCTCTGAGCCTCTTGTGTAATTTATTATCTTTTAAATTTTTGGAAAATTCTTAGCCACTATCCCTTCTAACTTTTGTCACATTTTCTCTCTTTCACTTACAGGAATTGAATTATTCATGTCTTAAAAGTTAGATTGCATTGAAAGCAGCATTTTCTATTTTAATTTACCTATTGAATTTCTAGATAGATAGATAGATCCAGGTATAGATACACATACACACATTCATCTTTACCTTGGCCTTGTGAATGTACATGTTTATAAGATATATTTTCTGATATACTACTACATTCATCAGTTTTATCTCTGACATTGCTCTGCTTTATATACTACTTGGATCTATTTTTATTCTTTCAATAATTGATCATTGTACTTCACATATAATTTCAAACACATACAGACTGAGTAAATACTTTTTTCATTGTAGTGGGGACATAGCAGTGGACCAAGCAGATGTTGATCTTGCTCTTATGTGACTTAAACGTTCTCTGCATGCTGATAAAGACTCAGATAACCCTTTTAGTTTTGTGGTGTATAAATTACATGTGAAAATTACCAACAGTCTTTAATTCTACTATTATATCTCTTAAAGCTGTTAAGAACATGTTTCACTAGAAACTTAGTGGTTTCCCAGAAAGGCTGGAGATGTTAGACTTTCATAAGATAGGGAATATTTGAATTGGATATTGAAAATTTACTGGAATTACAATATCTAGAAAATGGTGTGAAAGACTTTCTAATACAGAAAGTAACATGATTGAAGACCCAATGGGTGGACAGTGGTGATACTTCCATGGAGTAGGGAATAGTCAAGAAGAGTAGAGTGGCAAGCAGGGAGCTGAGGCAGAGAAGATGGGGACTACTCTTCAGCACTTGGAAATGCAAAATTCCTAGTGTGTACATTACCAGGGACAGGGCCTCATGAGGGTTGCAAATAACTTTCTGAAGTAATTACTTTGTTTCAGACCTATAGAGAAAAGGAAAGTGCTTAATGTCTTTTTCAGAATCTGGAGTTTGATCAGAGTAGTTGACAAGATAGCAAGGAAAGCAAATAAAAAGTCAATCTCCCAAATAATTATGAAAACACTACAAATTGAAATTCCAACAAAATTTCTTTTAAAAATCGCCCCTAGAAATCATGTCTAGAGTATAGACATGAAGTAGATGTTAAGAGATCAAAAGACAAAAACTATATAAACACCTACATAAATGCTAAAAAAAAAGCAATTAAAAAAATTCCAGATCTCTTCCTGATTTAAAGCAAACCAATAAAACTTGACCTTATTTTATACATATCATTAATACATAGACTGAAAAAGGTCAAAGCCAAAGCTAGATGTCACCAACAGAAAACACTTCTGTGTAAAAAATAATTATGGAATTACATTGTACAATATTTATTTCAATTCTATTACTAACCAATATTAATCATATTTTAAATATGACATGGATGCAGGAACAGTAATTTCTCAGACAAGCCAGCAGCCAAATCACACTGAAGTCACTGTAGGTAGTCACTAAATGTGGATACGACATTTGCAATACTGAACAGGCTCTTGTATCTGAGGTCAGTAGTGGTGTTGGTTGGCAGTATTTGGATTTCCCTTGAAATTTCTCCTTTGCTTTGTACTTTTATTTTAATGTCTAGATTAAAGATGACTCATGGTGGATGTTATTGTACATTATTTTGGAATTATTTTCTTTCTTATGAAATTTTGAGCTGGTAAATTGTTTTCTGCCTTAATTCAGGCTCACAAATTGTGAAAATTTCCCTATAGTTTTCTTGGCAGACTCATGGCCCAAATGGAGTTAATAATTAAAGATAAATGCAATTTATTCTAAAGGTTATTTTACTAGATGGATGGTATAAATATTAGCATGAAAGAGTTCTATGGAATTTGAAATTATGGAATAATGTTATCTCTAATACTCTGTCTTGCATTTTTATTAAAGTTTTATATTTTTTAGTACAGAAATGTTCTTCTAACTTATTTGCCTAATACATATTTTTCATATTTATGTAAGGTGCTTTGGTAGCTCAGTGCTAAAGCATTTGAACTGCTAACCAGAAGGATGGCAGCTCAAACCCACCAATAGCTCCAGGGAAGGAAGATGGGGCTTTACTCTGTAAAGATTTACTGCTTTAGAAACCCAGTGGGGGTCACTATGAGCCACTCAATGGCAGTGAGGTCTTTTTTTGTGTCCACTATCAAGTTCTATTTAAGTTTGTACAAAAAATAATTTTTATAATAATTATTGCATTCATATTTTACAATAATATGCATATGACTAGTAGGGTTTCAACATATTAAATAGTTTAAAAGCAAATTTTTTGGCTCAAAGTTACATACAAAAAGTTTAGCTGCACAAAAAGTAAATATTTGGGCATTATGGTATATTCAAATGATATATCTTGCTCGAATTAATGATTCTATTACACCATTTAAATTCAAAAGTAGCCTATATGATCATATAATCATTGTTTACAGATTAAGGGCACAAAGTTGTTACTCAGTTTTTCATCTTTCCAATGTCCAACATAAAAGCAAAACTAAATCATTAGTATGGACAGAATCTCAGGATCAACGTGTGACTTTTGCACAGTCTACATATATATATATGTACACACACATATATATACACACACACATATATACACACATATATATATACACATATATATGTACACACATATATATACATATATGTGTGTGTGTGTGTATATGT
>NW_006921606.1:11668951-11677727 GCF_000298275.1 Orycteropus afer afer
AAAAAAAAAAAAAAAAAACACTCACTACAGTCAAATCATTTCTGACTCATAGCAACCCCTTCTTAGGTTTCCAAGGTAGATATTGCTACAGATGTAGATTGCCCAGTCTAGAGAGATGATAGGCAAGTTAAAAAACAAAATGTATGAGCTATAAAGGCTAATAATAATTTAATGTCATTTTATTTTTAAAAATATCTTATAAATGTTCGATTTGAGTTGTTATATCTAAACAAAAGCCAACATCACATTAATATAATAAAATGCAAAAATTCCCAACAAAACCTGGACCTATTCAAAGATGTCCATACACGATTGTAATTTAAGCAGTCATGTTATTTAGGCAGTCATGTTATTTACACAGTCATGTTATTTAACCAGCCATGAAAGTAAGGTGTGCTGAGTGACAGAGTGACCAAGAGCCTGCTTGGATGACCCATGCTCTGCAGACATTGCTTGGGAAGCAAAAGGAAGATATTCATATCACAGCCGTCAGGACAAACCAAGCATGTTAAGCTAATAGAATCAATGTCTCAAAAAAAATCATGCAATTCTTCATAAATTTTATTCTATCAATTTTCCTTGTCTATTGGTTTTCAGGTTTTGGTTTTGATTGTTTATTGGATAGGTAAGGAAGAGAGTTGACAGGTTCACATTAAGTACAAAATGTATGGAACAAAATTCAAGCCACTTCAATTTTATGAGGAAACAATAATGACTAGTATTTGCATCAAGTATATCTCTCATTTAATCCTCACAGAAAAATCATGCACAATATTAATTCATAGCCCCATTTTATAGGTAAGGAAATCAGTGCTATAATTTGACTGACATCTCACATTACTTAGAAGCAATACCATTACGTTTCAAATCAGCATCTATTTGACTATATCCTGATGCCTGCTGGTCATGTTAGCACCTGTTTTTCTTGGCACAAGTCTGAACAGCTTAATACAGAGCAGTGAGTTCCCTGAAAGTCAGAAGATTTGCTGGGGTATATGCCAGAGCAAAGTTCCATGCATTTCCCTCGACACTCACTCAGTGCAGCACCTGACTTTGTCCAGGAGCAGTGGACTTTTGGCTCCTGGCAGGCTAACCACCTCACACTCAGATTGGCCTCTGCACAACACTGGATTTCTGCCACCCTCTCTCCATTTCTGTAATTACCTCTAAATTTAACACACAATCATTAATGATGGGGCCTGTGAGAATGTGACAATATTTCCCTTCCTTTATTGGATAAGTGCAACTGCCCATTTTACCCTACATTTTTAACAAATGCAGTGTGAGATTAGCAAGCCATGGTTTGTTCTGACCTCAGCTTCCATGCAAAGCTTCTAGTTTTATCTATTCTAAAGTTCATTGAAGTATTTTTCTGCTTTCCTGCAGTTTTTAAGTAGATAATAAGTTCCAAAATTCACCAGCCTTTCGCTGAAAGAAGCTTGTCACGGTGGTTGGTAGCTAATGAAGGCCCCTTTAGTTTATCTTCATCAATTGTCAAATATTTGAGTCCATGAAGTGGTGTGATGAGGTACAAAGACAGATATTTGAAGGGATTTTAACTCATTTGAGCAATTACATGCTTAACTGCCCTGCGATAATCTGTCAGTCTGAGTCTTTTCTACACAGCACAAGTCTTTTCTACACAGCACAAGTGGGGAGCGTTAGAATAGCTGGATTTGGAACATAAAGGCTTAGTCTGAATGGAAGAAAGGCAGCAGAGAGATTAATTGCCAGTAACAAACAGCAGGGCTGCTTGCAAGTTATATATCACATAGTTACCTACCAGCAGCAATGGGGGTCAGTCCACAGGGAGCAGCCTGAGTCAGGACAAAGCAATCATTGCATAGAACCTTGAGGACTACTGCTAGTTTGCAGGGCAGCAGAGAATTGCAGTTATACACCCAAATACATATACAGGCTATATATATGCATATATATATCCATACATATATACACACATACCTATGCACATTACTAAAAATTAACAGCTATTGTCAACAGAACCAGGAATTTAGAAACTTCTTTCAGTGTCATTCTTCTAACAGTTAACTGAATCTCCTTACTAGTCCATCATTCCTACCTCTCTAAAAGTGGAATGTTTTCTCAAGTCACTAGAAATTAAAATAAATATTATACATAGGAGCCAGAATGATTGTAAACAAACAAAGAAAAAGAAATCAGTACGTGATTTCAAAACTTAACACAAAAGCATCCATCCATCTTTTGCCATATTATGGTGGCTTACATGTTGCTGTGATGCTTGAAGCTATGCCACCTATATTTCAAATACCAACAGGGTCACTAAAACTGGATAGGTTTTAGTGGAGCTTCCAGACTAAGACAGACTAGAAAGAAAGATCCAGTGATCTAGTTCCTAAAATCAGCCAACTAAAACCCTATGGATCACAGCAGAATATTGTCCAACTCAAAGGCTGCAACATTGTACCCAAGAATATCAACAATTGTGAAGACGATGCAGTATTGGGCAGCATTTTATTGTGTTGTGTGTGGGGTCACCATGAGTCAGAGCTGAATCAATAACAACAAAAATAACAAGAACAGTGAGGTATTGTTGTAAGGACAGAAATACAGATCAATGGGATAGAATAAAATCCCAACAGAAAATAAAAGAACGAATTTTCAATCACCCCAAACACCATCTTAAAAAAGAAAATATCAAGAACATGTTGTTTCTGTTTTTTACATGTTGCTACTATTGTTATGGAATGCTGACTTCTCTGCTCTCTTTCCTGGAATGTTGTTTGATGTTTTGTTTTTATAACAAGAGTGATACCAATGTGGATTGCAGTTGGAATCTGTGAATATAATGGTGCAGTCTTTCATTTGTTTGTTTGTTCATTCACTATTTCATTTGTTTACTCATTTTTCTAGTGTTCATTAAGAATGCCATGAAATGTATTCAGAAGATTAAGAGAGCATATGAGGTGTGGAGACTAGGAGTGGAAGTTTGGAAAGGATGGTACAACAATGAGTAGGATTCCCCAAGAAATGGAGAGGAATGGGTGTTTCAGGAAGAGAAGATCCTGAGCAAAATATGGAGAAAAGAATGCAGAATGGATTGGGAATGGAGAGTATCTGCTCTGGGAGACTGATACATCATGGAAGGGTTTGGGGGTAATAGCTATGCTTCAAGAAGGTTAACCTGGCAGAAATTTTGTCAGAAGATATCAACTGGAAGTGTGGAGACTAGTAAGATGACTTTAACAATAACACAAATCAATCCAGGACAACAAGGAGCTGTGTTACACTTGACAACATGCAGATGGAGTGAAGGATGGATAAGTGAGATTAACAGGATTTATTCTCTGATTTAATGTGGTGGATAACAAAGAGGAAGACATAGAAGATGGTTCCTGGAGCTCAGGTTCCTGAAAGGGGAAAGATATCATTAAAAAGAGGGGACTTGGAGAAAAGGAATGAAGAGCTGATTTTAGGATAAAAGAGAACTGCTGTCCTTAAGACATGTAGTGTTGGTGGTACCTGCTGGACCTCCAAAGATCTCTGGTCTACAAGAGATCAAAAAGTGTAGTGAAAGTGCAAGTGGGAAGCATTAGAATCACTGGATTTAGAATATAAAGGTTTAGTGTGGATAGAATAATTGGGCCAGAGAAGTTAATGGTCATAGCAGCGGCCACAGATCTTAAGGTATCTGCATCTATATGGTGTAGAAACCTGGAACCTGCTTAAGATGGCTTTGGGCACAGTGGGCCAAGATCAATTCCACAGAAGACCTCTACCTGAGGGAAGAAAAGGGTGTACTGATGTTCACTACTTCCTCTGTGGAAACATTGAACTGTGTTTCATGTACATTCTAGTATGTCATTTAATATGCACAGCCACCCTGTGTGACTTCTTCCTCCATGACCAATAAGTGTCATAACCACGACAACTTGATTGGCTTCTGCAGCCTCTCCTGTTGCCTCCTAACAGTTAAGAAGAAAAAGAAAACTGGAAGAAATCTTGTCCATAGGAAAACTGGTAGCATTTAGAAGATGAAAGTTGCTTTGCTCTCTATGATTCAGTTTCCAATGGATTTTTTATCTTCCCTTCAGATGTTAGCTAGGATTCCATTCATCCCATGGCTGTCTATATTGGTAATGTACAAACATGATGGGAAATAGTCAGTGAAACATGAAATGGAGAATAAATATGTACATTCATTAAATTCACAAAAGCCACTTATTCTGACACTTCATGATCTGGACCAATACAGTAGGAAGGACAAAAACTGGCATCAACAATCTGAATAACTATGGTGATGAGTGGGAAATGGTAATCTTACAAGAAAGCAAAAGAGTTTGAGTCTATTTCTTTTTTTCTTTTTCAAATAATCCAAGTTTCCACTATTAATTATGAGCTAGTTTTCACTTTCTGGGCACACGTATTTCTGACTGGCTGTCAAGCACTCTATAGGCATAAATTGTATGCCTAGATACCTACTTAAATGTAAAATTTCTATTTCAGAAAAAATGATACTTTAGACATTGCATTTCAGGGTGATAATTGCACTTCTCAGGTGGTTAAGAGAAAGATGATCTACAAATAATAATTAAAAAGTTGTGCCTCAGGGGAATGGAATGTCAGATATGGAAATCAAACATATGAAATGTTACACTTGTGGCCTTGACCTTATTCCTCTGTATTCAGTATTATAAATTCTAAACACATTTCTTCTTCAATATTTGGAGGTGACAATTTCAGGTTGCATTAGGTGAAGAAAAGGTAATGTTCATACCATAGTATTAAGTTCTTCTCTTGATGAACATAGCTTCTTCTCATTACTTTAAAAGTGTTAGACTATTAACACTCATAATTAATCAGCTCCACACTCACCTCTGCACTTTTAGAGGCACATGATTGGGTCAGGGAAGATTTACTTAATTTTCGTGCCTCACCCTAGAACATGATTAGAAGAGAGTTAGATAAGGACAAGTTTGAATATCTGGCAACCCTTTCACCATATCGGTCCTGTAGATATGTGTTATGCTTGGTCTACACCTTGCTTTGGAGTCCCTGGGTGGTGCAAATGGTAACATTCTCAGCTGCTAACTGGAAGTTTTAAGGTTCAACTTCATTCAGAAGTGCCACAGAAAAAGGTCTGGCAATCTACTTCTGCAAAGTCAACTGCTGAAAACCCTATCAAGCACAGCTTTATTCTGACACATAAGTGGAGTCAACTTGAACTAGTTACACATTATCTTAGAAGTTTGAAAATTAGTCTTTCTCACTTGAAAATCAGAAATTCTCAAGCAAAAATCTGTGTTTCTGAAGTCTCTTATTGGGTTGGTGGAGGGGGAAGGAGGAATCAAAAGTTCTGTTAGTACAGAGCCCACATCCTACAGAGCAATGATTGACTTGGGTTGTGTTGTACCCACTCTTAGCTCATCATAGTCCCCATTGGGTGTACACTACTGTATTCATTTCATTTTTGCTACCCACATGGCCTCATATGTATTTGAGTTTGTGATTTACTTTGATTCTGAAATTAATTATAGCACTGCTTGTGTGTCATAGTCAAAGTTCACAAAATGATAATAGGAACAAGGATGAGCTTGAAAGAGCAATACACAGACATACAATAATGGATTCACAGAAAATGTGCTGCAGCAGAAGCATGAACAAAACTCTCTGGGAGCCAATGAAGGGGTGGGACACTGTATTACCTAGGGAAGGTGGCATCTAAGCTAGGCCATGAAACCCAAATGGATGTTTTCTATGTAGAAGGAATAGCAATGGTATTCCGGGATGAAGAAGCATCATTAACAAAAACAGAGGACCCAAGAGAATGGAAAGTTTGGGAAATGATGAATAGCTTTTTATGAAGGTAAGAAAATACTGGGAATGCTCAATTGTCAGGTCTTACTATGCATGGAGTTTAGTCTCTAACCTTTATGAATTAGGGGACTTGGAATATTTAAGCAGAGGAGTGACCCATCACTTTTTTCTCTTTACAAATAAACCTTTGCAAAATAGTTGAAATGTCTGTTCCTAGAAAGGTGAACTGTGCTAATGACATCAAGGAAATCTTACATGTGGGTTAATGGTAAGGTGTTAGCACTGTGAGTTGCATATGACTTAAGAGGGTGTAATTACACATAGTAGAGGAATGTGCTGTTTTCTGACTACTCTTGTGTTTTGTATGCTATTTTGCACCAATCTACAGCTATCAACATTTATCAGAGGATTGACAGCAATTGAAGTTCACAACATCAGTGTATGGGTACTCTTCTTTGCCATCACCATGTGTTGCCACTTGAACAATAGGAATAAACATATTATGTGGAGCTTGTATGCTGCTGACAAGAGAATCATTTGGGTTCCAAGGAATGCCTGAGAATCTCATTACTGCTACTAGAGCATTTTGAAATTCAGCTTGGGGTATAGTTCCCAATGGAAAAATTACACAAGCAATGATGGTGTCAAGACAAGAGAGTCCCTAACTATAAGCATGATCATCCTGAGAAAGATAGCCAGTTGGTGGAGTAATAAGGTGACTGAGATGAGTTGAAGGTAGTATGATAGCCAGTCCCCATGTGAAAAGGCAGAAAAAAGCTGTTGATTAGTTGTACTGTGGAGTCACACATGACTGTACAGGGCACACAAATGGCCTGACTCTGTGCCAGTCTGAGGGTGTGGGCAACTACACTCTGGATAGAGGCAGATGGCAAACAGCACCTGGAAGTGGCCCCGAGCAGTACTGTAATGTTCAAAACTAAGTACCATATGTACAACTTTCTGAAATGATGTGGTAAATTGTCATTATGGATCAAAGACCTTCCTTTGTTTGTTAGTTTTGATTTTACTGGCAGGTGCTCGATTAGACCATTTCATTCTCTGGTAGTGTGCTAATAACCACAAAGGAAAAAAAGGAATATGGCATAATGTCCCATCCTATAGACCCACTGTTTGCTGGTCCCATAATATTTGTCAAGCTCTAATGCTATTTCCTTTTTTGTCATCCCTACAAAATTGTGAGGACCTTGACAGTGACAGTTTAACTTTCCAGTTCCTCTCCCAAGATCCATGACCTTTTATGTCTTTTATGTTTCTGATAGAATAAGCACTGTTCCTTCACTTGCTGTGCATATACTCTACCTTCTTGACCTTTACTTGAGGGGGAAATTCATCCTGGTACTAACTTGTAGTCACAGATCAAGAACTAGCTAATTATGAAACTTGTGTAAGCTATTGTTTACACAAGTGTAACTTCTCAGAGAATTGAGAAATTAATTTACACTAGATTATCCCTGACTTCATGTCTACTTTAAAAAAAAATCATGTGATTATGACATCTCATTTTTCAGCTAAACAATAAGAGTTACAGTAATTATGTACAATAAGCTAACAGCATTTTGGTTTGTGTATTCATTCATTTAACACATGTCTATTAAACATCTAGTCTGTGCCAGGCGCTGTAATAGATTGGAGTTATCATTGTCAACAAAAACGACATTTCTCTTCCCTCATGGCACTGCCAATCCTCTCATATCCTGGGAGTATTGCAAGATTCGAAGGAGATGTTGATCTCTCCCATTACTACATCCTAATTGACCTGTCACCAAATTGACCTGTTGCTGCTTGGTTTGGGGCATGCATCTTCCCCATGATCAGTTGTGGATCAGACCTTTGTGATCCTTACAATTTTCATTAGCTCATTTTAAGAAGTAGATCTCCAGGCTTTTCTTCCTAATCTTAGTCTGGAAGTGCCATTGAAACCTTCACAGTGTCACAGCAACACACAAGCCTTCACTAACAAACAAGTAGTGGCTACACATGAAATGCATTGGTGAGAATTGAACCATAGGTGGTGAGAAATTCTACTGAACCACTATTGCCCCTGTACCCAAATCAGTTAAGCACCTGGTGTTGATTTCTTTATTGGTGATGTTAATCAGAATACATAAATGATTCCAGATGTCTCTCACTCCTTCCCTCTTGGATTCTGGACAATGTGAATTGCACATTGAGATAAGAGGGTATGACTGCATTAAAACAGATGGTTCAAGTTCTATCTCTTCAAATGCAGGGCTGCTCAATGGATTATAGGTCTATGCTGAGGCTGACTACAATGGAATTTCTTGCCCCTACAAGAAATTTCAGTCTAACATAGAATCTACTTTCTCAGACTAGACTTGTATGCATACCCTATGTCAAGCAGAAGAGGAAAGAAGGAGCACCTGTGTACCTTGTTTTGGATGCCCTTCTACAATGCAGACAAGAAGTAGAAGACATTCCCCTTTTCTAGAGTCAAGGAGTGTAATGTTGACAACAGTGTGTATTGTAAGTGGGAAAAGACCTTCACCAAGTCTACCTGGAAACTGTGTCCTTCCTCAGCACATCATTGTCTCTTGCGTATATCTCTATGTGGCTCTTGTCATTTTGAAAAGTATTTTTCAGTTTGCATGTCTAACTTATCTGTTATACCTTAACTCTTTTGAAAGGAGTGGCTATGCTGCACTTACACTTATCTAGCCTATGTATGGTCTATGATATACATCCATTGAATGTTTATTGTTCTCATCTCTCTCTCTACGTGGTTTGTTAGTCAAGATCCTTCATGGTTCCAGGTTATATTTTCCTGTGGTCTTTGTGAGAATTCAGTACAAATAATCAGCTTTGTGAAGAAAAAAGATCTGGAAATAAGAGTTTGCTCACTGTCTGTGATAGTTGAAGGTGTGTCAACTTGGCTGGACTTCACTTGTGAGTGGTGGTTCCCATGATGGATCACATGACTGCGTCCTAAGCGGCCGGTCAG
>NW_006921606.1:11687677-11714187 GCF_000298275.1 Orycteropus afer afer
TATTAACGGGTCTTCCTTGTGGGCATATGGATATCATCCTATCACTGATAGCATTGTACTTCAGGATAGATTTTGAAACATCCTTTGTGATAATGAATGCCACACCATTCCTCTTCAAACTGTCATTCCCAGCATAGTAGATCACATGGTTGTCTGATTCAAAATGGCCAAAACTAGTCCATTTCAGCTCACTAATGCAGAGGATATCAATCTTTATGCTTTCCATTTCATTCCAGTCAGCCGCAGGGATCCAGGTGAGGAGAGAGAACATAGGCACGTCGAAAGCAGCAGGAAGGGAGAGCAGGAGAAAGGAGATTAAAAGCCAGGAACCTGGACAGAGGAACAGTCAGTCACAGGGATTCAGGTGAGGAGAGAGAACCCAGGCACGCCCAAGGCAGCAGGGCAGGAGAGCAGGAAAAAGGGGATTAAAAGGCCCAGGAACCTGGACTGAAGAGGAGTCAGCCAAAAGGACCCAGGTAAATGTAGTACGAGAGGTTTCCAACAGGGAGACAAACTTGTCTGTTGGTTTGTCCTACTGTGGTGACATGTTGATGTGAGTTTTGAGGCTGACAACATTATATGACATATTAAATTAAAAAGGATAAAGATGTTTGCTGCATCTATCTACAAATTCTACTGATACAATTGGTTCAATGAAGTTGTCAGAATTTACCAAGGGGGGAAAAATGACTTCTACATTTACCATCCCTAATGGCAAATAACAACAACAAAAAGGTTCTGGTACTTAAGTATCTGTTGCTGTTTTTGTTGTTATGTGTCATTGAGTCAAATCCAAACTCATAGCAATCCTAGAAGTAGATTGCCCACCCTTCCTTCCAAGGAGTGGCTGGTGGGTTTGAACCACCAGCCTTTTGGTTAGTACTCAAGTGCCTTAGGCACTATGCTACCAGAGCTCCTACTTAGTATCTAGAGATAGTGTGTTATAGATGCTTCTTTAAAAGCTATCAGCTCTCCAATTCTGCATAGTGACATAGTATCTATCAAAGTCTTATGGTCTCTGAAATTCAGACAAAAAAATCACTCCAAAAAACTGGCATGCACCATCATATTTGCATTTTTGCATCTCATTATAAACATAATTGCATACCAACACAGCAATTCTTGACTATCTCAAAAAAAAAAATTATCAGCAGCATCTGAAATAAATGCTTAAATGTCAACTATTGGCAAGCAAGAGAGGATGACCTTTGAAGATTCTCATTCTTCTGAGATGTGCCCTGCTATGACTCACTTCTTAACTCTCATCCTGTGTTTGATAATAGAAAAGGGACACAATAACTATGAGAATTGGGGTTATGTACTGCAAAACTGCAACCAACTTATGATTTCTTCCAGTGGTTTTTGAGATTGGTTGAATCTTTGCCATGGCAATTGTTACAACTGCTGAAACTTTAAAGAGTGGACATTAACACAGTTTTTCTAGAATTCCTACAAAATTACATACTGTCTCCACATTAACAGCTAAAATGAATTTATCCATAATTACTGTTATGACAAAGAACCAAACAACCTTTTTCCTACAAGCATGCAGCCCATTTTACAAATTGTCACAAGTAGAGTCTAAGTGTTCAACGGGTACCAATAGCTAATCTAAAGCTGCACAGAACCATTTACACTCTCTCCTTTGAGATATCATCTGACTAAGTGGCCTTAGATGCATGGATCTCATATTCTATCATATGCCTTTATCCTGTCATCATCTCACGCTTGGAGCTACATCAATTTGCACAGCAATTTGGTACACATTTTTCCAAAAGCACTAATCAATTTTAACTCACATTGAAATGCCACTGAAATGGCTGCCAATGTCCAAAAAAATGCTAATCAGTTTTGAAAATCTACATTATGGCTTGCATCCCAGATTTTCCACCCTATCCATATCAAATAGAAATGATAGAACATTATGTTAACATGTTCAGCCACTTGTTTGCTTGTTTTAGCTGAGGCATTGGTCATGCTTCAATGGCAAACTAACTGCCTGTTTGGAAGCTCATCCAGTTTGTACTACTTTGAGTGGCTGGGGGGCAACAGTGTGAAGTGACTATCATAATCCATTTCCAAAGATTGGGATTTCCATAAGAATCATCCTCCTTCTTATCCTTTGGAAGAGCATAAGGGATTGTTTTTTTCTTCAAAGGAAGAATATGCATCTTTAATGTTTCTGATTCTCCAAAGAACATTTTCTAGTGGAAAAGGTGCTTCTTTGGTAGGCATAGCATAGAAATTTATACTTCTGATACATTGTGCAAATCTACATCCAATGTAAAAAATGGATAAGTTTAGTACCTAAAGTCCATCTAAATAAGACTCTCTTTCCAAAAAAAGAGAAAAAATATCACAAAAAATGTATAATCTTCTCAGAATTTAAATTTGGAGCAAGTCTCAGACACCAGGTGGTCTAACCTCCCAATAACAAGGATCCCTTCAAAGACCTCCCAGAAAGATAGCTCTTGCAAGAAACAGAAATTTTACTTAGAAAACTACCAATTAATTAAAAAATCATCCAAAATTGAAACTGAAAATTTTCTATTTTGAACACCTACTAATTGGTCCTAGGAGGTTCTAAAGGTACGCAAAGCAGAACTCTTGCCAATTTTTCTGACAGCAATCATTGACTTTTGGTTTCAAGGGAAAATATAGTCTTATTCGGTCCATCCCTTCTCAGGAGATGGAGTTCTCCAATTCTGCTTACTTTCCTGGTCAAGAATCCCTGGTCAATCCCTAGTTGGTCAAAATCTCTTTTTAAAATTTGTTTAAATTATTTAATTTAAAAAATAATAGACTTACTTTTACATTAGCTAGAGATTTGGAGAAGAAATTGTTCAGATAGCCCAGAGAGTTCATATTGGTTCATCAATTGTAACAAATGTATCTCATGAATGCAAGATACTGTATACTATGTCTCCTATTACTAACATCTTGCATTCATGAGATACATTTGTTACAATTGATGAACCGATATTTATGTATTAACTAAAGTGCATACTTTACACTAGGGTTCATTTTGTACTGTACACTCTAGTGAGTTTTGATTAATTCATAATATCTTGTGTCCACCTTTACAGTATCATACAGAATACTTCCACTACCCTAAAATTACCCTGCAGTCTGCCTACATTCACCCCTCTCCTCCTCTGCCTGAACTCCTGGCAATCACTGATCCTTTTATTATCTCTAAAGTTTTGCCTTTTCCAGAAGGTCAAAGAGTTGCAATTATAATGCATGTAGCTTTATCAGACTGGATTTTTTTCACTTAGTAATACTCATTTATGTTTCTGGTGGAATAGTGCCTAAGGCATTTGACTGCTAACCAGAAGGCACCAGCCACTGCTTGGAAGGAAGAGTGAGAAATCTACTTCTGTAAAGATTTATCACCTTGGAAACCCAAACAGGGTCACTATGAGTCAGAATCGACTCAATGGCAGTGAGTTTGGTATTTGTTTGGTCATATCGTTTCATAGCTTTATTGTGTATGGATGTGTCACAGTACAGATATATTATACACTTACCTACTTAAAGACATCTTGGTTATTTCCAATTTTTAGTAATTATGAATAAAGCTCTTATAAATATTTATGAGCTGAGATTTTTAATGGACATGCATTTTCAACTAATTTCAACTAATATGGGAGAGTGATTGCTGGGTCAAAGGTAAGCCTATGTTGCTTTGTAGGAAACTGCTGAACTGTCTTCCAAAGTGGCTGTATCATATTGTAGTCCTACTAGCAGTGAATGGGTGTTCCTGTAGCTCCACATCCATACTAGCATTTGGAGTTGTCAGAATATTAGATTTTTATTATGTCTGTCAGTAACCCTTTAAAAATACCCAGACGTGGACATGATATGCCCAGTAGGACCATTGTTTATAGAATTCTAGATATTATAGTTCTATAAAATAATCTGACCGAAAGTTAGCACATTTAGTAGCATATGCAGTAAGACAGTCATGATGAGGAGGTGGAGTCAAAATGGCATCCTACTAACACTCTCCACCCAATCCCTCTACAACAAAGACCAAGAAAAAATGAGGGAAACAGAGAAAAAAACATTATCCTGGAATTCTGAGCAGCAGATGAGAAGATAAGGTATTAGATTGAGCACAGATTTAGAAAGAGAGAAGAAGCAATTGATGGGGGAGAGAAAATAAAACAGTACTGGTCAAAGAATACACATTCAATCACAGAGGCACACAAGAAGAGTGGGTCAAAATCATGGAATCCATACGGAATTAAAGGCCATGTAGGCAAGAAGGCAATGAGATGACATATATAAAATCTTCAATAAAAATAACTTGTAAAAAAGAAATATGTTGCTGTGTTGTTATTAGATGCCGTCGAGTTGTTTCCAACTCATAGCAACCCCATACACATCAAAACGAAACACTGCCCGATCCTGTGCCAGCTCCATGATCCTTGCGATACTTGAGCCCATCATGGAACCCACCAGGTCAATCCATCTCATTGAAGGCCTTCCCCTCTTTTGTCGACTCCCCCCTTTACCAAGCATGACATTCTTCTCCAGGGAATGGTGCTTTCTGACAACATGACCAAAGTAGGTTGGACGAAGTCTGGCCATTCTTGCTTCCAAGGATCATTTCAGCTGCACTTCCTCCAAACAGATCTGTTAGTTATTTTAGCAGTCCATGGTACCTCAGTATTCTTTGCCAGCACCACAACTCAAAAACATCAACTCTTCTTTGGTCTTTCTTATTCATTATCCAGCTCTCACATGCATATGAGGTGATTCAAAATATCATGGCTCGTGTCAGTTGCACCTTAGTCCTCAAGGAGACATCCTTGCTCCTCAGCACTTGAAAGAGTTGCTTCGCAACTGACCTGCCCAGTGCTACACGTCATCTAATGTCCAGACTGCTGCTTCCATTGGCATCGATTGTAGAACTAAGCAACATGAATTCTTTGACAACCTCAAACTTTTCTCCATTTATCGTGATGCTGTTTATTGGTCCAGTTGTGAGGATTTTTGCTTCTTTATATTGAGATGTAATCCATATTGCAGACTGCAC
This sequence comes from Orycteropus afer afer, assembly GCF_000298275.1. Lineage (NCBI taxonomy): Eukaryota > Metazoa > Chordata > Mammalia > Tubulidentata > Orycteropodidae > Orycteropus > Orycteropus afer. The sequence goes on from NW_006921606.1 coordinate 11,692,722, forward strand.
TCTCCAATCTTCAACAGTAAGTGCCTCAAGTCATCCTCACTTTCAGCAAAGTTGTATCATCTGCACATCTCAGGTTGTTGATGATTCTTCCCCCAATCCTGATGTCATGTTCTTCTTCATATAGTCCAGCTTCTCAGATTATTTGCTCGGCATATAGATTGAATAAGTATGGAGAAAGGATATAACCCTGACACACTCCCTTCTTGATTTTAAACCATACAATGTCCCCTTGTTCTGTTTGAATGACAGCCTCCTGGTTAATGTACAGTTTCCTCATGAGTACAATCAAGTGTTTGGGAATTCCCATTCTTCTCAATGATATCCATAATTTCTCACAATCCACACAATCAAATACCTTTGCATAGTCAATAAAACACAAGTAAACATCTTTCTGTTATGCTTTGCCTTGAGCCAAGATCCATCTGACATCAGCAATGATATCCCTTGTGTCACGTCCTCTTCTGAATCCAGCTTGTACCTCTGGAAGTTCTCTGTCAATATATTGCTGTAACCATTTTTTAGCTATCTTCAGTAAGATCTTACTTGTGTGTGATATTAATGACATTGTTCGATAATTTCCACAATCTGTGGGATCACCTTTCTTTAGAATGGGTACAAATATGGATCTCCTCCAGTCAGTTGGCCAGGTAGTTATCTTCCAAATCTCTTGGTATAACTTACTGAGTGCCTCCAGTGGGGTATCTTTTGAAATATCTCAATGGGTATTCAGTCAATTCCTGGAGCCTTGCTCTTCACCAATTCCTTCATTGCAGCTTTGACTTCCTCCTTCAATATCATTGGTTCTAGATTATATGCCACTTCCTGAAATGGATGAAGATTGACCAGTTCTTTTTAGTACAGTCACTCTCTGTATTCGTTTGATGTTTCCTGCATCATTCAATATTTTGCCCATTGAATCTTTCGATATTGCAACTTAGGCTTACATTTTTCCTTAGTTCTTTCACCGTGAGAAATGCTGAGTGTGTTCTTCCCTTTTGGTTTTCTAACAATTGGCTTTGTCTTCTAGAGCTGCTCTTTGAAATCTTCTGTTTAGCTCTTTTATCTTGTAATTTCTTCCATTTGCTTTAGCTACTCTCCACTGAAGGGCAAGTTTCAGAGTCTCTTCTGTCATCCATTTTGATCTTTTCTTCTTTTCTCATCTTTTTAGTGACCTCTTGCTTTCTTCATGGATGATGTTCTTGATGTCATCCCACAATTCTGGTTTTCAGGCACTGGTGCTCAATGCCTTAAATTTATTCTTTAGATGGGTTCTAAATTCAGGAGGGATATATTCAAGATCATATTTTGGCTCTCTTGGACTTGTTTTAATTGTCTTTAACTTCAAGTTGAACTTGCATATGAGCATTTGGTGGTCTGTTCCACAGTCAGCTCCTGGCCTGGTTTTGGGTGAAGATATATTGAGCTTTTCCATTGCCTCTTGCCACCAATGTAGTCAATCTGACTTCTGTGTGTTTCATCTGGTGAAGTCCACATATACAGCCACCATTTGTGTTATTGAAAAAAGGTGTTTGCAGTGAATAAGTCATTGGTCTTGCAAAATTCTACCATGTGATTTCCAGCATTATTTCTTTCACCAAGACCAAATTTTCCAACTACCAGTGATTCTTCTTTGTTTCCAACTTTTGCATTCCAGTCACCAGTGATAATTAACACATCTTGATTGCATGTTCGGTCAATTTCTGACTGCAAGAGTTGATAAAAATCTTCAATTTCATCATCTTTAGCTTTGGTGGTTGGTGCATAAATTTGAATAATAGTGTATTAACCTTTCTTCCTTGTAGACATATGGATATTATTCTACCACTGACAGCATTGTACTTCAGGACAGATCTTGAAACATCCTTTGTGATGCTGAATGCCATGTCATTCCTCTTCAATTTGTCATTCCTGGCATAGTAGATCATATGGTTTTCTGATTCAAAATGGTCAAAACCAGTCCATTTCAGCTCACTAATGCCTAGGATATCAATCGTTATGCATTCCATTTCATTTTTGACACCTTCCAATTTTTCCAGATTCATATTTCATACATTCCATGTTCCAATAATTAATGGATATTTGCCATTGTTTCTCCTCAATTTGAGTCATGCCACATCAGCAAATGAGGTCTCAAAGCTTTACGTTATCCATATCAGTAAGGCTGGTTTTACTCTGATGATGCAGCTCTTTCCCAGTCCTCTTTTAAGAGCCTTTTAACCTAAGTGACTCATCCTCCTCCTCTGTATTAGACAATGCTTCTGGACTATTCATAAAGTTGCACAGTAATGTATCAGACAGTGTTTCTCTGCTATTAATAAGGTTTTCCCTGGCCAATTCTTTGAGATGTGGATGGCCTCTTCCTTCTTCCTAGTCTGCCTCAGTCTGCAAGCCACACTGATACCTGTGCACCATGTGTACCCCGCTGGGTTTGCAACACCGGTGGCACAACCTCAAGACTCACTGCAACATGTCACTACAGTAGGACAAACCTACAGACAAGTTTGTCTCCCTTAGCTGTTTGAAACCTCTCCAACCTCCTCTTATCTGGATCCCTACTGCTGCCTCCTAACTCTTTCCTAGTCCCCTGAAAAAAATTGACACAAAACAAAAAAATTAATAATTAATAACATAGAAAAGACCAGGATCACTGTTTAGATAGAGACTGGTGAAATCCCTGAGAGTATGGCCCCTCATTTCCCTTCAGGCCTGGAATTGGACTTACTCCCATGGCAAACTTTCAGACAAACAATAGATAGGCCTACAGGCTGAACAACTACACCAGGGAGATGCACCCCTTAGAACAATCATAGGAGATCAGAAGGAAAGCATATGCACAGGGAGAAAGCTAGGGAGCCAGGAATGCATGGAGGGGAGATATGACACAAGGAAAGGGTAACCACAGGGAAGAAGTGGGAGGAGAAAAGTTACATTGTGGGGATTGTAATCAGTGCTGTGAAATAAAACGTGTATGACTAGTTGAGTGTAAAATGAACCTGCTCTGTAAAATTGCACCAAAATCACAATTAAAAAACAAAAAAAGGAAAGAAATTTACGATAAGCCAAAATTGCACAATTAAAATCAGTTTGATTCACTCTTTTTGTGCCATAACTTGTTATTTGTTCTAAATCAAAGATTCTATCATCTCAAGAGGTCTTTAGAGGCAAAGAGAATTGTTCTTTGTCCTGCACCTAGTAAAATGCTGGCCTGTCTAACCATCACTATAGTGGTCGCAGCAACAACAAAATCTAACCACTTACTCATTATCTGCTGACGTTATATAGTCTATCTCACTAAGTTTTCCCCATAAACCTATGAAGTAGAGATAATTATCATTCACCATCCATAAATGAGGAAGATGAGATCCAGAACAATTAAGTAACTTGCCTAAAGACAGACCTAGTGAATGATGACTCTGACTCAAGGACTTCCCCTTTAACCATTGTAGAAAATGGTCTCCCAAGCAGAAGCTCAGAACCTCTTTGCTACCCTGAGCCAATCATGTCTTTTCTGTTACACAGACTTTTTCTTACCAAAATGGGAGCAGGATCTAGCTCTAGGGTGACAGCAGCTTTGCAACCCCAGAGGGCATGGTACTTTTCATTCTGCAGAGGCAAGGGTAGAGATGTAGCTGTGTTGGGGAGAAGTAATAAAATGGCTTGTGCTACCAGCAAAACAAACTTAACATCCCCATGCCGATTCTTTTTTACCTCACAGGTTTGGAAATCTTTAACCAGGAGCTTCCCAAATTTGCATTGCCTAGCTTGAAGCCCCACAGCACCCCATCTTATCATGCCCCACCCCAAAACCAGACAATGATGAGATTTCCAAAGAACACGGAAGTCCATGGGATTTCAGAGATTGATATAGAATGGGAGTCCCTATGTGGTGCAAACGTTAATAGGCTCAGCTCATAACCAAAACATTGGAGGTTCGAGTCCACCCAGAGGCACCTGAAAAGAAAGGTCTGGTGATCTACTTCCCAAAAATTGGCCACTGAAAACCCTATGGAGCACAGCTGCACTTTGACATACTTGGGTTTTCCATGAGTCAGAGCAGACTCAGAATAACTACATTACTAGTTTGGTATCAAATAACCCATTTGCATGTGGTCATATTTCATTCTAGCATAAAATAATCAGTCTGAGAAGCTAGGCTATATGAAGAAGAATGTAGCATCAGTATTGAAGTAAGAATTATTACCAACCTCTGGTATACAGACAGTAAACTTTGCTTGCTGAAAGCTAAGAGAACTTGAAGCACTTATTAATGAAGACCAAAGGCTACAGACTTCAGTATGGTTTAGATTTCAACATTAAAAAAAAAAAAATCCTCACAACTGGACCAATAAGTAACATTATGATCACTGGGAAAAAAAAAAAAAACATTTACCTTGTTAAGGATTTCATTTTACTTGGGTCTACAATCAATATCCATGGAAATAGAAGTTAAGAAATCAAATGACATATTGGCATTTGGCAAATTTGTTGCAAAATAAATTTTTAAAGTATTAAAAAGCAAAGATGTCACCTTGAGGAACAAAGTGTTCCTGACCCAAGCCATGCTATTTTCAATCACCTCATATGTATGTGAAAGCTGGAAATGAATGAGGGAGAATTGGAGAATTTGTAGGATGCCTTAGGGATGTGGTCTGCTTCCAATATATAAGAAGACAGCTTTGAAAAAGGTCTCAGAGTCTTTGGCACACTTGGACCCTGTATGTAGTTGAGTTTTCATTCAGCAATCTGCTATTCTAGGCCTGCTAGCCTTGGGACTGTTTCTGGACTTGAAATAGTGGCCTGCTGTGTTGTTTGATAATCTGTGCTTGTGGATCTTCGGTTTGTCAGCATCAGCATCCAGCCACTGTTTGATTTAAGTGAATCCTCCAGCTTCAGTGGGCCTAGGGCAAGAAGAAGAGCTGAAGCCCAAGGTCAAGGGACCTTCACCCAGACCCTAGAGTTGGCACTTTGAACTCAGTTTTCTAGCCTCCTAAATTGTAAGACCATAAACTCATGTTTGTTGAAGCCACTCGCTTGTGGTATTTTCTGTTAGAGCAGCATTAGATAGTAAAACACTTGGTAAAGTAGAGAGTCAGAGAAAAGAGGAAGACTCTCATTGAGACAGATTGACACAAAGGCTGCAGCAATGGGCTCAAACATAGCAGTGATTGTGAGGATGGGACTGGACTGCCTAGTGTTTCCTTGTGTTGTACATGTGATTAGTATGAGACAGAACTGACTTGACGGCACCTAACAACAACAATGATGTGTGGCCATGTTCATTCTAAAACGCAATCTAGAGCTCTAATGCAATACAAAACATATTTGTATTGTTTGAGGGAAGAAAGGATGGCCAGCAGGTAAATATAGCAGAACTAAAAAGGAGCACTGCATTTAATTTCATCTAATTTATGGTGCTGTGAGTGGGAATCGAAGTTCATCTCCCAGACATTAATTAAACTAGAAATGTAGTTGAAATGTCAGTCCTCTTGCTGCAAAAGCCCTTTACAGGAGAAAGCTGGGAAAGTATATCTGGTATTTCCTTGCTGACACTAGGCTCATAATAGAAGGCAGTGAGTTTCCTTAGCCTTAAAAACTGCCTACTTTCGAGTCAAGAGTCATTACGCTGAGAAAGAATGGACCCTTGGCCTGTAGGTTAGAAGCTGTATGCATGGAAATCCCCACTAAGGGGGAAGAAAAAGAACATGGTACAATTAAGAGAGAAAAAAATGAGTCTTCAACTACATATATTGAAGTTCCCAAGAGATCCTCCAAAAGCTGTCTTTCACCCACCCACATCTTTGGCACAAACAAAAATAATCTGCTCTTCTATTTTAATTAATTATCAACTGATGAGCTTTAAACAGAGAGGGTAAGGAAAATGCTGCCTTTGATTTAGCAGCAAAACCAAAAGGAAAAAAAGTTAAATCAGAGTGAAAACAAAACCAAACAAAAAACAAATCCATTGCTGCTGAGTTGATTCCAACTTACAGCCAACCCATGTGTCACTGAGTAGAACTATTCCATGGGTTTTTGGCTTTGATCTTTACAAAAGCAGATCACCAGGGCTTTAGTCTATGGTGCCGCTGGATGAGGTTAGTAACTTTCTTTTCCTGACTTTATTTGGGTATTTCTGGAGAAACATGCTTGTGAGACTGCAGTGCAGTAAATTACATAATATGCCCTTTTTAGCCACAGCTTTGTAAACTCCATGGTGAAATTTGCCATGTGCAATTGCTCCTGATTGTTAAAGCTCTTGATCGTTAAAGTTATCCACCTGGGGTATTTCTGTTGAGACTGGCACAAAGCAATCTTCTAGGAAGTTCGCTCTCTCTCTCTCAGGTGTGTAGAATTCTGATGTTGGGATTGGTTAGCTTGGCCACTCTCCCAGGCTCAAAAGGAGCCCTCTTAGAGGCAGAAGGAATCTCTCACTGCCGACTGAGAGATGCGCTGTTGAGAGAGACACACTTGCTGAGAGAAAGAAAGATGTGAGAGACATGAGAGACATGCACTGCTGAGAGAGAGAGATGTATTACTGAGAAAATCTCACTGATTGCCCTCTGAGAAAGATGTGCTGCTGAGAGAAACATGCTGCTGAGAAAGAGAGATGTGCTATGGAGAGAGACTAAGAAAGACTGACAGAAGAGAGTCAGTCAGATGAGAGATGGCCAGCTGAGAGAGACTGAGTGTGTTCCTGAACTTGAATCATAGCATGTTGCTTCCCTAATAAAGCCTGTAATGTGTGAGTTCTATGTGGCCACTGCAGCACATTATCAAACCTAGCAGAGAGGTGGTAGGTGCCGTGAGAGGAAAGGTTGGTGTTAAGGTTAGTAAGAGGCCTGGAGGGTGACAGCATGTCTGGCCTTATAGGAGCAGACATTGGGCTGCTGATCATGATTCTGTCCTCCTCTTGCATAGTTAGAAGAGGTCAGAAGATGCTGCCTCCCTGACCCTTTGGCAGGAACTATATACAAAATTCTGAAGGAAAGGAAATATTCAAATAGGAGATTCTGGAAATGTGCTAAATTTCAAGGACAAATTCTGTCTAGACATGGGGCTCAGGAGGCCACCCTTGAAGGCAGTTTGAGATAAAATAAACAGTTCAGCCATATCTGGATTTCTTTACAAAAGACATAAATGGACTTGACCATTTTGTAAAGGAGATGAGGGGATAAAATTTCATCTAAGAAACATAAGACATGAGCTGTGTTTCTGTGGGATTCTCTGGCTAATAGTTAACATGCTTGGCTGCTAATGGAAAAGTTGGAGGTTTGCGTTCATCCAAAAGTACCTTGACAGAGAGGCCTGGTGATCTACTTCCCAAAAATCAGCATTGAAAACCTTGTGGAGCACAGTTCTACTCAAACGCATGCACATGAGATCCCTGTGAGTCAAGGTTGCAATAAGTCAGAGTCACCTGGACAACAACTGGTGTTTCTGTGAATATCTTTCTGTCCAGACACACATGTATTCTACTCAGAAGTAACTCAGAGACATGGCCAGCCTGTTTATAGCACTGTGCCTACATAAACTGCTTTTTGTACTCAAGCAAGAGAAATGAAAGCAGGTTAACTTGAGGTATTAGAATTTCTGAGATTAGGAGCCTGTGAATTTTTTCTGTAAAGGGCCAAATGTTAAATATTTCAGGCTTTGTGAGCTATATGTATTCTGTCTTAACTACTCAACTCTACCTTTGTAGATGAAAGCAGTCATAAGCAATACGTAAATAAATGAGCATGTCTGTGTTCCAATAAACCTATTAAATAGACACTGAAATTTCAGTTTCTTATAATTTTTAAATGTCAGAAAACATTATTTTTCATTTGGTTTTTTCAACCGTTTACATGGAAAAAAAAAAAATCCTTAAGTTGTGTACTGTACAAAATCAGCCAACAGGTGGGATTTGATTCCTGGGCCAAGGGTCTGAGTCTGAAACAAGTAAGAGGAATCTTTTTCTACCTATTTCTATAATCTGATGTATTAGTTTCCTAGTGCTTCCATAACAAATTACTATAAACTGAGGGATTATAACAAAAATGGGGCCTGGTAGCGTAGTTCCTAAGGCACTTGACTGCTAACCAGAAGGCTGGTGGTTCAAACCCACCAGCCACTCCTCAGAAGGAAGGTTGGGCATCTACTTCCATAGTGATACAGCCTTGGAAACCCAAGGAGGGGTCACGATGAGTCAGGTCTGACTCAACAGCACATAACAACAACATAACAAAAACAGACAAAACTAAATTTATTCCCTAACAGTTCTGGTGGCTACAAGTCTGAATTCAGCCCATCAGGAAGGCCATGTTGTCTCTGAAAGCTCTAAGGGAAGATCCTTCATAGTCTCTTCCAGTTTCTAGTAGCCTCAGGCATTTCTTGACTATGGCAAATCAGTATAATCTCTGTTTTCTTAGTCACATGGCTATCTTCTCTGTGTGTCACTCTGTGCCTGTGTCTCTTCTCTTCTTAAGAGGACACCAGTCATATTGGATTAGGGCCCACCCTATTCCAGTTGTGACCTCATCTAGCTAATCAGAACTGTAAAAAGTCTATTTATAAATAAGGTCACATCCATGAGATCCAGGGATTAGGAATTCAACATATCTTTTGGGGGGATGCAATTCAACACAAAATATCTATGTAAACATAGGGTTTAAAACTACACTACATGCAATGGGAGAAATTAAATTTTAATATCTTTTATACTGCTGACTCTGGCAAAAGACTATGTTTCTTATAGTTGGGCTTTGGGATCAGGCAATATTTAAATATATGTTGTAATTATGGTCACTATTTTATCTGATGCTTATGATAGAGCAGGCATCATGCAATGTTGTACATATCTTTTCCTAAACCATGTGTGACATGCAGGACACCGTGTATCCTACAATGATTTCAGTAGTAATTATAACTGGCACAGTCTTAAGGGGTTTATGCAGAAGTAGACATTGTCTCATGAAATCCTCACTACAGACCTCTGAGAAGGTATTATTGCACAGCTCCATTTCACAGATAGGAAAGCTGAGGATCATAAAGCCCCAGAGTTTATGTAAAACCATAAGACCACACAATTGGTAAGTGGTAGAGCTTGAATTTGAATCCACACTTTCCTAGTCTCTCCCCAGGGGCAGATTACCTAGTAAGCAAAGTAAGCATGAGCTTGTTGTTACTTGTGCTTACTTACTAATTTGTAGAGTATGAAACTGTTCACTACAGATTAGAAAGTAAGCAGAAGTAAATTTGTGCTTATCTTGCTTACTGGGTACTCCATCCCTGTCAGGGACTGCAAATTTGAAGAGATTTAATTCTACAGGAAGGTTCTGTAGGGTTGGGAGAAAAACAGATGCTAGCCATACCTAGAAGCAGAATATTTGATGTGGTGAAAAAATGTGAAATTTTTTACTAAAGATAAGTAAATAAGTATGAGGAAGCCTCATGCTAAGCTTGCTTACTGAGTAATCTGGCACTATCTCTCTCCCAAGCATTCTCACCCCTGAGATCTTCCTCACTCAAGGTCAAGATCTTCATTCAGTCAGTGATAACTGGGCCCAAAATTAGTTTGAACTACTATGAGAACTTACAGTATCTAATTTTCCACATAGTTCATGCGTTTCACTACAGACATATTAGTGTGTAAAGGCAACTGTGTGAGGCTTGAAGCTTACTTATTCTGGGGGAACTTCTTGCATAAAAGAATATAGCTATAAAATCATTGGAATTTCCCATGTAGTTAAAGGCATTTGTCAGTTCAGCTGCCAAACACTGATATTTGAAGATCTACCCTGTGTTAAACATTTTTCTAGGTACTAAGGAGGCAACAGTAAACAAAATGGACAGAAATCTCTGCTCTCAGGGGCTTATATTATACTTGGGAAACAGGGAGTAAACAAATAAAATACGTAAAACATATGCCACGTCAGATGGTGATAAGTGCTGTGGGATTAAAAAAGCAGAGAAGGGTGACAAGAAGTGCCAGAATGGTACAGGGGTGGGTGAGCGAAAGGCAAGGACATGATTTTATATTATTGTGGTTTGGGCAAAAGTTCACAGAGCATGTTAGTTTTCCATTCAACAAATTATACAAATTTTATTTTGTGATATTGGTTACAATACCATCAATGTAGCAACATTCTTCCCATTCTTCCCTGGGTCCGTTTCCATTTGTTCTTCTATCCTGTCCCTTCCTAAATTCTGAGCTTTGTTTTGGGGAAAATTCTGCCTTTTTGTCTCATATTATTGATTGTATTGAGGAGTAGTTTCTTCCCTGGTGTTTTTATTCGCGTTATAGGCCTGACCATTTTTTGGCTAAAAGTTGATCGTTGGGGGTGGGTTCAGTCATAGGCTTGAAAGATATCTAATGGCCATAGACTCAGAAGTTCCATAGTCTCTATCAGACCAGTAAGTATGGTCTTTTTTATGTTGTTGAATTTTATTCTACATTTATTTTCTCCCTCTCTGTCTAGGATTTTCTATTTTGATCCTAATCACAGCAGTTGGTGGTAGTAGCTGGGCACTATCTGAATTTTCTTGTTGCTAGTAGTGGAGGCTTTAGTTCACATGGTTCTTCAGTTCTTTGAACTAATTGTTTGAATTTCTTCATTCTTCTTTGCTCCAGATGAGGCAGGAATAAGAGTTACATCTTAGGTGGCTGCTCACACACTTTTAATACCCCAGTCACTACTCACCCAAGTAGGATATAAAACATTGTCTCTATGGACAATGTTGTGCCAATTTACTCAGTTGTGCCCAAGATTCCAAGCCCAGTAAGTCATTCCTTCAAGGTGTTTGACTAGAACTCAAAAGTTTTCAGAACTTTATGCATTGTATGCTCTGCATTATCCTTGGATATCTTTGCTGCACACACAAATACTTGTGTAGAAATGTACTCTGTCGAACTTATATAAATTCATGGGTGCTCTCCCATTTGCTTTCCTACATCTTTTCGGTTTGCATGCCTAGCTATGTAGCTACTTATGGATATTTGTCATTACTATTATTGCAGGATTTTGTGTACAATAGTATTTACTTTATTGTCTTATACTCTTGTGCACCTCCCAGTGATTTTCTTTGCCATTGACCATGTTGTGCTGACCTCCTCTTTACTGAATATCACCTTTCCCTTCACCAGCATTTACTACATGTATTCTGGTTACCTAGTGTCACTCTGACAGGAATATACCACATATAGGATGGTCTTAACACACAGGAGTTTACTCTCTTACAGTTTGGAGGCTTTAAGTTCAAGTTCAAAGTGCCGGGCTCTATGGCCTGGGTGAAAGCCCCTCAGCCTTGGGCTTCAGCTCTGCCTCCAACTCCCAGCCCACTGAAGCTAGAGGGTTTTCTTCACTCAGACAGCTGCTGGTTGCTGAGGCTGCCAAGCCCAAGATTGACAAGTAACAAGGCAGAGTTCTGATATTACCAAATCACATGGCAGGCCATTAATTCAAGTCCATTGCAAGTCCCAAGGTTGGCAGGGCATGGCAGGCTGCTAAACAACGGCAGGCTACATGCAGGGTTCAAGGTGCTATAAGCTAGAGGCTATCCCCAAGGCTTCTCCTTATATGTAGGAAACAGACCACATCCCAAAGGCAGCTACTCAGCTGTTTGTGATAGATCCCACCAGGGAGTTGATTGCCAGTCTCATCATGGGGAATAACTACCAGCAGCTGCCCAGCCACTCAACCAGGCCCAGCCAAGTTGACACACAAATTTAACTACCACAAATTGTTTACTCTTTAATTAGCAATTTACCTTTTCTCCCTTTCCCATCCCTGGTAACCATAAAGAATGTTTCTTTCTGTGTGTAAATCTTTTCTTCAGTTTTTATAATCATGGTCTCATACCATATTTGAGGGACACAACTTTAAAAAGCATTGTAGAAGATGCTTCATGCAGGTGATGCTAGAGAAATAATCTAAAGAAGATGAGGCATCAAGCCATGTTTTAATCAGGGAAAGGGAATTCTAGATAGAAGGAATAGTGAACACAAAGTCCTAGAGACAGGTTCAAGGAACGGCACAGAGACAAAGATGACTGAAGCAGAGTGAGCAAGGGGTAAATGGATAGAAGATAAGATTGAGTTGGCTGTGGTGGGGGGTAGGGTTTGTGGCAGGTAAATTACCTGTTAAAAAAAAAAAGTGTCTTTGTGAAAATATCAAATCACAAATGATATCAGAATAAGGCTGCACTTCATAGGGTTTTCAAAGTAGATTTTTCAGAAGTAGATCATATGACATTTCTTCTGAACCACCAACTTATCAGTGAGCAGCCAAGCATGCAAGCATGTTAACCATATACCAAACCCATGGACTCTAGAGTATTTGGAGGCCAGTATAAAGGCTTTAGGAGCTCTGGTGGCATAATGCCTAAGGCATTTGACTGCTAACCAGAAGTCTGGTGATTCAAATCCACCAGCCACTCCTCAGAAGGAAGACTGGGTGATCTACTTCCGTAGAGATACCCCCTCATAAACCCAAGGAAGGGTCACTATGAGTTGGATCCAACTTGATGGCAGTGAGTTCAGTTTTTATTTGGTATAAAGGCTTTGGGAACTAATTGAAACATTTTAAGCAAAGGAGTAACATGATCTACCTTATAATGTAAAAGGACTACCTTCATGGCTGTGTTCGAAATAAATTGTAGAGAACAAGAGTGAAAAATATTGCAGTAATTTAGAGGTGTTTTTTGGTGCCATCAAGTCAACTTGCAACTCCGAGAGACACATGTGACAGAGTAGAACTCCCCTATAGGGCTTAAAAAATAACAATAAATAAATACAAACTCACTGCCCTCGAGTCGGATCTGACTCGTAGCAACCCTTCCTTGGGTTTCAGAGGCAGCATCTCTACAGAAATAGATTACCCAGTCTTCCTTCTGAGGAGTGGCTGGGGTATTTGAACTGCCAACCTTCTGGTTAGTAGTCAAATTCCTTAGGTACTATGCCACCAGAACTCCCAATAGGACTTTAAGGCTGAACTTTTTTCAAGAGCTAATCACAAGGTTTTTCTCCAGCAGAATAGGTAGGTGGGTTTGAACCACTAACCATTCATTTAGCAATTGAGTACTTAAGCATTGCACCATCAGAGTTCCTGAGTTTAGAGAGAGATGATGGAAATTGAACCAGAGTGGTAGCTATAACAGTGGTCAAAAGAGGTCAGATTCTGGATATATTTTGAAGTCCAAGCAAAAAAATTTTCTAAGCAATGAAGTATGGAGTGTGAGAGTCAGAAAGGCATCAGGGATCACTCTTAGTCCCCTGGCCTTGGCAACAAGAAGGATAGAGTCACCAGTAATTGAGATGGAGAAGATTGTAAAAGGAACAAGCCCAGAAGTGGATTACCAAAGAGATTGGTTTTAGATATGAGAAGTTTGAATTGCTTATAAGATATCAAAGTGGGGATGTCAAGCAAGCAGTTGGATATAAGAGTCAGAAGTTCACAAGTGTAGCATGTGCTATAGGTTCACTTGAAAGAGAAAAGAAGAAAAACAAAGGCTCAGTCTTTGTACAACTTGTAAATTGAGAATGAATCCAGTACAAACTCCAGTACATCTGCTCATTTATATTTTTCTTCACTAATTTGGAAGTCTGGTTGGGTCTACCAATTTGCATACAACACCGGTATAAAATTATCTGCACTAGCTTTATTAGAATGTTTGAAGTGATCAGCTGAAGCAATTGTGCTTAATTTTTCTCACTCAGAAATTCATTGCCATTGACACATGAGAATTTGCTACTACACTCAGCAATTGCCCTTTTTTATCTTAATATTTAAAACTTATTTAATACCATTGAGCTTAGCTTTGCAAAGGAAGTATTGCATATATTAATCAAATCAGCTAATCCATTTAAATCTTTAAAATTGAAAGAAACTTTTTATGTGATTTGGGTGAAAGCTTACAGACCAGATTTGTTTTCTATTCAACAATTCATAGGTATTTTGTTTTGTGACACTGATTGCAATCCCCATAATGCAACAGTTCTCTTCCCACTTCCACCCTGTGGTTATCTTTTCCCTGTGTCCTTCTTTCCTATACATGCTTTCCTTCTCAGCTTTTTCTCTGTGCAAATGCTGACCTTTTAACTTCCCATGGTTGATTGTTTTAAGTAATGCACCTCCTTGGTGCAATTGTTCAGCTTGTTGGCCTCTCTATTATTTGGCTAAAAGTTAAGCCACAAGAGTAAATTCAATTCCAGGCCCAAAGGGTGACTAGGGGCCATAATCTCAGGGATTTCACCAGTCTTTATCAGAGCAGTAAGTTTATTCTTTTTTATACTTTTGAGTTTTATTCCACATTTTACTCCTATTCTATCCAGAATCTCCAATTTTTGAAGTGGTTGGCATTGGTAGTTGGGCACCATCTGATTCTTCTACTCACATGTAGGCTGAGGTTCCCATGGTCCACTACACCCTTGGACTAATGTTTCCATGTACCTTTGACTTTATTCACTCTTCTTTGTTCCAGATGAGGAGAGGCCAATAGTTGCATCTTAGATGGCCTCTCACAAGCTTTTAGGATCCCCAGTAGCTATTCACAAAAGTAGGATGTACAGTAATGTTTTCATATACTATGTTATGCCAGTTGAGCTTGACATCCCCACAACCATGATACTAAGCCTGCGGGCCCAGCAATTCACTCCCTCAATGTTCTTGGATAAGAAGTTATCATAAATTTGACTCTTGTTAGCTTTATTATATATATGGACATTTTTATGGCATATACAAATGTGTATGTAGAAATATCATCTGTCAATCTTATATGTGGTCATGGGTATATTCCCAGTTACCTGTCCATGTCTGATCATCTTGACTGTTTACATATGTATCCAACCATAGATTAATGTTTATTATTGATAATGCAGTATTGTGTATGCAATGGATAGTTGGAGCTGTGTGTCAACTTGGCTGGAGCCCAGTTCCGTGTGGTTGTTCCCATGATGGGAGCTGATGACTGTGTTCTGAGTGGCCAATCTGTTCAAGGAGAGTTTCCCTAGGGGTGTGGCCTGCTTCCAGGATATCCAAGGATATCCTAGGAAGAGAGACATTCTTGTGTGGATCAGGATTCTGTTGTGCTGCCTACAACTGTCCGTGAGTGAGCATTCCAGCGTTCGGGCTGGAGATCTTGGATTCATCATTCATTGGAGTCAATAGCCAGTGTACTGCCTGCCAGCCTTGAGCTTCTTGGCCCCTGTGGGGAAAAGCCTCCAGCCTGAAGTTTGCTCCAGGGACTTTGGACGTGCCAGCTTCCATACGTTTGTGAGCCATTTTCCTAAGATAAATTTCTCTCTCTCTTTATATATATATATATAAGCTTTTCTGGTTTTTGTTTCTCTGGAGAACCCAGTCTAACACAAATGGTATTTATCTTTGTTGTCTGCACCTCTTGTGCCCTCTCTGTCTTTGTTTTCCTTAGTGATATTGTACTGGTCACATGATTTTATTATATTGCATTTCCCTTCACCTAAATCAATACTGGTCTCTTACCCAGCTAGCAATTCTCCCTTCCCTGACCTCCCATCTCAGGTAATCAAAAATGAAAATTTCCTTCTGTGTGCAAACCTTTCCTTGACTTTTTATAATAAGAGACTCACACAATTTTTGGCCTTCTGTGGTTGACTTGTTTCACTCAATATAATGTCTTCCAAGTACATCTACTTTATGAGGTATTTCACAGATTCTTCATTATCATTTGATATTGTTTAGTATTCCATTGTGTGTATGTACCATTGTTTGATTATTGATTCATCCCTTGATAGACACTTAGGCTCTTTCCATCTATTTGCTATTGTGAATAGTGCTCTGATGAATGTTAAGTGTGCATTTGTCTATTTGTGTCCCGGCTCTCACTTCTTGAGGATATACACTTACTAGTGGGATTGCTGGATTATATAGTATTTCTATTTCCAACATTATAAGGAAGTACCATACTATTTTCCACTGTGGTTGTACCATTTTACAGTCCCACCAGCAGTGTGTGAGAGTTCCCATCTCTCCACAGCCTAACCAGCATTTGTTGTCTTGCTGAACTTTGCTATTATTTCTGGGATGAGATGATATCTCATTGTTATTTTGATTTGCATCTCTCTGATGGCAAATAACTGTGGGTGTTTCTTCATGTGTTTGTTGGCTGCTTGATTATCTTCCTTAGTGAAGTATTTGTTCATGTCCTCTGCCCATTTTTGAATTGGTTTGTCTTTTTGATATGGAGGTGTTGTCATTTTCAATAAATGTTAGAGATAAGTCCTTTGTCACGTATGTTATCCAAATATTTCTCCCCATCTGTAGATTGTCTTTCTACTTTTTTTGGTGAAGTCTTTTGATGCACATAATTTTAAAAGGATCCTAGTCATCTAGTTTATCTTCTTCTGTTTGTTCATTTTTGGTACCATATATGCCATAAATTAGGGTCCCTAAATTTGCCCCTATATTTTATTTGATGATCTTTATAGATTTAGGTTTTACATTTAAGTCTTTGATCCGTCTCAAATTAGTTTTTATGTATATGGCATAAGATGTGGGTCTTGTTTCATTTTTCTGCAAATGGATAGCCTGTTTTGCCAGCACCACTTGTTAAAGAGACTGTATCTTCACCATTTAATGGGTCTCAGCCCTTTGTCAAAGATCAGCTGTACATAGGTGGACAGATCTATTTCTGGATTCTCAATTTTGTTTCACTGGTGTGTGTCTATCTTTATACCAACACCAGGCTGTTTTGACTACTCTGGCTTTATAGTAGATTTTCATATTGGCGAGTTTAATATCTCTTACTTTGCTCTTCTTCAGTAATGCTTTGCTTATCCAAAGTCTCTCTTTTCCATATAAAATTAGTGATTGGTCTTTCCATGTCCTTAAAGAATGTTGATGGAATCTAGGTAGGGATTGCATTGAACCTATGGGTTGCTTTAGTTAGTATTGATATTTTCACAATCTTTAGTCTTCCTATTCATGAGCATTGTATGTAGTTCCATTTATGTCTATCTCTTATAGGTTTTTCTCATAGCATTTTGTAGTTTTCTTTGTATAAGTCTTTTGTGTCCCTGTAAGATTTATTACTAGGCATTTTATCTTTCTGTAGCTATTGTAAATGTTTTTCTTATTTCCTTTCCAGAAATCTCTTTGTTGATCTAGAAGAACCAGCTGATTTTTGTATGTTGATCTTGTATCTTACCACTTTGCTGAATCTTTCAATTAGAGTCTTTTGATCTTTCTGTATATAGGATCATATCATCTGTAGATAGAGTTTTATTTATTCTTTTATTTATTTTATTTATTCTCTGCCAATTTACATGTTATTTATTTCTCTTTCTTGCCTTATTACCCTGGGTATGACTTCCAATACAATATTGAATAGAAGTGATAGGGCATCCTTTTCTGGTCCCCATTTCAAGGGAAATGCTTTCAGTCTGTCTCCCATTGCAAATAATGTTGGCTGTTGGTTTTGTATATACGCCCTTTATTATGTCAAGAAATTTCCATTCTGTTCCTATTGTGTAGAAAATTTTTATCAGAAATGCGTGCTGGATTTTATCAAAGGCCTCTCCCTGCATCAAGTGATGATCACATAGTTCTTTTCCCTTGTTTTATTTATGTGATGGATTACATTGATTTTTTTTCTAATGTTGAACTCTCCTTGATACTGTATGAATCCTACTTGGTCAAAGAGTATTATTTTTTTTAATATACTTTTGGATTCTATTGGTTAGGATTTTCTTGAAGATTTTTGCATCTATATTCATATAGGAAATTGGTCTATAATTTTCCTTTGTAGTGGTGTCAGGGTTATGATTGTTTCACAAAATGAATTTGTCAGTTTTTCATTTTTTTCTGTGTTCCAGAATAGACAGAATAGGATTGGTGTCTTCTCTTCTCTGATTGTTTGGTATAATTCTTCAGTGAAGCCATCTGGGTCAGGACTTTTTTTTTTTTCCTGTTGTGAGTTTTATTATCACCTGTTCAGTTTCTTTTTTCATGAGTCTGTTCAAATTTCCTACCTCAGTCTTTGTTAGTTTAGGTAGGTCATGTGTTTAAAGAAATTTATCCATTTCTTCTAGGTTTTCAAATTTGTTGGAGTACTGTTCTTTATAGTATTCTGTTATTATCTTTTTTTATTTCAGTTGGTTCTGTTCTCTTGTCACCAATTTCATTTCTTATCCACTTTATTTGTATCTTTTCTTTCTTTTCCTTAGTTAAATTTGTCAATGGTTTGCCAATTTTGTTAAATCTTCTTGAAGAACCAGCTTCTAGTCTTGCTGATTTTTCTTACTGTTTTTCTGTTTTTTCTTTATTTATTGTTGATCTGATCGTTGTCATCTCCTTTCTTCTCAAGTCTGTAGATTTCTTTTGTTGCTCTTTTTCTAATCATTGCAGTTATTGGAGTAAGGTATTGATTTTGATTCTTTTCTTTTTTAATTTTATTTTGATGTGTGCATTTAATGCTATAAAGTGACCTCTGAGTACCAGTTTTTTTTGTGTCCTAAAAGTTTGGTATGTTGTGATTTCACATTTCATTTCTTCTGTTACCCAGGACTTTGTCATTAAGTTGTTATTCAGTTTCCATGTATTTGATTTTTCCCCCTGATCTTCATATCATTGATTTCTAATTTTATAGCATCATGATCCAAGAAGATGCTTGGTAGTATTTTGATGTTTTTAAATTTATTGAGGCTTGTTTTGTGGCCTAACATATTGTCTATTCTGGATAATGATCTATGTGCACTAGGAAAGAATGTGTAATTTTTTTTATTGGGTTGAGTGTTCTGTATATGTCTATGAGGTCAAGTTGGTTTATTGTGTTGTTGAGATCTTCTTTATCTTCGTTGATTTTCTTTCTAGTTATTCTGCCTTCATCAAAAGTGGTGTGTTAAAGTATCCTACTACTGTTGTACAATTGTCTACTTCTCTTTTCAATTCAATTAATGTTTGCTTTATGTATCTTGGAGTGCTTTCTTTGGATGCATACATTGCTACTGATTTTGTGTTTGCTAAGTCCTTTTAATTGTCTTCTTTCTTAATTTGTTTGGAAAGCTTATTAAATTTCTTTGTGGTTACCTTCTAGTAAATTTTTATATTCCTATGTTCAGAACAGTCTGATCTACATTAATATCATCCTGACTTCCTCTCCATTTAGAAGTTCTGTAATTATAGCATTTTTTTCCCTATTTTTGCTTTGTAGTTCTTGTCACTTCAGACTGACACCTCCAATTCTCCATTTTCCATTTTGTAAACTTATTTCAATTTTAAGAATTCTTTTTCTGGATTGGTGTCTGGGTGATGTTTCCATATGTTTTAATCTTAGGTTGTCTTCCATTGTTGGTTTTCTGTCCTAAGGACTCTCTTTAGTATTTCTTATAAAGTTATTTGGTTGTTATAAATTCCCTTAATTTATCTGGTAACCATCATATTTGAGGGATATTCTTGGTTGGCAATTATTTTTTTCTTTCAAGATTTGTATATCTCATCCAACTGCCTTCCTGTCTGCATGGTTTCTGCTGAGAAATCAGAGCTTAATCTGATCAGTTCATTTTTCCCAAGCTGCTCTCTAAATTATTTCTTAGTCTTTGATATTGGAAAGTTTGATTATGATATATCTTGATGACTTTCTCTTGATGTCTAATCTGTGTGGAGTTCATTGGACTTCTTGGATGGATATCTTTCCATTTTTCATAATATTAGGGAAATTTTCTTCTAGCAAATTGTCAATAATTTTATTTCCTTTTTTTGCAGGGGGTCTCTTCTTATTCTGGAATTATAATCGCATGTATGTTATTTCTCTTGATATCATCCCATATAACTCTTAGATTTTCTCCTTTTTTTTTTTTTTTTTCATTCTTTTTTCTAAGTTTTCTTCTTAAAAGCTGGTGTCAAGGGATTTGTCTTCTACTTGGGAAATCCATTCTTCAGCCATTTCATTTCTATTCTTTTGATCTTTCAATGTCTTATCTAATGCTGTCATTTTTGTATTAATCTTCTGGATTAGTAATTGTTGTTTTTGTATGATTTCTAATTATCTATTTATTTTGTCATTTGGCTCTTGTATTGTTTTCCTGAAGTTTTCAAAGATATTTTCTGTCTTTTACCTTCTTTTGTTTATAGTCTTCTTGAGCTCTTGAAATGTATACATAAACATACATATACAATATATACAAATTAATATATATTAATGTATAATATTGATGATATTGTTCAATAATTTCCACATTCTGTGGGATCACCTTTCTTTGGAATGGGTAGAAATGTGGATCTCTTCCAGTCAGTTGGCCAAGTAGCTGTCTTCTGAATTTTTTGGCACAGATGTGTGAGTGCCACCAGTGCCATGTCTATTTGTTGAAAGACCTCAATGGGTATTCCATACATTCCTGGAGCCTTGTTTTTCACCAGTTCCATCAGCACAGCTTCAACTTCTTCCTTCAATACCATTAGTTCTTGGTTATATTCCACCTTCTGAAATGGATGAACATTGACCAGTTCTTTTTGGTACAGTGACTCAGTGTATTCCTTCCATCTTCTTTTGAAGCTTCCTGCATCAATATTTTGTCCATAGAATCTTTCAATATTGCAACTCAGGACTTGAGTTTTTTTCTTCAGTTCTTTCAGCTTGAGAAATACCAACCATGTTCTTCCTTTTTGACTTTCCAAATCCAGGTCTTTGCACAGTTCATTATAATAATTGACTTTGTCTTCTCAAGATGCTCTTTGAAATCTTCTGTTCAGCCCTTTTATCTTGTGATTTCTTCCATTTTCTTTAGTTTATGTTCAAGAGCAAGTTTCAGAGTCTCTTCTGATATCTATTTTGGTCTTTTCTTCCTTTCTTTCCTTTTTTGAAGACTGCTAACCAGAAGTCTGGAGGTTCAAACCCACCAGCCACTCCTCAGCAGGAAGATTGGGCAACCTACTTCTGTAGTGATACTGCCTCAGAAACCCAAGGAGGGGTCACTATGAGTTGGATCTGACTTGATGGCAGTGAGAAGGTGTGGCTAATGCAATCCAAGCTATTTTCAATAGCCTCATCTGCATGTGAAAGCTTGACAATGAATAAGGAAGACTGGAAAAGAGTTAATGATTTTGAGTTGTGTGTTGGCGAAGAATGCTGAGAGTACCATGGACTACCAGAAGAACTCACAAATCTGTCCCAGAGGAGGAGCAGGCAGAATGCTCCTTGGAAGCAAGAATGGCCAGACTTCATCTCACCTACTTTGATTATGTTGTCAGAAGGGACTCTTCCCTGGAAGAGAATATCATGCTTGGTAAAGCAGAAGGTCAATGAAAAGGGAAAAGCCCTCAACAAAAAGGGTTGACAGAGTGGCTGCAACTATGGGATCAGGTATAACAAGGATAGTGGGACTGGCACAGGCCTGGACACTGTTTTGTTCTTTTGTACATAGAGTCGCTATGAGTCAGAGTTGACTTGATCTCAATGACACCTAACAACAAATATATATATATATATATATATATATATATACATGTATGTATAAATT
>NW_006921606.1:11714287-11721865 GCF_000298275.1 Orycteropus afer afer
ATATTGTCAATAGAGAGGACTGAAAATACTCCTCTTACAAACAGGAACCAAACAAGGTGGCCCTTTATCACCACTCCTACTCAATATGGCATTGGAAGTCCTAGCCAGGGTAATAAATCAAGAATGGGAAATAAAAGGCATCCAAATGAGCAATGTAGAAGTAAAACTCTCTCTCACTGCAGATGATAAACTAACCACAAACTCACTGCCATCGAGTTGATTCCAACTCATAGCCACCTCCCTTGTGTTTCCAAGGCAGCACATCTTTATGGAAATAGATTGCCCAGTCTTCCTTCTAAGGAGTGGCTGATGAGTTTGAATCACCAGCCATCAGGTTAGCAGTCAAATTCCTTAGGCACTGTTCCACCAGAGCTCCTTAATTGCTCATATGATCTCATATATAGAAAATCCCAGAGACCCAACAAGAAAATTACTGGAACTAATAGAAGGATTCAGCAAAGTGCCAAAGCACAAGATCAACATATAAAAATCAGTCGGATTATTCTCCATTACAAACAGAACTCTTTGTATAGGTCCTTTGTATTTCTGGTTAGATTTATTCCTAAGTACTTCATTTTTCTGGTGACAATTGGGTCAGGTCTGACTCCATGGCACGTAACAACAACATTGTAAATGGTATTGTTTTTCTGACTTCCTTTTCACAGTGTATGTTTTCACCACAATAAAAGTAAAATAAACAAAACAACATATTCAGGCAGCCAGCAAATGAAGAAATGTTCACAATCATTAGCCATTAGAGAGATCCAAATCAAAGCAACAATGAGATACCATCTCACTCCAGCATTGATAGCAAAGTTCAAAAAAAAAAAAAACAGAAGCAACAAATGGTGTGAGGGTGTGGAGAGACTGGAACTCTCATAAACTGCTAGTGGAATAGTAAAATGGTACAACACCTGTAGAAAATGATATGGTGTTTCCTTAAAAATTTGGAGATAGAAATACCCTAAAATCTAGCAATCCCACTTGGTATATATTCTAGAGGAATAACAGCCATGACATAAACAGATATATGCACATCATCATATATTCTATATGTTGTTGTTGTTGTTGTTGTTGTTGTTATGTGCTGTCGAGTCGGGCCCGACTCATAGCGACCCCTCCTTGGATTTCCAAGGCAATATCACTACGGAAGTTACGGAAGTACATTGCCCCATCTTCTTTCCGAGGAGTGGCTGGTGGGTTTGAACCGCCAGCCAGCCTTCTGGTTAGCAGTCAAGTGCCTTAGGCACTATGCTACCAGAGCTCCCATTTCATTCATTCTCTTCATTCTCTCTCTCTATATATATCTCTCTACATGTATGTATAAATTCCTTATCAGGTAGTTCTGTTACCTGTTCTTCCTCAAGAGATTACCTGGTTCTTTATTTTGGTCACTTGCTTCCACTATCTTGTCCTGCTTCTTTGTTTGAATTGAAGTTGTCTAATATCTCCAGGACATTTTTAAGTTTTTATTTTAATTTATTGGTTATGTGTTGGTTTGTTTCACCTTGGTTATGTATTTTGCTTTATTTCAATATATCAGGATGGATGGAACAGGTGTGCTTCTTTGATTGTTGGCTTGTTGGCACTGGGGCATTCCCCAGCTGTCTCTGAGTTGGTGGAATAACTGCTGGAAATGTGGGTGTGGGTCACTATTTGTATGAAAATGAGCTAAAGATTAGATGAGCAAGTATTGTCCATCTGTCATTGATCCAGTGGTGCAGGAGCTGGTCATGGTACTCATCTGTTGCATGAAGTGTTTGATTCAGTATATTGCCTGAATAGTGGAGAGTTAATGTTCTTCTCCCATTGTATGGGACAGCAGGAAAAAAAAAAAAAAAAAATGAAGGATAAGAAGAGAGGAAAAAATAAAATAAATAAAAGATTAAAAAATGAGAAAAGGAAAAAAAGGAAGGGTGGATGAGAAGAAAGATTGGTAAAAAAAATAAAAGAAGAAGAGAAAGAGGGAGAAAGGAACAAATAAAAAGGCATAAAAATTGGGGGGGAGAGAAAAGTGATAAAAATAAGTGGAAAATAATGAAGCAGAGGAAGAAGGAGTTTTGTAGTTATGGTAAGCTAGCAATCCTGGAAGTAAGGGGTAGTGGAGTGATCCATTGACCCGCTGAGCTATGTTCTTGCAGAGGCAGAAGGAGCCTGGCATGAGCAGACATCTCTCTCTGAAAGAAGAGACTGCAGGTTTGTGCCTCTTGTATTGAGTGTAAGGAAGATCACCCAGTGACACAAGCACAGGAAGGAGGAGCCACAACTCCTGGCTCTATCTTCTTGGAGTATGTTACTGATGGTGGTTGGGCTACTGAGGAGGCAGACAAGGGATCTGGGCATGTGGGGCCAAGATTTCCACAGCCTGCAAGTTGGTAGAGGTAGGGAGAGTTTTCACCCTAGTTGCCTGGAAGTGGTGCTTTTTGGAGCAGAGCTGGTAGCATAGTGCCTAAGGCATTTGACTGCTAACCAGAAGGCTGGCAGTTCAAACCCCCAGACATTCCTCAGAAGGAAGGTTGGGCAATCTACTTCCATAGGGATACTACCTTGGAAACCCAAGAAGAGGTCGCTATGGATCCAACTTGATGGCAGTGAATTTGCTTTATTGGGCTTTTTTTTTTTTTTTTTTTTTTTTAGTTACAGTTCACTGACATGGGTCTGGCACCCTTCTTAGCTCACACAACCTTTTATCCAGCTCTTGTCCAGACTCAAGTGAAAGGCCACCCTAAGTCTAGCTTCTCCATCACCCCAACACAGAACTTTTTCCTTGCATAAGTCTTCAGACTAACTATTGCTTACTAGTGGTGAGTTGTTTCACTCCCTTTCTCTGGCTCCTTCCTTGCTCCATAGCTCCCTATGCTACTGGAAGTCTAACCTATTTCCCTGCACTTTACTTTCCCAGCTCCAGCATGTATTCTGGTTGCCTTGAATTCCTTCAGATCTGTCTACATTGTGTCTTTATCACTGTGTGAATTCCATGAATTTGTTTTCTACTTGTCCACATATGTTGTCTCTATGCCTTAAGACAGCTGTGCTTCAACATGTCCTGGCTTCTTTTCTCTCCCTAGTCACTAACTAACCTTGCTCTATCTCCCTGTCTAATGAGCACTCAATGTAGTTCGTAATCCTCTCACTTGATGTTCAGATTTCCAGGATCATTATTTGTACCTGTTTTACCCAGTTTTTCTAGGTCTCTATTGTAGAAAGATAGGGTGGAGTGTGTTAGTAGGTTATCATCTTGTTTCCACTCTCAAAAAAAATGTTTTAGGTTGATCCCTGAATCCAATCCAGGAAATATATTGTTGTGTTTTCTTTTACTTACATCTGTCTGTGAAAAATAGTATAAAATGGTTATTACCTGTAACTCCTATGTTGCATTGATTCCCCACATTGATATCCACATTCTCAAAGAGGAATCTGGTGCATGGATGGTTGTAATTTCATTTTATTCTGACAATATTGAGATGGTAAAATCAATGTCAGTTGTTGGGCTAACTCAAAGGGTCACCCTCTGCTGTTTTCCACCTCTCATAAACTCCAAATGACCATTTGCAAAAATTCATTGAAGTGAACAGACACAGAGGGTCACTTCCTGCAGTCACACTTTCTGTTCTCCCTTTCTAGAAATAAAGGCAAACATTTCATTGTCATTGTTCACCTTTTATTCATATTTCCTACTTTCAATATTAAAAAATGTTGTTGAAAAGACCAGGATTTGGAATAAAATATATGTTCCAAAACTAGCTTTATTACAACATGAAGAGAAGGCAAGATTGTAAAATGCACCAATATGCATTAAACACAATTGGTCACTCACTGTTTCTTATCAGTTGCATATGTGAAAATCTGAGGATTGGGGTTGATTACTTATGGAACTAGCGAGAGATTTACTCTAAACATAACTGCTCTTTTGAGAAAAGAAAATAAGTTCACAAAGGAAATCATTTGTTGATTTTTCTCTCTTTGGGTTGAAATGAATTCTTAAAAAAAGGGGGGATTGTTTTTTTTTTCCAAAAAACCTGGATTTTGGCTAGCGTTTTTCTCTTGGAGTAAGAAAGTGCTGGCTGGGAGACAAAACTCACCAGGCAGTTTTCCATGCACTAGACTGGATGAGAAGCCTCTAGCTGCAAAAGGAGCTAATGCAGAAGGAGCTGGGAACAGCAGCCCCAGCTACACGAGTCACCCTGGGTGCCAGCCACCTAGGTGGAGAGTGTGAGTGTGTTTATGTGCCCTGATCTCAGCTTATGTGTGAGATACCATGTTAACAGTCCTGTTGCCCACTTTGCCCTGGCTTGAGATTTAAATAAAAACAAATTACAGGTCTTAACAGTGATAGATGGACTGCTTTTACATTTGTGCAGAGTATTTTTGCTCTGAGATTAAAGGCTTACGCATTTATCTGCATAAACTAACCCCTGGAGTAGGGTACTGCTGACATTTTCCAAGAAAAATGAATATCCTAACTTATTCCAAAGAGAAGACTTGGTATTTGTATGGCCAGAGTGACCTTTGCAAGTGCCCTTTCAGATTAGGTGCACTACATGGAAAATTGTGCTCTTACAGTACTCCATAAATCACACCTACCAATTTTCTTTAAAGGGGTATGTAAATATCAGTGTACCAGGTGGGTAAACAACACTAACCTCATACAAATGGCTTGAAAATTGAAGAAAAGCACCTTATTTTGCTGCTGAAATTGCTTTTGAAGCCCAACATTGGTGCTTGGGTTGTAGAATGCATGAAATGATTTGTGCACAGGGAATCAAAAATGGGCTGATGATAACTACCCTCTACACAGTGCTCATATTTCTGAGTTCCTTCCATGATCAAAGATATCATTGCTATATATTACTTTCTTTGAATAGCCCAAATACCTGTACATTTTAAGTGACGTCTTCATTATCTGCATGTTTGCAAAATGGTCAGACAGCTATTTCAGCTGGTTAATATTTCTAGGCTAAGTTCATGGGAGCCTTCTTGTTGTGATCACATAACACTTCATTTCAGAAAAGGAAAACTTAAAACTTTTAATGAAAAATAAAGAGATAAATTGTTGCTTTTGAAAATCCCAAGGCCTCAGTATGAGTACCTATATGTCTGCAATTAGTGGAATGCATTAATTTAATCTCCTTAGGGTGAAATAGGAGTTGTGTGCAGAAAAGTTGTCCTGCTATTAAGACATTTGAGTAGAATGTCTGACGCATAAGATACAGCTAGTGCTGCACCCAATTGACGTGGTTATTTTGAAACTCAGTTTTGAACATTTGTCGTGAAATAGATGTTCTTGACTTCAAGTTTGCTTTGACACATTACAGAGTTCATGACAAGAATCTTGTTTGATTTCCTGAGAAGAACTTTACATATAGTAAAATAGTCAAATTTCTTAATCAAACAACTTTTCAAAAGGGTGAGCTTTTTATATCACATTGGGTAAGTAAATAACTCTTGACATTCCTGCATATTATCAACAGTTATGAAAATGTCCAATATCATTTCATTATATAGCAAATGCCTAGAATCATCATTAAATATATCAAATTCACCATTCAGATTGCCAATTATTTTTTAATATGTGGTATACCTTAAAGAGGAAAAGAATATATTTCTTTACCATAATTTTTTTTTCTATTTCCTTCCACTGAAATAAATATTCCTAGAATGCCTTTGCCATTTTTACCATTATATGACCAGAAACTTAGTTTTTTAATTTTTATTAAAAAAATGCAATCATAAAGTGGCAAGAATAGCATATAGGCATCTAAGTTGCTTTTCTAGCTATTTTTTCTCTAGTTAGGAGTAGCTGCTATGAGTACATACCTCCCATTCCTTTATACCTACTAGGCATAAAGATAAGACAAACAAGGTTAGCTAATCATCAAGGGAGAGTTATATTGAGTATATTGGACTTATCATATTCTTTACCTTAAACATATTCTCAGCTTTGGACCCCGTCACTCCTTCATTCGTGTGCATGTTATTTCATAGTTCCACAGTTTTCACTTTGGTTAATCAATTTCCTGTTGCTCATAAGCATATTCCTTAATACCCCTTAAGAGTCCCTAGGTATTTTGAACAGTTTATGCACTTGGCTGCTAACTGAAAGATTGAAGGTTAGAGTATACTGAGAGGTGGCTCAAAAGATAAGCCAGGGCAGCAACTTCTAAAAAATAGGTCATTGAAAAACATGTGGAAGAAAGTTCTACTCTGACACTCATGGGGTTTCCAGGAGTTGGAGTCAACTGCACGGCAACTGGTTTTTTGTTTGAGGGGATTTTTTTTAACTTTTCACAGTGATCTGAGTGAAAGTTTACAGAGCAAATTGGCTTTCCATTCAATAATTCACACACATTTTGCTTTGTGACATTGATTGCAATCCTCACAGTAATGTCACTCTTCTCAATTCCTCCCTGTGTTTCCCACTTCCATTTGTCCTTCTTCTCTATCCCTTTCTACCTCCTGAGCTTTATCATTGAGTAAAAGCTACTCTTTGATCTCATATGGCCAATTGTTGTCAGGAGTGCATGCCCCTCTAGCGTTACTGTTCACTATCACAGGCCTGTCTATTGGTTGGCTGAAAGTTGAGCCACTAGAGTGAGTTCAGTTCCAGACATGAAGAGTTTCTAATGGCCATAGTCTTGAGGGGCCCCCAGTCTGTGTCAGATAAGTAAGCCCTGTCTTTTTATTATTTTGAGGTTGTTTGGTTTTTTTCACATTTTTCTACCACTCTATCTAAGGCCTTCTACTGTGATCCCTTTCAGAGTGGTAGGCACTATCTAGTTCTTTTCGTGTCAGGATCAAGGAGGCTGAGGTTAGCATGACTCATTAGTCATTTGGACCATTTGTTTCTATGAGCCTTAATTTTCTTTGCTCTTCTTTGCTGTGGACAGAGAGAGACCAAGAGTTGCACCATATATGGCTGCTCACTAGCTTTTAAGACCCGATCACTACTCACCACAGGAGAACGTAGAAAATTATCTTTGTAAACTTTGTTATACTAATTGAGTTAGCTTTCCCCCAAGATTGTGGTTCTAAGCTGCACGCATAGTGATTTATTCCCTTAAGTTGTTTGGTTATGGCTAAGTTTTCATAACTTTGCCCCCTGATTTTTCTACTTTATGTTGTTGTTGTTAGGTGTCATTGAGTTGTTTCTGATTCATAACAGCCCTAGGTACAACAAAAGGAAACATTGCCCACTCCTGCACCATCCTCACAATCCTTGCTTTACTTGAGCCCATCATTGCAGCCACTGTGTCAATCCATCTTGTTGAGGGTCTTCCCCTTTGTCTCTGACACTTTACTTTACCAAGCAAGATATTTTATGCATGAATATATTTACAACACATACCATATATATATATATAGTTTTTTTTTTTTTTTTTCTGCCAAATCTATATATGGCATTGGTGTAGTCCCATTCATGTACCCATATCTGTTCAGCTTGCCTGTCTGCCAATGGATCTACTCAGAGATTACTGCTTGCTATTAGGAGCTCTGGTAGCATAGTGGCTAAAGCACTTGACTGCTAACCAGACGGCTGGTGGTTCAAACCCACCAGCCACTCCTCGGAAGGAAGGTTGG
>NW_006921606.1:11721965-11727882 GCF_000298275.1 Orycteropus afer afer
TTCAAACCCACCAGCCACTCCTCGGAAGGAAGGTTGGGCAATCCTACTTCCATAGTGATACTGCCTCGGAAACCCAAGGAGGGGTCACTGTGAGTCAGGGCCGATTCGACAGCAAAACAACAACAACAACAACAACATTACTGATATTGTAAGATTGTGTATTTCCGTTTGTTGTCTGTTAACTTTTGTCAACCTCTCCACATCTTCCTTTAAAGCAACTGATTTTTTTTTTTTTTTAATTGTGCTTTGGGTGCAAATATCAAACTTGTTTTACTTTCAACAGTTCATGCACATCTGGTCTCATGGCCCTGATTACCATCCCCAACCATAAGAAATTCCCCCCCTCCTCCCCATGCCCACTCCCTCCTTATGCCCCTCTCATTCATGCATTCCTGTCTGTTCAGCCTTCCATCTATGTGAATGCTACGCCACTGATATCCCATAGCTGCTTGATTCAAGGGGTGACTCTCCCTAGAATAGGTGGGTGCATTGATCTGGAGTAGGTGTTCTGTATGTGGCTCTTTCTATTGTTGGGCTGAGAGCCACTCACATAAGTGAGTCCATTTCCAGGCTCAAAGGATATCCCAGGGTCAGAGCCTCAAGGTTCCACCAGTTTCCATCTGACTATGAATTCTGGTCATTTTTGTGTTTTTGAATTTTGTTTCACCTATTTCCTCCCACTGGATACAGTGGGTTTGATCTTTCTCTGAGTGATTAATATTGGTAGCTGCTCATGGAGCTAGTTCTTCTGGTCTCTGCTCATGGAGGCTGAGGTTCTCATGGTCCATCTTATCTTTGGACTAATTGTTTCCAGATTACCTTGATTTTCTTCACTCTTTGCTCCATCCGAGAGGAGAACAATAGTTGCATCTTAGATGGCCACCCAAAAGCTTTTAAGACTCCAGTTGCTCCTCACTGAATTAGGTCATAGAACAAAATTTTAATAAAATATGTGTGCCAATTGAGCCCTAAGACAGTGATCCCAACACCCAAGATCAGGTGATTCTCTCTCACAAGATGCTTGGCTGTCTCTGCAAAGTTACTCCCACCCTGTCTTTTGTTGCTTCTGTAATGTATGTGGCTAATTTTGTACCACAAGTGCATATGTAAGATTATCTTCAGCCAAATCTATCCTTGGTCTAGGGTGTATTCCTGTTCACCTAACTCCACCTTCTCTTCTCACCTGCCTATGCTTTAATCTGTAGCCTGGTATTTGGTGCTAGGGATACTGCAGTGTTGTCCCTGTAATAGTTGTTGTCTCTGGGTTGTCTATATTTTTTGTGTGTATTTCAGTGTCTTTCCTTTCTCCAATATCACCATGCTAGTCACAGACTCTTTCCATATGTTCCTCCCCTCACTCAAATCAACATATGAACTCCAAATAGTCTGAGCTTTTCCCTCCTCTTTCCTTTCCCTGGTAACCATCCCTGGTAACCAACGAAGTGAGTTTCCTTCCCTGAATAAACTTTCCTTGACTTTTTACAATAGTGGCCTTATACAGTATTTGTCCTTCTATGATTGCCCTGTTTCACTCATCTTAATTTCCTCTAAATTCATCCATGTTGCAAGATGATTCATATATTCTTCATTATTCTTTAATGTTGCATAGTATTCCATCCCGTGAATGTATCATAGTTTGATTATCCAATCATCTGTTGATGGGTATTTAGATTGTTTTCATTTCCTTGTTATGGTGAATTGTGCTGTGATAAACATGGGTGTGCATATGTCTGTTCGTGTCTCGTCTCTCATCTCTTTAGGATTACATTCCTAGTAATGTAATTTCTGGATCGAATGCTATTTCTATTGTTAGTTTTTTTTAAGGAAATGCCATACCATTTGCCACAATGTTTGTACTATTTTGCAGTCCCACCAGCTGTGTATGAGAGTTCCAGGCTCTCCCTAGCCTCACCAGCATTTGTTATTTTCTGTCTTGTTGAACTTTGCTATTACTGCTGGGGTGAGATCGTATTTCATTGTTGTTTTGATTTGCATGTCTTTAATCACTAATGATCATGAGCATTTCCTCATGTGTTTGTTGGCCACCTGTATATCTGCCCTAGTGAAGTGTCTGTTCATTTCCTTTAACCATTTTTTGAATTTGTCTTTTTGATGTTGAGGTGCTGAAGTTTTCTATAAATTTTGGAGATGAGTCCCTTATCAGACATGCTATAGCCGATTTTTTTTTCCCAGTCTGTATGCTCTCTTTTTGCCCTTTTAGAGAAGTCTTTAGATGCACGTAAAAATTTAATTTTTAAAATTTCCCAGTCATCTAGTTTCTCTTCTGCTGTCTGTGCATTTTAGGTTATGCTTGATTGTCTATTTATGCCATAAATTAGGGCCCCTAGATTTCCCTCTATTTTATCTTTGAGGAGTTTTATAGTTTTGGGTTTTACATTGAAGTCTTTAATCCACCTTGAGGTTTTTTTAGAGTATGGGGTGCGGCACTGTTCGTTTCATTTTTCTACAAGTGAATATCCAATTTTGCCAGCGTCATTGGTTGAAGAGTCTATCTCTCCCCCATTTAATGGGTTTTGGGCCTTTGTCAAAGATCAGCTGTCCACAGATGGATGGATTTATTTCTCAGTTTTTGACTCTGTTCCATTGGTCTATCTCTCTGTCCTTATACCAATACCATGCTGTTTTGACTACTGCGGCTGTATCATAGGTTTTGAGGTGCAAGAATGTGAGACCTCCTACCTTATTTTTCTTCTTCAGCAGTGCTTTTCTTATCTGAGGCCTCTTTCCATTCCATATAAAATTAGTGATTGATTTTTCAAAGTCCTTGAAAAATGTTGATGAAATCTGGATTGGGATTGCATTGAATGTATAGATTGCTTCGGGTACTGCTGATATTTTCACAATATTCAGTCTTCCCATCCATGAACAAGGCAAGTTCTTCCATTCATGTATATCCCTTGTAGTTGCTTGCAATTGTGCTTTGTAGTTTTCTTTGTATAGGTCTTTTGTGACCCTGACAAGATTTATTCCTAAGTACTTTACTTTTTTAGTAGTTATTGTGGATAGTACTGTTTTCCTTATTTCCTTTTCAGAGAACTCTTTGTTGATGTAGAGGAATCCAACTGATTTTTATACATTGACCTTGTATCCTGCCACTTTGCTGAAACGTTTTATTAATTCTCATAATTTTTGTGCTGAGTCTCTTGGGTTTGCTATGTATAAGATCATGTCATCTGTGAATAAGGATAGTTTTACTTCTTCTTTGCCAATTTGGATGCCTTTTATTTCTTTTTCTTGTTGTATTGCCTTGGCTAGGAATTCCAATACAATGTTGAGCAGAAATGGTGATACAGGGCATTGTTTTCTGATTCCTGCTCACAAGGGGAATGCTTTGAGTGTTTCTCCATTAACGGTAATGTTGGCTGTTGGTTTTGCATATAAGCCCTTTATTATGTTGAGGATTTTCCCTTCTATCCCTATTTTGTTGAGAGCTTTGAACAGGAATGGGTGTTCAATTTTGTCAAATGCCTTTTCTGTATCGACTGATATGATCATATGGTTCTTTTCTTTTGTTTTGTTTATGTGGTGGATTACACTGATTGATTTTCAGAGGTTGAACCATCCTTGCATACCAGGTATGAATCTCACTTGGTCAGGATTTATTTATTTATTTGTTTGTTTATTTTGATATGTTGTTGGATTCTGTGGCTAAGATTTTGTTGAAGATTTTTTACATCTATGTTCATGAGGGATGTAGGTCTGTAGTTTTCCTTTTTAGTGATGTTTTTCCCTGGTTTTAGTATCAGTGTGATACTTGCTTCATAGAATGAATTTCAAAGTATTCCATCTTTTCTGTGTTCTGGAATAATTTGAGTAGTATAGGCATCAACTCTTCCCTGAAGATTTGGTAGAATTCTCCAATGAAGCTGTCTGGACCAGGACTTTTTTTTTTTTTTTTTTTTTGTGGGGAGTTTTTTTTTATGACTTGTTCAATTTCTTCTTTGGTTACAGGTCTGTTCAAGTATTCTATCTCCAACTGGGATAGTTTAGGTAGGTTTTGTGTTTCTAAAAAACTTGCCCATCACTTCAAAGTTTTCAAATCTGTTGTAGCACAGTTCTTCATAAAATTCTGTTGTTATTTGTTTTTATTTCAGTTGGCTCTGTTGTGATACAGCCCTTTTCATTTACTATTCATGTTATTTGCATCTTCTCTTTCTTTCCCTTTGTAAGATTTGCCAGTGGTTTGTCAATTTTATTAATCTTTTCAAACAACCAGCTTCTTGTTTTGTTGATTTTCTTGATTTTTGTTCATTTTGTTTTGTTTTTTGCTTTGTTTATTTCTGCTCTGATCTTTACTATTTCCTTACTTCTGGGTACTGTAGGTTTCTTTCATTGCTCTTTTTCTAATTTTTGGATTTGTTGAGTTAAATTATTGATTTTGATTCTTTCCTTTTTTTTTTTTTTTTTTGATGTGTTCATCTATTGCTGTGTTGGCATAGTGCCTAAGGTATGTGATTGCTAACCAGGAGGGTGACAGTTCAAACCCAGCAGCCACTCCTTAGAAGAAAGGCTGGGCAATCTACCTCCATAGAGATAATGTCTCAGAAGCCCAAGGAGAGGTCACTATGTATCAGATCTGATTTGACGGTAGTGCATTGCACTGTTCTTATCTGTTGCTATAAATTGACTTCTGAGTACTGCTTTCACTGTGTCCTGTAGGTTTTGGTAACTTGTATATTCATTCTCATTTGTTTCCAGAATTTTTATTATTATTATTATTTCATGTTTTATTTCTTCTGTTACCTAGTAGTTTTAGAGCACTGTATTATTCGGTTCCCACATATTTTACTTTTGTCCTTTGGTCTTCCTATTATTGATTTCTAATTTTATAGCATTGTGATCTGAGAAGATGCTTTGTAGTATTTCAATGTTTTTTAATTTATTGAGGCTTCATTGATGTCCTAATATATAGTCTATTCTGGAGAAGGATCCATGTGCACTAGAAAAGAATGTGTGTTGTGTGTATTTTGTATTGTGTGTAATGTGTATTGTTTTGGGTAGAGTGTTCTGTATATGTCTATGAGGTCAGGTTGATTGATTATGCTTTTGAATTCTTCTGTATCTTCACTGAGTTTTTCTTCCATTTATTTGTTCTGCCCCTCCTTGAAAGTGGCATGTTAAAGTCTCCTACTACTATTGTAGAGTTGTCTATTTTTCATTTCAGTTCAGTTAATATTTGCTTTACGTATTTTGGAGCTTTTGCATTGGGTGCATACATGTTTATTATGGTAATCTCCTCTTGGTCAATTGACCCTTTTAGCATTATGTAGTGTCCTTCTTTGTCCCTTATGCTGTTTTTCACCTAGAAGTTTATTTTATCAGAAATTAATATTGTAAGGCAACTGATTTATTATGCCACTTTTAAACTATATGTACCAGCCTCTCTCTTAAAAATATAGATGAAGCTTTTCACTTGAGGTATTTTAATGGAGATGAAAAATAGAGTTAATATAATTTCAAAACATAACATTATTATCTGTGCTTTTCATTATTTATAAAGTTGCAGAAGTCTCAGATCACCAGAAACAATATTCTTTTATAAGACAATATTTCAGAGCATAAAATTTCATAACTCAGTACAGTTATTTTGTTGAATAATATGTAGACCTCTGAGTAGCTTTGGAGCTCTGGGTGCAGTGGTTAAAGCATTTGCTAATCAAAAGTCCAGTGGTTCAAACCCATCAGCCACTGCAACAAAGAAAGATGAGGCAGTCTGCTTCTGTAAAGGTTTATATCCATGGAAACCCTATAATACAGTTCTACTAGGTCCTACAGGAGCTCTGGTAGCATAGTGGCTAAAACACTTGCCTGCTAACCAGACGGCTGGTGGTTCAAACCCACCAGCCACTCCTTGGAAGGAAGGTTGGGCAATCCTACTTCCGTAGTGATACTGCCT
>NW_006921606.1:11727982-11765168 GCF_000298275.1 Orycteropus afer afer
AACCCACCAGCCACTCCTTGGAAGGAAGGTTGGGCAATCCTACTTCCGTAGTGATACTGCCTCAGAAACCCAAGGAGGGGTTGCTATGAGTCAGGGCTGATTCGATGGCACATAACAACAACAACAACAACTAGGTCCTACAGAGTTGCTATGAGTCAGAATCAACTCGATGGCAATGGACTTGATTTTGGGTGTTGTTGTTGTTGTATTGTGCCATCGAGTCAGACCCAACTCATAGCAACCCCTCCTGGGGTTTCTGAGGCACTATCACTATGGAAGTAGATTGCCCCATCTTCCTTCTGAAAAGTGGCTGGTGGGTTTGAACTGCCAGCCTTCTGGTTAGCAGTCAAGTGCCTTAGGCACTAAGCTACCAGAGCTCCTAGGTTTTGGGTAGTAATATTAAATTAAAAACAGTTTTTGTTCAACAGCCCAGGATTTTATTAAACATTTGGAAGGTAGCTGGTAATAACTTTGTCAGTCTATGCTTGCTGATGCTACTTGTCTGGAAAAACAAGGCTGTTGGGAAAAAGATGTTTGTGTCCAAGCAAAGAGACTGCTCATCTGACTTCAGTAATTTTTGTGTTCCTAAGGTATTTTGTGTTTCATGGACTATTCTTCTTACACTTTCTCCTGGTTTTATTCATTCAAAAAATATTTATTGAATGTCCATTCTGTGCCAGTGACTGTTCTAGGACCTCCCTAAGGATGCAGATGTGAACAAAATGAAATAAAACAAAAATTCCTGCCTTCAGCCTTCAGAATTAGCGACACAGTAAGATAAGAAATTAGATCAGTCATGTAAGTTTGATGTTAGGGGCTTAATTTTGTTACTGTTATTATTCAATTCTGGATTCATTAAAATTGCAAATTTATTTTTAATAAGTATGGACATTTATTAGTAATCAGAATGTAGAATTAGGAAATGAAATATAAATCTAGAAAAATTGGAAGTGGTCAAAAATGAAGCAGAATGCATAAAGATCAATATCCTAGGTT
Source organism: Orycteropus afer afer (assembly GCF_000298275.1). Classification (NCBI taxonomy): domain Eukaryota; kingdom Metazoa; phylum Chordata; class Mammalia; order Tubulidentata; family Orycteropodidae; genus Orycteropus; species Orycteropus afer. The sequence goes on from NW_006921606.1 coordinate 11,728,979, forward strand.
GTAGTGAGCTGGAATGAGTTAGAATTAGTTATTTTGAATTGGACAATTATGTGGTCTACTATGCTGGGAATGACAAATTGAAGAGAATAGAGTCACATTCATTATCAAAAAGAACATTGGAAGATCTATCCTGAAGCACATTGCTGTCAGTGATAGGAAAATGTCCACATGGCTATAAGGAGACCAGTTAACACTATCATTATTCAAATTTAAGCACCAGCCACTAACCCCAACGATGAAGAAATTGAAGAGTTTTACCAACTTCTGCAGTCTGAAATTGACCAAATAAGCAATCAAGACGTATTGATAATTACTGGCAGTTGGAATGTAGATACTGAAATCAAAGAAGAATCATCAGTAGTTGAAATTATGGCATCAGGATTTCTGGTTCAAACAGATTTAGTCTTGTTCAATTCTTCTCTGTCAATTTTTTTTTCCAACCTGACATGGAACAAAAATATATAATGCTGTCACTCTGATTCCACTGACATTGGGGAGTAAATTTCACATATAAACTTAAAAATAAGCAGAATATAATTTGCTTATAGGGTCCATGTTGAACCCTAAACCTACCATATTCTTTAATAGCTCCCTATATTTGTTATTCTAGGTTCTCACTCTGTGGTAACTTCCTATGACTATAGATAAACCATCCTACTCTACCTGGTAAACAGACGTTACTGTTGTGTTAGTCAGTATCTGACACATGGCAACCATGTGCACACTGACACCAAAACACTGTTCAATCCTGAGCATCTCCATGATTAATTGTGGGCCGGATCATTGTGATCCATAGGGTTTGCATTGGGATTCTCTGAAATAAAATGCCAGGCTTTTCTTGACAGTCTATCTTACTCAGCTCCACTGAAACCTGTTTAGCATCATTGCAACATGCAAGCCTCTACTGGCAGATGGGTGGTGGCTGTGTGTGAAGTTCACTCACCAGGAATTGAACCCAGGAATGCCATTTGGAAGGTGAGAATTTTACCAGTATACCACTGCTGCGACCCCCTTACCCCATTGATGTCCCCCCCACTAATGAAGGTGGTAAAATTCTACATTTTTCACCTTCACAGAGCTGGCCTCAAGTAAAAGTCAGAAATGAAGTGCATCATTGTCTTCTCTTTCAATTGCACTTTTACCTCTAAACCATGTCTTGCTTCACCCTTTCCATTCACCCTAATGCCATCTAATGCCCTCATTCTGTCTCTTGGCCTTCCAAATTCCTCCACCAGAAAACCTTAGCCAAGTTTATCTGCCCTGAAAATTTCCCATGCTTACAATTCTTTCTTTTTACTTTCAGCCAAACCAAAACTTGTTTTCCTGGATCCCTTTCCTTCCATTCTCTATATTCAGCTAGCTTATTTATTTTATTTTATATAAAGATTCATTTACACAAAGTTCTTAATGGCCACTAATAATTAGAGAATTATCTCTCCCAGGGTAACTTCATCTAAGCAGGTAATTCTTAGTTTTCATAACAGATTTTTCAGGTCTTGCTCTAGACCAAACCAAAAACCGAACTCACTCCCATCAAGTCAGTTACAACTCAGAGACCTCCATTGAGTTTCTAAGGCTGTAAATCTTTATCAAAGCAGACTGTGTCATATTTCTTCCACTACTCTAGATTATTACACTTTGTCTGCAAAGGGCCAGGTAGTAAAAGTTTTAGTCTTTGCCATGTCTCATCTGCTCCAACTACTCAACTCTGTCATTGTAGCTCAAAAAGAATCATGAACAATTCATAAAGAAATGGGTTTACCACACCTGTGGCTTCCAGCCAAACAAAAGATAGGCATATGACTTGAATATTTTCCTGTGGTAGATACACTCCTTGGAGAGAACAATCATGGGAGAAAGAAGGACTGCTTATGCGCAGGGAGACAGCTCAGGGGGCAGGAGTGCATGGAGGGATGGACACAGGGAAGAGGTAACTATCAGGAGGAAGTGGGAGGGGAGCTGTTGCATTGTAGTAAACTTTGGTCAATGTCATGAGACAAAGTGTATGTGAACTGTATGGAAAGTGAATTTGCTCTGTAAATTTGCACCCAAATCACAATTTAAAAAATAAAAAAGTACAACCAGAATGCTCTTTGGAAGTGAACATGGTGAGACTTCATCTCATGTACTTTAGACATGTTATCAGGAGGTGTGGGGCAGTGAATTATGGCTCTTTTAACCATGGTCTTTGTGGTACCCACCAGATGATTGGTGGAACTATACAAATGTAAGGTGCTTGTGTCCACCAAGGGTATTGGATAGCTAGTAGTAAATAAGGTACATGACATCCTATGGAAATAAAGTTATGGAACCCTAAAAAAAAAAAGAAAAAAGAAATGTGTTTAGCCATGTTGCAATAAGATTTTATTTACAAAAACAGGGGGAAGGTTGGATTTGGTCTAGAGGCCACAGTTTGCTGACTCTATCTAAACCAGTCCAATAGATGGAAGGAGCAGGGACAGAGGGGCTTTCTAAACCCTGTGAATCAATACCGCATAGTTAATTATTCTCACTGAAAAAAATGTACAAAATAACTAGGGTGCTTATAATAGACCCAAACAGTATCTAGGAGCAATTGTTTATGTTATATTGAAGACACCAAGTGTCCAATATCCTGTATATAAAATTTTTTCACCACCTCTACTAGTTTTTACTTATGAAACAAAGCCAGAGACCTCATTTTTCTGTATGGATGGACAGGATTCCTGTCATTGAAGAAAGCTAATCAAGTTTCTCTCTTTACCTTGGCCATTAGGAAGCTCATAGAAAAGTTATGTGATGTAGTATCCTAGGATTCCTCAGCCCTGATAAAATTTTCTCTTCTCCTTTTGACCTAACTTCTTTTGTGTAATTTGCTGTTGGTGGTTTATCATTATTTTATTATATTAACTGTAACCATCATTGATCTTTTTGATCAGTAGCAAGAAATAAAATATGAATTGAAGTACATAAGAAATGCTTTGATGCTTTTGCTTCCTGGTGAGACTGAAGCAACTTTGTAAACTATATCACCCAAACATATGCTTTGGGCCAATATATTTGGCCATATTGTGAGGTTGAAAATATTTCCCTAAAATTGTCCATACAGACAAAACAATCTGCCAGTCCAGACACCTTATGGAAGTTGTATCACATTATATGTCAGCAAGTGACCTGACTCTGCTTGCCCCTAACAGCAGCTCAGGTGATCACATCTGACTTCTGCAGGGCAGCCTGACCAGAACGACTGGGCTATGTCAGGAAGCTACTTCCAGAAGCAGTGAAGAATCTCCTAATGTGTGGGGACATAGCTTTGTTGGTCCCTGGGATCATTACAATCGACTGTGACCACCTTCTGATAACAGTCAGTGAACTGGGATGGGAGAAGGAGAGTACAGCTGGAGAACATAGAATAGTCCATTTGTGGGGCATTATTGAAGTAACAACCCCTCTGAGTTACCTGAAAAATGTCCCACAAACAAGACTATCCTTATCTAAATGATTGCAAGACCTTGATACAGCACAGCATGCAGGAGGAACACTGGGTCAGCAGCTAGATTTGTGTCTAACACAGCCTCCAATTGTAGCAGGGTCATTGATGGCAACCCTATATAATCAAAGGTGATTTTAATATCATATACACACACACAAAAAAAAAACAACAACCCACTCTGCAATGGATATAAACTTCTTAAAAAAGTGGATGATCTTACCTACTTCCCTTCCCTGTTCCCACCTCTCATTCCTCTCAAACCACGGGACCCAATTGTTACATAGTTGAACTAACCTGTAGTTAACTCTTTTGGGTTGATAAATATTGCTTTCTAAAGTTTCTGATTAGATATGTACAGCAATACAAGGCATAAAATTTTAGCTAAATGTATTAACTGCAGAAAAGCATATATAATTACAAATACCAATACAGAAATGCTTGTATAAATATTTAGTAGTTGAACACAACAAGACACCTTATGTGAACAGGTGGTGAATATCTTTAGCTTCTAACATCTTCTAATTATTCCAGGTAAATGAGTATGAGAAAAGAAGATTGAGCAATCTACTTCCATAGTGATACCATCTAGGAAACCCATGGAAGGTTCATAAAACCCACAGTTTTTCAAATTCGTATTTTATTGTATTTTTGGTAAAAGTTTACAGAGAAAATTAGGTTCCAATTAGGTTGACAATTTCTATACAAATTGTTCATTGACATTAGTTAAATTTTTCAGAATGTGTCAACACTCTCTCTATGTTCTGGTTGCTCCATTTCCAGGGCTGCAGTTTCCCTGCCCCTTTATATTCTCATCTTTGCTTTATAGTAATTACTGACATTTTGATCTCATGTAATTTTTTTTCAACAGAGCACTGTACCCATGGGTAACTGTGTGTGTGCATGTGTGTGTGCACACTTGAGTCCATCTTTTATAAAGATGACCTCAGGAGATAGTTTCTATTCAAGTTTGAAAGAGTATCTCAGGTGATAGTCTCAAGGAATCTCTAATATCAGCTGGACCTGTAAGTCTGGACTTCTTAAGAATTTGAGGGGGTTTTGTGCTTTTTTTCTCATTCTATCAGGGCCCAGATAGAATTGTGGCCCTGATCAAAACAGCCAGTAGTGATAGACAGACAGGATCTAGTTATTTTGGTCTCAAGGTAGATAGGCCGTGACTTGTGAGTTGCAGGATATTGGTTATAGACAAGTTTCTTCTCCAAGACATTGAGTTCCTTCTTTTTCTTTTGCTCCTAATGAGACCTATAGTTGTGTCAAACCCATATATATATAGGTTTCTGAAACCTATCAAGGCTACTCGATGCAAAAGCTTTTTGGTCCTAAAGCTCCCTTTGTTGGCTGAAGACCTGGCTGTTAATCACTTTAAGGAAGTTAAATTCCATAACAGAGGTAGCAAAAAGAGGGTCTCTTATAAACTTTCAGCATCACTGAGTGAGTATATGTTGGGTATACTTTGGAGAAGTTTATGATGCACCCAGAGACAGCACTTTCAACAGATGAGCAGAAGAAATGCCAAGGCTTTGCATAAAACAAAAAGTCATTAAAATATGTGCCACAGACTAAACTTCTCCAAGTCTTTTTTTCTGTTGTTTCAAGATGGCACAGACAAATTAACCACCATTAAGCAAATAGCCTAGACCATATGATTGTGGATATATGTGAAGTTCTCATAAGGTCTTCAAAATATGAATGATACAGCTGGATATATGGCTATAGTACTTTGTAAAATCCTTCATGGTCAGAGGACCCCAAGCTAAGAACCACGAACCTATGTAGAATCCTTCATTATGACATACTGCCAAAGAGGCAGGGAGGTCATGTCTTCTGACCTCCTCTAACCCCCTAAGAGAAAGACAGAATCACCATCAGTAGCCCAAGGCCTATCCCTGTGAGGCCACGCATGCCGCCTCCCTCCAGCACGGACACCAACCTCTCCTCCCACAGCACCCACCACCTCTCTGCGGGGTTTGATAATTAGCTGAAGTGGCCACACAGAACTCACAGATTATGGGGTTTATTAGAGAAGCACCAGGCTACAATTCATGTTCAGGAAAAATGCTCAGTCTCTCTCTGCCCACCGTCTCTCAGACAACAATCTCTCTCAGTCTGTCTCCCAGCAATGTGTGTCTCTTGGTGTCTCTCTACCAGCAATGCATGTCTCTCAAGGTCAGCAGCACATGTGTGTCAGGAGCACATTTCTCTCAGTAGGACATCTTTCTCAGCCAGCAGTAGAGCGAGACCCCTTCTGCCTCTAGGAAGCCTTCTTTTGAGCCTGGCAGAGTGGCCAAACTAACCAATCCCAACATCAGAATTCCATACACCTGAGAGAGAGTGAACTTCCAGAAAACTACTTCATGCTGCTCCCAACAAAAATACCCCATGTGGATAACTAACAATCAAGAGCTACTTGGTTGCTCGTGGCCAATTCCACCATGGAATTTACAAAGCTTATGGCTAGAAACCCATATATGAGTCGGGGCCGACTCGACGGCACATAACAACAACAACAACAACATGGCTAGAAAAGCCATACCAGGTAATTTACTACACTGCACATACCTTTCCTATGTGAATATAATTGGCCAGAGATTGAAGAAGGTAAATAATAATAAGAAATTAGCCTAGCCCTGTCAGGTGCTGTGCCTACAGGATGGTTCTAAATGGCATTGTGTTGTCAGTCTTCGTTTATCTTCAGATCAAAGAGCCATCAATCTTCCCCAAATCTATACAGATTTGTCCTAGGTCAGGAGAATAATCAATAATGCTTACTTCTCACTTCAAAAAAAAAAAAAGAGACTCTTGGTTTGTTTACCTTTCAGATCGTGTCTTGATTAGGGACCATTAGTGACCACTGTGGAATGAAATACTGTATGTATTGTTAACTCCATCAGGCTTACACTTTAGGATGTCACATGGCACACTGAAAACTAACCCACATACTCTTGTCATATAGAGCTCCAGGGAGCAACGGGCACATAGGCCAGGACAGCACTCACAGGATAGAATGAAAAGGCTATCAAGGATTAGAAATGAAAGAGATGTTAGCATAATTTAGCTCAAAGCCCACATTTCACAGATAAAGACAGTAAGGCTCAGCAAGGGCAGCAGCATAGCTGGTTAATGATAGTATGAGCCAGAGGTGCTGCAATTGTTATATAAGTATGTTTTAAATTTTATCTACTGTAGATATTAGACAAGATTCATAATTATGAGTTGCTATTTTGTATGTCCTTGATCATTTGTTTCATGTGTTATCCTAGAAAGACCCTAAGCTTTGGTATCAGACAGACTTGAGTGCAAAGTCTGATTCTGCCATGACTAAGCTGAATGATCTTGGGTACATTGAAAGTCAGCCTTCTCAATTACTACACTGAAATAATAACATCTGTGCCTCAAAGATTGTTGTAAGAATTAAGTAGCAGTAATGTAATAGCACAAGCAGCTTGGGTTTGACAAGTAACCAAAGGCTGATGGTGAGAACCCATGCAGCAGTGTCATGGTAGAAAAGGCCTGGCAATGTGTATCTATAAAGATTGCAGCCAAGAAACTCTATAGAGCAGCTCTACTCTGTAAGGATGTAGGATTGCTATAAATCAGAATTGACCTAATGGCAACAACCAAAACAACAACCATTTATTTTAGACTGTCTAGCATGATAACAGGACCTCTGGTGGTGTAATGCCTAAGGCACTTAACTGCTATCCAGAAGGCTTGTGGTTCAAACCCACCAGATGCTTCTCAGAAGGAAGATTGGGCAATCTACTATGATGCTGAAGATTACATCACCAGTATTTCAAGTACCAGCTGGGTCACCCATTAGTGGACAGATTTCAGCAGAGGTCCAGACTAAGGCAGACTTGGAAGAAGGAAGGAGCCATCCACATCTCAAAGAATTGGCCAGTGAGAACTTTATGAAAAGCAGAGAAACACTGTCAGACACATTACTGGAAAGCTTTATAAATAGCCCTGAAACACTGTCCAATGTAATGCCAGAAGAAGAGCCCCTCAGATGGGAAGGCACTCAAAATACAATTGGGGAAGACCTGCCTCCTAAAAGTAGAGTCGACCTTAAAGAAGTATATGGAGTAAAGCTTTCAGGACCTCCATTTGCTGGTGTGGCACAACTCAAAATTGAAGAAACAGCAGCAAACATCCATTAATAATTGGAACATGGAATTATAAAATATGAATCTAGGAAAATTGGAAGTTGTCAAAAATGAAATGGAATGCATAACGATCGATATCCTAGGCATTAGTGAGCTGAAATAGACAAGTTTGGGGCATTTTGACTCACACAAACATATGATCTATTATGCCAGGAATGGCAAATTGAAGAAGAGTGGAGTGGTGTTCATCATCACAAAGAATGTCTCAACATCAATCCTGAAGTACAATGCTTTCAGTGATAGGATAATATCCATACCCCTACAAGGCAACCCAATTAATACTACTATTATTCAAATTGATACACCAACCAACAAAGCCAAAGACATGGAAATTGAAGATTTTTATCAACTTCTGTAGTGTGAAATTGACCACACATGCAATCAGGATGTATTGATTATTAGTGGTGATTGAAATGCAAAAGTTGGAAACAAAGTAGAATCACCAGTAGTTGGACAATATGGTCTTGGTGATAGAAATGATACCAGAGATCGCATGATAGAATTTTGCAAAACCAACCACTTATTCATTGCAAATACTTTTTTTCAACATAAACAGCAGCTATACATGTGGACCTCACCAGATGGAATGTACAGAAATCAGATCGACTACATCTGTTGAAAAAGGGGATGAAAAATCTCAATATCTTCAGCCAAAACAAGGCAAGGAGCTGCCTGTGGAACAGATCATCAACTGCTGATATGCAAAATCAAGTTGAAGCTCAAGACAATTAAAAAAAGTCCATGGGAGTCAAAATATGACCTCGATTATATCCCATCTGTATTTAGAGTATAGATTTGATGCATTGAATACCAACGAATGAAAAACAGATGAATTATGGGATGATGAACATCATACATGGGTTGGCAGACAATGTTTCTACAAGTCTATTTGTACGTTCTTGATTGATTTCCAGTATTCAAACCCACCAGCCACTCCTCAGAAGGAAGGTTGGGCAATCTACTTCCATAGTGATACTGCCTCAGCAACCCAAGGTGGGGTCGCTATGAGTTGGGTCCAACTTGATGGCACATAACAAGAACAACAACAGTAGGGCTGGCAAGAGACAAGGTTGTAGTCATTTCTTGGCCACAGCCAGCTACCCTGAGGGAGCAAGTAGTTGGACCTGTGGCACAGGACCATGGTCACAGGGGACATCAAGCTCAATTGGCGTGACATACTATACAAAAACATTGTTCCACATCCTACTTTGATGAGTAGCAACTAGGATCTTAAAAGCTTGCAAGCAGTGATCTGGATGCAAAGATAGGTCTTTCCTCATCCAGAGCAAAGAAAAATGAAGAAAACCTAAGACACATGGGAACAATTAGTCCAAGAGACTAGTACACCATGCAATCCTTAGTCAATATGACTATGAGACCAGAAGAACTAGATGGTGCCTGACTACCAGTGTCAACCACTTGGAAGGGGATCTATGCAGGAGATCCTGGATAGAGTGGGAGAACAATGTGGAACAAAACTCAAAATCATAAAGAAAAGAAAAAGGAGGGGACCAGTTTTGCTGATCTGATAGTGTCTGGAGGAACACCTAAGACTATGGCTCCTAACTGCCCTTCAGGTCTGGAATGGAACCCACTCCTGTGGCTTCCAGTCAAACAAAAGATATGCATATGAGCTGAACATTTACATTAGATAAATACATCCTTGGAGAGATCAATCGTGGGAGAATAGAAGGGCTGTGTATACACAGTGAGACAGCTCAGGGGGCAGAAGTAAGTAAATGGGAGGGAAGGACACAAGGAAGAGGTGGCTATGGGGAAGAAATGGAAGCAGAGCTATTGCACTGTGGAAGACTGCAGTAAATGTCATGAGACAAAATGTGTGTGGAACGCTGTACGGAAGATGAATTTGTTCTGTAAACTTTCACCCAAATAGCAATAACATTTCAGAAAAAAATCATATATGAAGAAAGTATAAGTTCATTAAAAAAAAAAACAGGAAAGGAAGAAAAGGCCAAGATGGATGTCAGAAGAGACTCTGAAACTTGCTCTTGAACAGAGAGTAGCTAAAGCAAGTGGAAGAAATGACAAGATAAAAGAACTGAACAGAAGATTTCAAAGAGCAGCTCTGGAAGACAATGTCAATTATTCTATTGAAAAGACCTGGAGTTAGAAAAACAAAAGGGAAAAATACTCTCAGCATTTCTCAAGCTGAAAGAACTGACGAAAAAAATGAAAGTTTCAAGTTGCAATATTGGAAGATTCTATAAGCAAAATACCAAATGATGCAGGAAATATCAAAAGAAGATGGAAGGAAAACACAGAGTCACTGCACAAAAAAGAATTGGCCAATGTTCATCTATTTCAGGAGGTGGCATATGATCTACAACTAATGATACTGAAGAAAGAAGTCAAAGCTACATTGAAGAAATTGGTGAAAAACAAGGCTCCAAGAATTGATGGAACACCCATTGAGGTGTTTCAACAAATGGATGCTGTGCTAGAGGCACTTACTTGTCTGTGCTAAGCAACCTGGAAGACAGCTACTTAGCCAACTGGCTGGAAGAGATCCATATTTTTACCCATTCCAAAGGATGGTGATTCAACAGAATGTGGAAATTATTGAACAATATCATTAATACCACATGCTTATAAAATCTGGCTAAAGATAATTCAAAAATAGTTAGAGCAGTATATTGACAGAGAACTTCCAGAAATGCAAGCTGGATTCAGAATAGGATGTGGAATGAGGGATATCATTGCTGATGTCAGATGGATCTTGGCTCAAAGGACAGAATACCAGAAAGACATTTACTTGTGTTTTATTGATTATGCCGAAGCATTTGACTGTGTGGATCATAACAAGTTATGGATAATGTTGAGAAAGTAGGAGTTCCACAACACCTAATTGTGTTCATGAGGAACCTGTACATGAACCAGGAGATTGTTGTTCAAACAGAACAAGGGGATACTGCATGGTTTAAAATCAGTAAGGGAATACATCATGGTTTCATCCTTTCACAATACTTATTCAATCTATATGCTGAGCAAATAATCCAAGAAGCTGGAGTATGTGAAGAAGAACACAATGTTAGGATTGGCGGAAGACTTATTAACAACCTGAGAAATGCAGACAGCACAATCCTGCCTGCTGAAGGTGAAGATGACTTGAAGCACTTACTGATAAAGATTAAAGATTACAGTCTGCAGTATGGATTACACCTCAACATAAAGAAAACAAAAACCCTCACAACTGGACCTGAAGCATCAAAATAAATGGAGGAAACATGGAAGTTGTCAAAGATTTCATATTACTTGGTTCCACAATCAATACCAATGGAAGCAGCAGTCAAGAAATCAGATGAACACTGTTAGAAAGACAGAGACAAGTATTGATTTAGGTGAAGAGAAGGGCAATGTACCAAATGTGAGAGATCAACACGGTGGCATTGAGAAAAAGGAAGACATGGAGAGGTACATGGGCAGTATAGACAACAAAAATGAACCCTTTTGCACATGCAGTACTGTGTTGTCAGTGAAGGGAAACATGGATATATGGGTGGATAGATGGGTGGACAAGCTGAACTATTAGGTATATCTTTGCATGGGGTAGTGTGCCCAAGACCATGTATAGGGCTGGCAATGTTTCTACAGGTGTATTGCTATGTTCTGTAAGAATTCCCAGGTGTACAGTAGAGCTGACAAAGGACAAAGTTGTAGTCACTTCTTGGCTACAGCCAGCTACCCAGAGGGAGTCAGTAGTTGGACCAGTGGGTTCAGGACCATAGTCACAAGGGACATCAAACTCAATTGGCATAACATATTACACAAAACATCGTTCCACCTGCTACTTTGGTGAGTAGCAACTGGGATCTTAAAAGTGGGCAAGCAGCCATCTAGACAAGGGTCTCTCCTTGTCCAGAGCAAAGAAGAATGAAGAAAACCAAAGATGCAAGGAAATAATTAGTCCAAGTGACTGGTACAACATGTGATCCTCAGCCTATAAGACTGTGAAACTGAAATTAGATGGTGCCTGGCTACCACTGTTTGCCACTCAGAGGGGAATCTATGTAAGAGATCCTGGATAGGGTGGGAAAACAATGTGGAACAAAACTCAAAATCATTTGAAAAAAAAAAAAAAGGACCAGGTTTGCTGGTCTGATAGAGTCTGATGGAACCCCTGAGACTATGGCCTTTAGCTGCCCTTCAGGTCTAGAATTGAATCCACACCTGTGGTTACCAGCCAAACAAAAGACAGACATATGAGGTGAACATTTACACTAGTAGATACACTCTTTGGAGAGAACAATCATGGGAGAATAGAAGGGCTGTGTATACACAGGGACACAGCTCAGGGGGCAGGAGTGGATGGAGAGAAGGACACACGGAAGAGATAACTATAGGGAGGAAGTGGGAGGGGGGTTGCATTGTTGTAAATTGTAGTCAATGTCATGAGACAAGTGTATGTGAACTGCTGTATGGAAAGTGAATCTGCTCTGTAAACTTTCACCCAAATCACAATTTTAAAAAAAGAAAGAAAGAAAGAAATCAAATGATGTATTGTATTGTACTGGGAAAATCTGCTGCAAAAGACCTCTTTTAAGTACTGAAGAGCAAAGATGTCTCTCTGAAAATTAAGGTGTGCTTAACCCATGCCATGGTAGTTTCAATTACCTCATACACATGTGAAAGCTAGACAGTGAACAAGGAAGACCCAAGAAGAATTGATGCTTTTGAGTTGTGGTGCTGGCAAAGAATGCTAAAAGTACCATGGACTGCCAGAAGATTGAACGTATCTGTCCTAGAAGAAGCAAAGATGGAATGCAAAAATGGCCAGACTTCATCTCACCTACTTTGGTCATGTTGTCAGAAGGGATCATTCCCTGAAGAAAGATACCATACTTGGTAAAGTGGAGAGTCAGAGAAAAAAGGTAAGACCCTCAATAAGATAGATTGACACAGTGGCTACAATGACAGGCTCAGGTATAGCAGGAAATGTGAGGCTGGCACAGGACCATGCAATGTTTCATTCTGTTGTGCATATGGTCGCTATGAGTCAGAGCCAACTTGATGGCACCTAACAACAATAGCAAGACATAGTAGACATTGCTGGTTTAGTAATGGAATTCTCACCATCACTGCAGGAGACCTGGGTTAAATTTGCAGCCAATGTACCTCCTGTGAAGCTACCACTCATTTGTACATCTATCAGTGGAGGCTTGAGTGTTGTCATGATGCTGAACAAGTTTCAGAAGAGCTTCCAGATTGAGACATACTAGGAAGAAAGGCCTGGTAATCTACTTCCCTAAATTAAACAAGGAAAACCCTCTTTATCACAATGGTTTTATCTGTAATTGATTAGGATGATGGCACAGTACCAGGCAATATTTCATTCTGTTGTGCATGAAGTCACTGTGTGTGGGGACTGACTTGAAGGCAGCTAACAACACCACCACCAGTATGTGTTTGCCAATTGTTTCCTAACTCTTTCTCTGTCTTTGTTTATATTACAAATTGGTTCTACATTTTGGGAGAGAGAACTTGGTTCTTTTTTCTACAGCTATTCCTGTAATGTGGGTAACAAATTTAGGCAAGTCTAAAATTTTGTATAGATCATAGGTGATAGAGAGAGAGATGGATGGATGGATGGATAGATGAATGGAGGGTAGATGGACAGAAAGACAGATATATAGATAGACAGAAAGACAGATAGATAGATAAATAGATTTAAAAAAAAAAAAAAACACTGCTGTCAAGTCAGATCTGATGCATAGAAACTCTTCCTTGGGTTTCTGAGGCAGTATCACTATGGAAACAGATTGCCAATCTTCCTTCTGAGGAGTGTCTGGTGGGTTTGAACCACCAGCCTTCTGGTTAGCAGTCAAATGCCTTAGTCACTATGCCACCAGATAGATAGATAGATAGACAGACAGACAGATAGATAGAGACATATGTGCAAAATTTAATTTATAGCTATACCTAGAAATAAATTTGTACATAGGTGTTTTGCTTGATCAACATGTTCCTATATATGATTGTTGTTTTATCCTTTATTGTTGTACTAAGATGTAACCCATATAAATATTTGAATATAAACTAGGAAATGCAACACAAATTGGCTCAGGTAATAAAATAAACACTTGACAATCACCATTAGGAACCAAACAACAACAACAACAAAAAGAGCTTCTCTAAGTAGCGAAGGAGACACTGGGTGGAGGGAATGGTTAAACATTCTACTACTAGTCAAAATGTTGTCAGTTATAATTACCAACTGCCTCAGAAGACAGTCCTGATAATTTGCTTCCTAACAGTCACAGCCTTGAAAACCCACTGGAGCAGTTCTACTCTGCACACATGGGGTAACCATGATTCGGAATCAACCGGATGGAAACTAACATCACTGTAACAGAATCCCACCTGAATCAAAACCAAAAAAAAAAATTGTAATGCTTTTCAGAGTAACATACCATGATTATTTTTTGAACTAAAGAATATTATTCTGGCTAGTTTGCTTCATATTAAAAAAAATAGAATTTTACTACTACTCCGTATATTTCACTTAGAGAATTGTCCAAAAACATGGAGATTGGTAAAGTAAAGTGAATTGGATGGAGGTCAATGATCAGGTAGAATTGATTTGTAGTTTCCATTTTCACATTCATTTTCCTCTGACATGTAATCCTGGTGGGGAGACAGTATGGTTGATCAATCACTGAGAGCCAGAGGAAGCCCAAAACCACTGGTGAAGATCCACATCACACAGTACCTTGGTCAGGGACCTGAGGAGCTTTCTTGCCATCTTCTGCCTCAGATCCTTATAAATACTTTCTGCAGTTACTCCCACAACTTCAAGAAATTTCTCTAGGCTATGTATCCTGGAACAGAACAAGGGGACACTGCATGGTTTAAAATCAAGAAGGGAGTGTGTCAGGGTTGTATCCTTTCAACATACTTATTCAATCTATATGATGAGCAAATAATCCAAGAAGCTGGACTATATGAAGAAGAACATGGCATCAGGATTGGAGGAAGAATCATTAGCAACCTGCAATATGCTGACAACACAACTTTGCTTGCTGAAAGTGAGGTTGACTTGACGCACTTACTGATGAAGATTGAAGAATACCGTATGCAGCATGGATTACATCTCAATATAAAGAAAACAAAAATCCTCACAACTGGACCAATAAGCAGCATTACAATAAATGGAGAAAAGATTGAACTTGTCAAAGACTTCAGATGCCAATGGAAGCAGCAGTCAGGACATCAGACGACGTATAGCACTGAGAAAATTGGCTGCAAAATACCTCTTTCAAGTGGTGAAGAGCAATGATATTTCCTTGAAGACTAGGGTGTGCCTGACACAAGCCATGGTATTTTCAATCACCTCATATGCATAGGAAAGATGGACAATGAATAAGACTAAAGAAGAGTCAATGCTTTTGAGATGTGGTGCTGGCAAAGAATGCTGAAAGTACCATGGACTGCTGAAAGAACTCACAAATCTGTTCTGGAGGAAGTGCGTCCGGAATGCTCCTTGGAAGTGAGAATGGCCAGACTTCATCTCACATACTTTGGTCATGTCAAAAGGGACCATTCACTGAAGAGGGATGTCATGCTTGGTAAGGTGGAGGGTGGAAATAGAGAGGAAGGTCCTCAATGAGATGGATTGACACAGTCGCAGCAGTGATGGGCTCAAGTATAGCAAGGATCTGGAGCTGGCGCAGAACCAAACGGTGTTTTGTTCTGCTGTGCAAAAGATTGCTATGAGTTGGAGGCGACTGGACAGCACCTAACAACAACAAAAATGTATCCTCATGGCCTCTCTTCTGCTCACTAGAATCTTCTGGTCCAGGTTTCTCCCCGGCTAGAGCTCTGGTAGCATAGTGCCTAAGGCACTTGACTGCTAACCAGAAGGCTGGCAGTTCAAATCCACAGCCACTCCTCGGAAGGAAGGTTGGGCAATCTACTTCCATAGTGATACTGCCTCGGCAACCCAAGGAGGGGTCACTATGAGTCGGGTCGACTCGACGGCACATAACAGCAACAACAAAGCACATATAAGCAGATTTCCAGGTCTCTGGCTGACAATATGAATGGATGGACTACCAGCTTTCATTTCATTTTCTCAAAACCCTGTCTTTCCTTTTTATTGTGGTGAATACATATGTAACAAAACATTTTCCATTTAAATATTCTTCATATATACAATTGAGTGACACATTATATTCATCATGATGTTCAACCCTCACCATTATTCATTTCTAGTTTTTATCATCATTTTTAACTGAAGTTCAGTGTCTCCTAGGCACTTTCCCCTACCTCTCTCCTACTCCTGGTAACCACTAATAAACTTTGGTCTCTGTACTTTTGCCTAGTCTAGATATTCCATATAAATGAGGTCATATAGTGTGTATCTTTTGTTTCAGTCAGCATAACATTCTCATGGCCTATCCATGAGGTTGTGTGTCTCAGGACTCCATTTATGGTTGAGTAATAGTCCCTTGCTCTGTCAGTATCCACAGGAGCCCCTCCTCCTTTATTTGTGCCAGGCCTGTGGTCATTGTGTAGCCGCTCTTTCTGGGTGCACGTCCTTCAACTGCAGTTTCTGCTGTGTGTTCTTCATGTTCCACCTTGTACTGCCTTTGAAGGTGAGCATCTCCCTATACATATGCATCCTCTTACTATTCAGATGAAAAAAAGATAAATTGTATCAATGTTCAGGAGTGAAAGAAAACAGGACCAAGCCCTAAATAATGAAAAGTATGAGACTCCCAGTGATATTGATCTCCTACTACTTTTCCTGGATGCTCCACCACTGTTCTCATGGCAAGCCAAGAAGATGAACCTTAAGCTCAGAAAGCTTACCTATGTGCCTTGTTTGTCCACCTTGGAAGTGGTAGGGGCCAAATTTGAATCCAGTTCTAACTGGCTGCAAAGCCAGACCACCACCACTGCACCTACCAAATTCTGTTAATGGCAGCTATGTTTGTAGAAATTCTGAGCCATTGAAGGGACAGAGTTGGGCTGGGCAATTTTAAATGGTGGGGAATCTTAATTTTCGTGGTATGAGGGATTGTTGAGAAGCCTAGCGGATATGGACTAAAGCAGGGATGATTTAGACAAGCCATTAACTGTTTTAAGAATGGTACAGGAGAATCAGCAATTATTTGGATCTCTGAGATGACTATAGTATATCTTGGGCGAAGTGTGAAATATCTAAAAAACATAGATGGATAGGTAGATAGATAGATAAGATAAATAGATAGCCATTGAGTCCACTCTGACTCATGGAGACCTTACAAACAAAAAACAACATGTTCAAGTCCATTTTTGTGACTGTTGTGCCAATCCACCTCACCAAGGGTCTCCCTCACACTTGTTGACCCTCTACTCACCAAACATGACATCCTTCTGTAGTGACTGATCTCTACAGGTGATGTGTCCAAAGAAATTCAAATCAGACAATATTCTGTTGTAATCCATGATGCTTTCAATGGCTAATTTTTGAAAATAGGTTGCCAAGCTTTTCTACCTAGTTCTTTTTAGTTTCAAAGTGCTGCTGAAACTGTATATACCATGAGTTACCCTGCTTGCATATGAAGAAATATCAGTGACACAGTTTCTCAAATCATGCCAACATGTAAGCCACCACAGAGGACAAACTGACAGACAAGTGGTGGAGAAGACACCTAAGGGTACTAAAAGAAGATTTCTAATGAGTAAAGATATATTTTTAAGTGGCGACTATGAAAACCATTTAGTGATTAAAAGGGATATAGCATCAGTCAGTGGGTTATATTAGAGTACAAATAAATATTTAAATTATAGTTAATATGACTAGAACTTACCATGGGCCAGGTTCTCTTCTGAACACTTCACACACAGCAAATCAATTAATCTTCCTAGTAAATTGTTGTTAGTTGCCAATGAGTGAGTTCCAATTCACGGTGACCCAACATACAACAGAACAATATATTGTCCAATCTGACACCATCTTCATGATTGCTGGCATACTGGAGTCCGTTGTTGCAGCCACACTGTTATGTTGAATGCCATTCAGCCTAAGGTCTTATCTCCCAGCACTATATTGGACAATATTCTGTTATGCCCCAGAGAGTTTTCACTGGCTAATTTTCAGAAGTAAATATCCAGGCCTTTCTTCCAAGTATTCTTCATCTGGAAGCTCTGCTGAAACTATTCCATCATGGGTGACCCTGCTGGTATTTTACACATATGTGGCATACCTTTCAACATCACAGCAATGTGCCAGCCACCACAGAATGATAAACTGACAGATGCATAGTGGTCCTAGCTACCACTCCTTTCTAGAGATGACAAAACAGATTAATAGAGCAGATAAGTAATGTATTCAAAGTTTTATAGCTAATTGAGAGGAGCCAGAATATGAACCCAGAGAACAAGGCTTCAGAAGCCTTCCCTTTATCCAACAGACTTCAGACAGTCCCAGCTAACTCTGAGATTATATGAAAACCTTCCCTTTCATGTTCATATTTCCCAAGATTAGAGGTAATAACTACTCCACTTCTCCACACTCACAGATATTGTCCATTTATCATCAAACGGTGATACTATGGTTGTATTTCTTTACCATGTCAATGCATAACACATTAAAATGAACAATAACTGAGAATAATGATGATTGTCCATTAAAAGGGAACAAATTAAAGCCAGATGCCACATTTTTACAAACACCTCAGCAATGCACATGACAGTTCTCTGATACTTAAGGACATGTTCAAAGAAAACAGCACTTTGAACTATAAATTTATTTGCACGAAAGTAGCAGAGCATCACATGCCCTTGCATCTATCTCACAGGAGATTCAGAGCCTGGTTTTGACAGCTAGTTCTAATAATAAAAAGGTTTTAAATGTAAGGTAGAACAGAGATACAATCAGTGCCTAATCAGGGTTATGCTTTTCAAATTATATTGTGTCTGCTTTCACCTCCTGACTATTATCTGCAATAAAAACAGAAGTGCTTAAGAAAATCCTCAATCTGTGCACATATATTTTTAATATGTCAGGCCAATGGCAATAAGGATATTAGGGAAATAAAGGAATTCTCCCCCAGCTGGACATGTTAATTGAGAAGCCAAGTTTTGGAGGCAAAGTTCACATTTGTGCAGATGGTGGGACAATGTAGGGTGAAGGCACAGGTCAGTGTCAGCCCAGATTCTGGCTCTAATGGCTGGAGTCTCTGCTTTCTTCATGTCAGCTGGTACCTCTGGGCTGTGTAGTTTGGGATGGTCTGTCTCTCCATTTTTTCTGCCCTTGACTCTGGGGTAGTAATTGCTCTCAGGATGTCATTGTACCTTCTTTAAAAAAAAAAAAAAAAGGAAAAGAAAACAAAACAGAAAAAAGGAAAGAAAGAGGAAGGGGAGAAGAAAAAGTTTTATCTTTCTGGTTGGAGGAAATGTAAATTATAGTTTCCCCAGCTCTTTACCCCTCCCCCATGCCAAATAAAAAGAATAACCACCACTTGTGGGGGTAACAAATATTATCATCATGTCAAAATAAGGAGTTGAGCCCTCATGGACCCAAAATGGTCACTGGCACAATGTAGCTTTACTTCATTGTCTGATCAGCTTTAGAATTTATCCACGTTTATTTCCTATTTTCTACCTACCACTCATTGTTTTTGATATGATTTATGTATCACTCCCCATTCTTCTAATACAGCAGTATGGTACCAGCAGTCTTTAATAGTTTCAGTTTCCTAAGTGATATAATTATTTATTATCTCTAATTAAAATTCAGAGTTTGGCTTTCAGCTCCAGTCTGGATGCGAAGCTTGTTTTAATGAAAAGAGCAACTGTGAGCGCTAAATTTCTTTATGAAGGAGATAACTTATGTAATCATGGGTAACCTTTTTCAAGAATATAATCTCACTATTTATAAAACAATGACTTCTTTACTTTAGAAATTTTCATTTGCATATGAAAAAGACATATTTATTGATGTTTTTGACTGATGCACATTTTTCATTCAGGAATGCTCTTTTCAAACCATTCATATAGCATTGAATTTCTCTTTGAAACTAAGTTACTGTCCATTAAAAGATTCCCATGTATATGTCTGTATGCATATATACATAAGTAGCCATTAGGAAAGCACTCAATTGTTAGTTTCTTTTAATAATTTCTAGTTTGCAAACTCCAGGATCCTTTATGCTTCTAAAGCTATTTGTAATAAGCAATGACCCTCTTCATTCTTCTTGCCCATCCTCCAGCCTATTTGTAAAATCATTTTCTTCCGTCTAAAAGAAGGAAGATCATATTTGAGTCTAACCACAACAAATTCCATTTCAGGTTCTATTGTAGTATCAGTAGCAGACATTTTTCATCAAATTCACAAGAGATTTGCTTTATAAAGGAGTTTGAGCCATTTCACTAATAAACATATTTGGGGAACAGAGGAATATCTAATATTGTTACAGACATTTGTTTATGAAATTTTTCTCTTGAAGGCAAATAAGGCAGAGTCTAAGTACAATTGTTTTTAAGTCATAGTCATATAATTCATACTTTTGCCTTCAGCCTCTTGATTTTGCCAGACTATCAAGCCATTTATAAGGCGTCACTTTGATGAAACAGATGCCATGGTTTAACTACCTACTACAACAAAGCCAAATGAATGGATCAATGACATCTTCCTCCCTCTACTTCTCCCCTTGTTCAAGCCTCCAATAATTTTCACATCACTGTTAAGGCCTTTTTTTTCTTTTTTAATTTGAAATTCAGGATGTAATGGTTGAGGTTCTGAAATAAAGTGAACAAATGGAAATTTTTTTCCCAGAGATTTTTAAAAATGTATCATAAACCTTTCTTAACTGTGCCACGTAATCATACTCCTGTGTATTTTCTTTATAATTAAGCAAATTAACTTATTTGGCATTTATGTTTTATGCAAGAGAACCCTACTTTTGATTACTTCATTCTCAGGCTACGTAATTTAGAAACAAAAAGATCCATATAAACATCTTTATCCAGATTGTGTTAGACAATATCATAACCAGAGTAGGAAGTTAACACATGGCCAAAGAATATGTGCAAATTAATCAACATCAAGATTTTGCACCTCCATGTCTCTTAGATAAAAGAAACCATGATGTTACATTGGGGAAAATATTTCTTCTTAACTAAATGTGTTCTATAGATTAGAATAACAAAAAATGAGAAAAGATACTTGTCATACTAATTTACATGTTGTTGTTATTATGTGCCTTCAAGTCAACTCATAGCGACCCCTCTTTGGGTTTCTGAGGCTGTATCACTACAGAAGTAGATTGCCTAACCTTCCTTCCAAGGAGTGGCTGATGGGTTTACACCACCAGCCTTCTGGTTAACAGTCAAGTGACTTAGGCACTATGCTTCCAGAGCTATATTTTACATGCCTCTTAAGTGCCAGGCACTGTGCTAAGCACTGTAGGGAAAAATGAGATGAGTTAGGCTCAGTCAGAAAATTAAAGGGAGAGCTGACATATGTCCAATGAAATCCATTGCATTGTGAAGTAAAGTGTCATGACACAAGTAAAAACCAAGATGCATGACCTTCTAAATGAATTTATGACTTGGTTGCAAGGTGGTTGGCATAGTGGTTACAGAAAAGGCTCTAGAATCAGATTGTCTGAATTTAAATCTCACTGTTGCCAGTTACTAGCTGTGTAACTGTTGGAGTTTTCCTAACCTGTAAAACAGGGGTACTAAGAGCTTCCATTTCACAGTCTAGTCAAGGAGTAATGAGTCTGAATAAGAGTGGTAGATGTGAGAAAAGAAAAAAAAGAGATACTATGAAAAATTCTATGAAGATGGAGAGGTTGGGGCAAGTGATGACATCCAATGGTCTAAGCTGTGGCCTTATTTTATGAGAAATAATTTAAAATAAAAAGTCTGTAACAAATTCTGCCCAAATCAATGGGAAAAAGGGCAAAATAGATTTTAACATATGTTGACAAAACACTATCAAATTTCATTTAAACGAAAAAAAAAATCTGAATTTGATATAATCAAATCATTCTCCCCAAGTCCCTTCACTATTTGAATGGAGTATTATTAATGATTCCATTCAAAGTTGTGAACACTATACTACATAGGAAGAGGCTACAAATATGAGATGAAGTTGGGACTTTTATCTATACATCATATAATTCCATTTTGGTTTTGAAGGTCTGGATTGGAAATGTACATATGTACTTGCTAAACCTGAACTATGAATTAATTAAAGGTTTCTAAGTTACTATGGGGAGCTCTGGTGGCATAGTACCTAAGGCATTTGACTGCTAACCAGAAGACTGGCAGTTCAAAACAACCAGCCACTCCTCAGAAGGGAGGCTGGGCAACCTACTTCCATAGTGATACTGCCTCAGAAACCCAAGGAGGGCTCACTGTGAAGTTTTAGATTGGTAAGTTACTGTGAGTCAGAATAGACTCAACAGCAATGAGTTAAGTCATAAGCAGAAGTTGTGTCAGAAATGTATAACTTACTTTTAAAAAAATTTGGATAAGAGTTAAATTTTAATCATTTCAATATGATTTTGATTTATAATAATGAGCCCTCACCATTTACACTAATGAACACTAGTATATTATGTCTTTTTTCAACAATATTTTAATCTTCATAGTGAAAAGACACCCTTAGTTTTTTGTAGAAATGTTTGTTGATGTGATTTCATATTTTAGGACATCTTACCACATCAGTTGAACTTGTTTTACAAAACATCTGTGGAACAATTCAGATTTGGCAACACAAAGTACTCTATCTCTCCTTATCAGTTAAAACTTTTTAACAGTTAACTGTTCAGACTTGTTTTCAAAGTGCAATGCCTTCTCCTTCCTTCAAAGCACATAATTCATTTCAGCTGATCTTACCAAATATTTTTTTCATCTAATCACTTAAATGATTCCTGGTACTTGTGTTAAACATTAATGCATTTTGCATTACTGTCAATGGTAAATGTAAGGCATTGTAAAATTAATTTTTGACTTGGTCTCTTTAGTACAAGGAAATGAATATTGCTACACTATTGTCAGTGTTAAAGAAAATAAAAGCCTTAGTGTATCCACTGACAATTCATTAATACTCTGGTCAACTTGATTAACATTGATTCACTGTATACACATGTTGTTACAGAATCTATGTTGTATGTGGTCAGTAACAATATAATTACTTACTGTAACTGTGTCCACAGATTCACTCTATATTTCATTACTATTACCACTGTTATTCACATGAAATTATGGGAGCTCTTCAAGTCCACAGTCTTTGACCACAGACCCAAGCAGGTGTTTGCTTAATACTTTGGTCAAAGATCAGTGAGTTAAAGGTTAGGCCAGGGAGAGGGAGAATAGAAGGGTCACAGCACTTGCAGGAGGGAGGGTGAGACTTGATCTTCTCGGGTCTGGAATGGTCGAACCTCAAGGTCACCCATTAGTGATCCTGCCTTTAAGGACTGTGAGATGTCAACAATAAATTCACCATGCCAGAACCTTTAACCCTCTTAATGCTGTGAACACCAGGAGCCAAGGCCAAAACCCAGAAGGAAAGGACCGGGGGAGAATGATTCACACAATTGTCTGAGGGATGTGGCATTTATGTCTTTTAGGCTTGTCTCTGTTCAAGCAGACAGCTGAGAAAAAACATTACTGCTGCTTGATGTTCAAATTTTCCATGCAAACAATGTATCTATGCATGGGGTATAGTTGATGTATAAATATGATGCAAATAACATTGTTGAATTGTCACATTTTCCTCCTGTCATGAGTGTATCCAGGTAACAGAGAATCTTAATGTAAAATTTGTCTTACCCTTTAGAACACTTAGAAACAATCAATCCACTAAAACCAATGTGATTAACACATAACATCAGAAGATGTTCTTAGTAAAAATAAGATTAACTTAGGGCAGTACAGATTTTAAAAACATCTAAAATTTGGATTGTGGAACATAATTTTGCGTAACATACCAATTGCTCCATCAAGTAGTCAAGTCCAAATTTATTGCCAAAAATTAAACAACATGGGCAAAGGAAACTTCATCATGGTGTAGGGAACATTACTGAAGGGAATATGGAAGCTTCCAACCCATGGTTGGCTATGTCATAAATTAAAGCATTCTGAGATTAAGGATTCCCACTAAATATCTTGTATGTGTGATACAATTTCTAAAATGCAACCATTTTTCAAATATGTCACCGAGTGCTTTTCAAAGACAGCCCTCCCTGTAGATATCCTCACACTGTCAACTTTGTTCTTCGTACCATCATTTGTGAACAGTTTGGGAGAATTAACGCTATTTTTCATTAAGTTACATTTCTTCAAAAAGCAAAGTTGAGTTCAAATGATTAGATAAACCAAGAAATTAACCAAGGTGTTGGGGGGTCAGAAAAAAGCAGTTGCCTACATGTCAACTCTGACTTGTGACAATCACATGTGTGTCAGAGTAGAACTGTGCTTCATAGGGCCTTTAAAGGTCGATTTTTGTATGTAGATCACCAGGTCATTCTTCAGAAGCACCTCTGGGTGGCCTCGAACAGCCAACTTTTCTGTTAGTGACTAAGCATGCTAAATGTTTGCACCACTCAGGGACTAGTCAAGGAAAACATATCTCATAGGAACAAAAATGGTGATTTTTAGGAATCCTGTCCAATCATTTCTTGTTAATCCTGAACTTCGTGGGATGTGTACTTAAGGGACACCCTAACTGGGTTTCTTTAGGCACTAGAGGGCCTTGTGGAGGTGCTCTCTGTCTTAGTCATCTGGTGCTACAATAACAGAAATACCACAAGTGGATGGCTTTAACAAACAAGTATTTGTTTTCTTACACTTGAAGAGGCTATAAATCAAACTTCAGGGTGCCAGCTATAGGGGAATGCTTTCCTTCTCTGTCACTTATGGGAGGAGGTCTTCATTTTTTTCAGTATCTGTAGGCATGGTGTTCCTTGGTGTCTTGGCCTCAATCTTTCCCTGGGTCTAGGAAATTCTCAATGTAGGGACCCCACGTCCAAAGGGCATGATCCACTCCTGGCTCTTCTGTCTTGGTGGTACTGAGGCCACTCTCTCTCTCTGCTCTTTTATCTCTTGTAAGATAAAAGGTGGTTCAGGCCATACCCCAGGGAAACTCTCCTACATGGATCAGAGCTATAACCTGAGTAATGGCATTACATCTCACTGTAATCCCCTTACATTAGATTGGCCGATCACATCACTAAGGATGATTACACCATAATAACTGACAAATTCTATCACACATAACTGCCAAATCACTGAGAACCATGGCCTGAGTGGGCACATATTTTGAGGATGACTCAAATCTATCCGCCACACCCTCTGAAAACTTTCCTAGAACATTTTGTAGAGTTTCTTCGAGTGTGAAAAACCAGGCACACCACAGAAAAATAAATAAATAAATAAATAATCAGGATCTGTTTCTTACCTATCTCTCCAAATTATATTTCCCTCCCCTCTTGTCCTCTTAGACTTCCTTGCAAACACACCAGCTTCCTTTCTGTCCCTAAAACTTAGCAATGTTTCCTTATCACGTTCTTTGTTTGCACTTGCTTCCTTACCAGTTGGAACCCATTTTTCACTCATCTTCATGTGCCTCCTTCTCCTCAACCAACTGTCAGTGTCAAGATCACATGCTTATAAAGTCTTTCCCTTTTGTCCTGGCTGGAGTAGGCCCAAAGCCCACACCACCACACTCAAGCGTATTTCCCTCCTTCATTTTCTCCAGAGTACTCATCAGTCTTTGAAATTATTGTATTCAGTATTTTGTGTGCTGATCATTATTATTATTGCCTCTTCCTGACCAGAAGTTAAGTTTCTTTAGAGAAGACATTTTATTTTTATTCACCACTATTTTCCCAGGGAACAGAAAAAATAGAATACTTAATAAAGAATTAAATGTCATAGGCCCTCAAAAAATAAAGATTAGCATATATTTTTTGAACAACTAGTAGACATCAGACAATATCCTAGATAATGGCATGTATGTAAGAGTCATTTTTGCAGGAAAAGACATGACTAATTTTAAATTTTCCCACCACAAAGGCAAATGACCTAATCTTTACAGAAAGGGGCCCAAAATATATGTTATCCATTATAAGAAAAACAAAGCACCTTTCTTGATATTTTGCTATATCATGTTAGCTTGTTTGCAAGATGATGATTACATTTCCCAGAAGATTGTCACATTTTGGTTCAGACAAGGATCCCATTTAAGATCAGTAATGAAGACCCACAGAGATAGGAAGCCAGAGGTACAATAGTGGGGCCGGGATCCATGCACAAAAGAGCTGCCCTGTGTTTCTTCCTGGAAAGCCCCCTCGTCTCCTCTGCCCATAGACCTTTGATCTCAAGACCTTCCTTGCTCAGATTTAGTGGCTTCTCCTGCTGTCTTTTGACCTCTCCTTATCCCATCTTTGTGGGATAACTTAACTTAACTCTTTGGGCCTCATCTTGAAATCATAATAATAGTACCTGTCTCATAGGTTGTTGTGAAGATTAGATGAGTTAATACAAATAAAGCACTCAGAATCTGGCATAGAATGCAAGCTGATTACATGTTGACTGTTATTGTTGCTATTAGCTGCCATCAACTGATCTCCAAAATCACGGCAGCCCTGTGAACAATGGAATGAAACTGCTCAGTCCTGTTGCATCCCCATGACTGGTTATAGATCAAGTTTTTGTGATTTATACGGCTTCCATTGGCTTACCTTTAGATGTGGATCACTAGCCATTTCTTCCTAGCCTAGAATCTCCGATAAAACCTGTTCAGTATCATAACAACATTCAAGTCTCCACTGACAGAGGGTTGATGGCTAAACATGAGGTGCATTGGTGAGGAATTGAACCCAGATCTCATACATGAAAGGTAAGAATTCTACCACTGAATCATCACTACTGTGTTATCCTTAAGATGATCTCTGGTACACCTACATCTTCCTGTCTTCCAGTTTGTACATTCTCCTTGATTGTGCTCCTCCCCATGTATCGAAACACATTTATGTGGACCCTGCTCCACATGCTGCTGCTGCAAAGTGTACATTCATTCAACTAGCAGATCTGCTTTACAACCAAATCAGCTGTGGAAATTCTGTTGGCATCAACTCAACTTTTGTACCCTTAAAGTGACTACTCCATTCACCAAACAAAGTTTTAAGTTTAAGCCACTGTTAGGAAGTAGTTTTTGTCCATGTGCCCCTAGCAGGTGTGTGGGATGGAGAAAGGGAAGGGAAATTATTCATTATCAATAGAGTTAGAGCCTTGCTAGAGCATGATCCTGGAAGCAGCATCTTAAAAAGAGGCAGGACAAAAGTTAAGAAATTAGCTACTCTTCCATTGGAAGAGCAACCATTGGATAGGTTAATTTGTGCTAGAGTCCCTGCATAAGTTTTGGCTTAATCTGTTTTTAATTTATTCCCCCCTCTGAGTTTTTGGCTACCAGGTTTGCCCATGGTCTCAGCATTCATCAAGTCTAGCACTTTTTAAAAAAGTGTCCCAGTTTATAAGATTATCCTACCTAAAGATGTATTTGACAACATCATGGTGTCAATTTGATGACATATGTGCTAGTTGCTGAGTGCTCATATACAAAGATGCCAAAGACTCTGTCCCTAACCTAAGGGATTTATAAAGGCAGATTCTATCCAGGTCAGAATTAATAAAGAGAAATTAATCCTGATTAAGGAAATTCTCAAAGGAATCGATGACAGTGGGGAACAGAAAGCACAGCACATTGATCAGCCTGGAACACAATATACCTGATGGAGAGTGAGATGGAGTGGGATAGGGTAAGGGGCATGTTATGGGGACTTTGAATATCATTTAAGGGGTTTAAATCTATTCTATGAGAAACTAGGAATCTGAGAGATTTTTAACAAAGAAATACCATAGTCAGATATCTACGTCAGAATAAAATCTCTTCCCACGGTATATATTGCTGTTGTTAGTAGGTTCTGTCAAGTTGGTTCTGACTCATAGTGACCCTATGTGCAACAGATGAAACACTTTCCAGTCCTGCACCATCCTCACAGTCATTGCTATGCTTGAGTCCATCGTTGCAGCCACTGTGTAAATCCATCTTATTGAGGGTCTCCCCCTTTATTGCTGAGCCTCCACTTATTTATATTAGACAAAGGGATAATAGAGAATGGTTAGGAAACTGCTGCTACTATCCAAGGGGGAAAGAGATGGGCCTTTCATTTGTAGCTTTTCTGTGTCAGGTTTGCAAATATACTCTCACATTTAATCTTCAAAACTACTTTACAAGGCAGGTTTATCTTTTCCTCCTCCTTCCCCTTCTTTTCTTTTTCTCCTTCTCTGCTTTTACCAAAAAAAAAAAAAAAAAGGATTAAGAAGTTTCAGTTACTTGCCCAGGGTCACAACCCACTGGTACAGACCTAAATTTGATACCAATTCTGCTCTGATTCCAACACACTTGAACTCTCCACTCTAACACTTTGCTGACTCTTTGCAATAGAGGCAGGGCTTAGATCCAATGTGAATATTGAGGCAAAGAAAAAGAATTGCTGTTTTGTTGTTTCAGGGCAATAATTTCAGTTTTATAGTCTTTAAATTCAGTGGACTTAAATTATAATTTCCTTCTGAGGGAATAATCTATATGGTTGTTCTATTTAGAAGACACATGATTTCAAGGTGCTTCTCAACAATTTTTCTAATGTTGCTGGTATATGAAACACTTCTGGCGAGTCTGAGAAATCAAATGAACTGAAAATGTTGGAATTCAGTGTGAAAGCTTTCAATTATTAATATCTTCGAAAAAGGACAATTCCAAATTTAATAGCTAATTTAATCTTCCTTCAAAATGTATGAATTCAACCAAATGACAACAACAACAATGTATCAGAGAGAGTAAACTCAGTTAGAAAGAAACAAATAAAGCATAGTAATAATATCCTTTATTTCTAAGTTGATTTAGAATCATATTAAAAGCCTACTAAACTTACCAACCAATAGCTCCTCCAAGAAAACTAGGAGGCATTCATTTCTACAAATATGATCCAGGATTATAGAGAGAAAGAAGAGAAAGAAAGGCATTTTAACCCCTTGTGAAAATATTGATAGACATTCCCAAAAAGACCCAGAATCATGATCAATTAAAACTCAGCTCCTGGTGATGTTTGAGAACATTTAGTGAATCTTCCAAATGGACTGCCCTTTTGTTAGGCATACTGTGAGTGATGCTGTGTGCACCTGTTTATTTTGTTCTCATTAAACAACTGTATATTTTGGGTTGGAATCATCAGTTCCAACAAATGAAATTCCTATTTTCATTCAAGTAAAACATAAGAAATGTTGAACTGATTCTGCAAAATGAGGACAGGCACTGAAGACAACAAAATTATGATGATAAATTAAGTAAACCTAAAAAAAAAAAAAAAAAACTCAAGCTATATCTTTCTAAGAGACAAGAGCATCAACAATATGCTTCCATTTTGATAATGTGTGTATTGTATGTGTGGGCGGTTTTTCCCCCAACTTCAAACATCCTTTGAAAATCAGACACGTTTTCTGAAAATAAGAAATGGCTCTGAAATGATAGAGGAAAAATAAGCTTGTCTACTGATAATTTTTAGAGAGAAAAAAAAAAAGCTGCTTTAAAAACTGAAAGACAAAGAAAGTATATTTCACTATAAATTATTCATTGTGCTCATTTTGGATCAATATTTATAGATATTCATATGCTTTTTATAAAGCTGAGGAGATTCTTTTAAATGTCATAATTTCCTCCTCAAAGCCAATGTCAGAGCACCACTCATTGCTGACAATAAATGAGCATTTGGAGGGCATGCTCTATTTTTTTTCCCATCTTTAAGCGTCATGGTAACTTGATACAGATAGAATTTCTGCCAGTGTTCTACCATAATACCCAATTACTGACCCACTACATTCCTTCAAGTGGCTGCACTTTACAGGAATGAATACACAGAGAAACTGGTTGCCATTGCCTGTTAAATGAAAATATGTATGTGGCCACAATCCTGGTTCTGGTTCCTGGATGGCAAAATGGCTGGCAGTTCAAATCCACTGAGAGATGCCTCAGAAGACAATGCTTGGCAATCTGCTTCTGAAAGCTCAAAGCCATTGAAAAGTTTGTGAAGAAGTTATACACTCCCAGACATGGGGTCATCATGAGTGCAGTGCAATGGCAGCCAAATACAACATCATGATTCTTAGTAGGGGCATTTGGAGTAAGGATTTTTGCGTTAAATCCCATGTATCAGAGAGAGTAAACTCAGTTTCGATGGTTTTGTAGGAAGCAAAAATAAAGTTTAATCCTCAAAATCTAGATCTCAGGCCAGCCAGATTCTTTCATCTAAGTCTTGTGATCCTCAGTCTTGATGTGTCACAAATGTTGGTTTTGTTGCCCTGCCATCCTGTCAGCCAGCTCCTGACTCATGGAGATCCCACTCACAATGGAACAAAATGCTGCCGCAGTCCTACATCATCCCCATGGTTGTGGATCTGTCTGTTGTATCTATAGTGTTTTCATTGGCTGGTTTTTTCAGTAGATCACCAGACCTTTTGTCCTAGTTTGCCTTAGTCTGGAAGGTCTGCTGAAAGGTCTTCAGCATCAAAGCAACACACAGACCACCACTGACAGACTAGCGTGGCTGTGCACAAGTTGCATTGGATGGGAATTGAACCCAGGTTCTTTGCATGGAAGATGAGTGTTCTACCACTGTACCACCACTGCTTCATGTGTCACAAAAGGATACCCTCAAAAGAATGGCTTGTTTTTCAAAGGTACAAACAAAAGCAACAGTATAGCCAGTGGAAGTTTACACTGGATTCTATTGTGAGAAGCTCATGTGTCTTTGATTCTTGGTCTTACAATTATCATGTGATAAATATGGCTCTTTTCAATAAATGCATTTCCTTCCCAAGTAGTCACAGCAATTCAGTCACTGACTACATTGGGGAATGTAATCTAGAATAGTTTTTTGAAAAATGATTTTAGCTAGCAGAATACTTGGCAATCTTCAGGTTGAAAGGTGTTACCTCCCTGCAAGCAATTATTAATGTCAAATACTACCTTTCTACAAAGAGTGCTATATACAAAATTTGATACCTATCAAAAGAGTTGCAACAATCATTCTCAAAAATGATTGATGGTAATATGAGTTCGATTTCTCCTGATAGGGTACAGGCTGTAGCCTAGTGAAGAATAAGGCATTTCAGTTATATTTATATTTTCAATATACAGATATATCCGAAATTCCAACTGTTTTTTCCTCTTTCTTGATCAAAAGCACACCAAGGTGAAGCCAAAGCCAATAAACACTCTTTCTATTTTTATCTGAACTCTCTGCATCTCAGGAGAGCACTGATGCAGTCAGGATCTTGCTAGAAGCCTAAAGCCATTTCCTCAGAGCCTTCTTTACAAGACTCCAATGTCTCAGTGACTTTCTGCATCAGCAGTTCCATCTTTGGGGCATGAAGATTGATTTTCTTTCTCTGTGCAAGTGAAAGTCCAAAGTATGTGCCCCCTACCTTCTACTCAGAGATACAGAAAATACAAGCTCGAGGAACATCTTGAAAAACTCATCTGGGGGAAGCTCTCCCACCATCGCTGTGCTTTCTACTAGGTTAAGTGCTCCATATATCAATGCAGGCAAGCCCTGCTACCCCAGGTGCCCATGACAGCTGCACACCTTGGTTATCTTTAACTGAATTTCTGTAACTTCGCTTACACGTTGCTTACACAGAAAGTCTAACACCACATCTCAGTGTATGCATGAACATTCAGGATGAAATTTTGAAATTGGCCTGATATTCA
This sequence comes from Orycteropus afer afer, assembly GCF_000298275.1. Classification (NCBI taxonomy): domain Eukaryota; kingdom Metazoa; phylum Chordata; class Mammalia; order Tubulidentata; family Orycteropodidae; genus Orycteropus; species Orycteropus afer. Next base: position 11,760,423 of record NW_006921606.1, read on the forward strand.
TGAGTTGGACTAGGACTTCAGTAATAATAATAAGGTATTTGATTTAATAGGAAATAAGTAATGTGACCATACATGTGTACGCATTTTACAGATATTATCTATAGTTGTTTTAAACACTCAATTGGTTTAACATGTAAATAATTTGCTTAAGAATAAAAGTTTTAGAATCTCAGAAGAAAGGAAGTCTCTTTTTCAAAGCATGTGTGGCAGGCTTAGCAAAAAGAATTAAGATTTTTTAGCTGAAACAGTTGGGAAAAGAGAAAGAGTAAGGTTTAATCAGCATCAATAGTATATCTGTTCCCAGATGCATTATTTCCTGTGCTTGAAAAAAGTACTTTTTTGTTTTATTGAAAGGATATACTAGGACAGGGTATAGATATGGGAAGTTCAGGTATATAATCTGATCATGCATGAAGTAGATCAACTAGATTCTATATTTAACAGCAATACAGAAACTTATAAACTTAGTCAGTTCAGGTATATAATCTGATCATGCATGAAGTAGATCAACTAGATTCTATATTTAACAGCAATACAGAAACTTATAAACTTAGTCAGTGACCACATATTTCCCCTTACAATAAATGATTTCATATTGTTTATTTGCATGAAAGATATGAGAATAATAATAGGATATGTTTCCTAAATTCTACTTCTTTATAAATCAAGTAAATAGTAATGGTTTAAACTCAGATTAGAAGAACACTCACAACATTTTAATGGCAATTACACTATAATCTTAGGTAAAAAGAAACATTTATCATTTCCTCATTATCATTTTATGACTGAAATTTTCTAGATGAAAATTATAAAAATGAAAACTCATTCTTTGAAATACAAGTTAAGCAAATAGATATTGCATTGAGCCACAGTATGAAAACTCATGGAAATAAGATTATACCAGTATGATGTTTCAAATTTTAAATGAAATTTTAAATGATTATAATGTGATGTATCTTTCAAGCCATTTAAACACATAGCATTTATTTAGATTTTGCTCAACAAAAGATCTTTTACATTAAAAAAAACTATTGAAATAAAATTTGAATATAATATTTATAAATGAAGAACGATATAAGATAAGGAAGCACATTTATCTTTTAACTTTAAAAATAAAAAAAAAATAAAAGAACAGAAGAGATTCACAGTCCCTCTACTGCCTTCATTAGCAAAAATCTGGCAAGCAAACTACCCTAAACAGTGTTGACTTAACAATATTCTTTTTTTTTTTTTTTTTTGGTGCTGGTGGGATGGCGTTGGTGATGAAAAGGGCAGATTAAAATGATATGTGTCAAATATTACTAGCCTTTTAAGAAGCCATCGCCCGTGGCCCTTAACCCCTTACAGATGGCAAATAAGGTGCAGAGCAAAGGAAATTAAGATGATAGCATGTTGACAGGAACAAGTAGACTCCAGTTTTCATCCCTACAGACAACAGGAATGGCATCACATCTTCTCAAACTGACACATTAATGAATTTAGCAACACCTGAACTTTTCTGTCAGGGGGCACCTTTGACACTAGCAGGTTCTTTCATGTCAGTAATAATAGGATTCTGTATCATTCCCCCACTCCATATTTGATGGCTGAATTACCTTTTGGGCCCTAACAAGTTGACAGGGGTTCATTTTGCTTCCTCTTTAATGACATCTTCTTTGCAGGTGAACTAGAGATGTAATGACTTCCTTTTTTGTCTTAGTGGATTCCTAAATGTCAGTGAGAGACCCAAGACATCTCAATCTTGCTTAATGCAAACAGGAAGCCAAGGGTTTTTAAAGGAGAATTGGATCTTGCTAATGAAGAAATAAAGGGGCCCTCGTGGTGCGGTGGTTAAGCATTCAGCTTCTAACTTAAAGGTTGGTGGTTCAAAAACCCCAGCCCTCTTTGTGAGAGAAAGATGCAGTAGTCTGCTTCCATAAGGATTACAGCTTTGGAAATCCCATGGTGCAGTTCTACTCTGTCCTATAGGGTCGCTATGAGTTCAGAATCAACTCAACTGCAATGAATTTGGTTTGATTTGCAGCATAAAATATTGCCTTTTGTGGGATATGAAACTTGTTAGTTCAAGTTAGGTGAATGTTACAGGTTAGGCTTTAAGCATGCTGCAGGATGTGACTGAAGATGTCATATTTTATCTATTGGGCTTTTCTAAAACATAATTAAATACTTGGGCAATAAAAACAAGGAATGACAATCTCTTTCTGCATTTGGGAGTGATCCAAAAAGAAAGGTAATGAGCTCTTGCTTCAGAAATTTGTGATTATGGGATCCCAATTATGATAAAATTCAAATATGTGAACTTTAAATATGTGAACAGTAAAGCCACACTGTAAATACAACTGCCTATTCATGGGGACCAGAAACTCAAGTTTTCTGTTTATCTCTGTTCTTCAGCTTTTTTATTTTTCCCATGGCTGTGACTCAATAGTTACATAGTTATCTCTTTGTTTCATTTTCTGTATTTTACACAATAAAAAAGCAAGAAATACAATACTTGTGGCTATCATTGATTTGCAAAATGGTCATAAAGCCTAAAAGGGGAAATAGGCCTCCCAAACTGAACAAAACTTGGCAATGTTAGGACTTTGTGTGCATAAATCATTTAGACATTCTTTGTTTGCTGTCTTTTTCTGATATTACTCATCTGGCCGGTATTTGGGGGAAATATAAGAATGGAAAAATCCAATTCACACAATGACATAAAATCTATTGTGGGTGAATAAAGCAAAAGTTTCCAGCAAAACTTCAGAGCTGAAGTGCTTGACCAGAGCAGAGGGGGTTAAAGAGACAGCCGTTTCAGCTGATAGCACACAGCCACCCTCAAATTACAAAGATACCCTGAAAATAATGTCTCAAACTATTAAACGATAATGTTTTCCACCACCCTAAACTAATTAGCCCACTTCTACTTGGCTTGTGATACAATTTCCCTTTCCTTTTTTTCTTAAAGTGTATAATTACCATGGCCAAAACTTTTCAGATTCATCCCAGCCATTTGAAAATGCAGGACCTGACCGTTTTACAACAGCACTATCACTGTAACCCCTCTCCTTGTCTGTTCTGCTATTTAGAATCCATATAATTATTAACTATTAGGTTTATCCCATTACGTTTATGAAACAAAAATTATTCATTAAAAGATAAGGATGTTTCCTCAATTAAAACACTTACAGAAGCCACAGCCTCCGTGTCCTTTTAGGAAAAACACGCAATTACATTTAGTTATAACAGGTAAAGTAATGACTTTTTCACCTGTCAACTGCTAGCTTAAAATTCCCACACATCAAGGCCATTTCTGTTTCATCTGTTCTTTGAATTTCAGCTGCTTTGCTTTTCAATGCCTACGCTTAGCTGGTGTCTCCTTTGTGTCTGAAACTCTCACACTGGGTTCTCCCTCTTTGGTGCTGTGCTTTCTTTTCACAGTGACATTTCAACATAAACAGTCAATATTCATTGCCTCAAAGGAGACTTCCCTCCTATTGCTGACCAATTAAATACCAGCTGAGATAGGCAGACAAAGGTAAAGGAGCTGTAACACAAGACAGGCTTGGAGCATACTTTCGGCTTCCTTAAAGGAAGAAAAATTGTAATCAAAACAAAGAAAGCTGGGTATTGAGGGACTATCTCTATCCAAGAGATACAATTCCATTGGCTATTACTGTTCCCTATCTTTTCATCTAGCATACTACAGAGTTTGGGTCTTTTAATGTTGCTATTGCTTTGTTTCTTTTTTATTATTTCTATTATTATTGTTACTATTTTTAATATTTCACCACCAGGCATTTTTGAGGTTTCACTGAGAAGGACAATCAGCCCTTAATTAGTTCCTGACTGAAGATGGTCATATTGGCATAGGCTGTTTACGCAGATGCTGGTGGACCTGACCTTTATTTTCTTACTCTGCTGACTAATTTGATTTAGCTTGATTTCTGTATTTCTCCAGCACAGAAGAGCAACTCAGGAGGCGCCACTTAGAACATCTGTGGAGACTGAACCCTTTCTGATGAACTCTTTGCTGTACTGGGGATTCCTGGGAATGGCTGTGAGTCTCCTCAACTAAGTCCTCTGAACTGTGCATTCACTCTCAGAGGGAAAAAAAAAAAAAAAAGGATTCTTGTATTTTTCCTTGAATCTTTGAACAGCTCAATTCCTTTCCTGCCCTGTCCAACCCCTCCCCCAACATTCGCACACTCCAAAATAACCCCACAAAAAATAAATAAATAAGACATTTATGGACCTTTATCTTTAAGGAAACTGGATAGATTTTTTTTTTTTTTTAATTCCACCAATTTTAAACTGGTTCTGCTTTTCTTTTTCGCAATTGTGGGCAGATTTTTTGTACCAAGCTGCAAGACTTTTCCTCTTCATAAATGAATGATGCAAAGAAATTAAGCACTCAGATTATTTTCTTTGTGGAATCATCCCAGAATTCAGCCATCTATTCTACCTTCACAGAACATTCTTGTCTTCAGTGATAAAAAAGTTGAATTTTATATTTGAACTGTGGCCTGGATTTCAAAGGGTATAACCAAAACATCTTTCAAGATTGCCATCCACAAATTCACCATTTTCTTAAGGACCCAGTTAGATTATGTTTTTTTTCAAAGAGTCACCTTAAAGCAGACAGTTACATATACATGAAGTACATATACCCCATTCATTTTCATAAATATATATATATATATATAGGAGCTCTGGTGGCATAGTGCCTAAGGCACTTGACTGCTAACCAGAAGGCTGGCAGTT
>NW_006921606.1:11765268-11785505 GCF_000298275.1 Orycteropus afer afer
TACTTCCGTAGGGATACTGCCTCGGAAACGCAAGGAGGGGTTGCTATGAGTTGGATCCCACTCGAAGACAGTGAGTTTGGTGTGTGTGTGTGTGTGTATATATATATATATATATATATATATATATATGTATGTATTTGCTGTTGTTGTTAGGTGCCATTGCATCAGACCTGACTCATAACGACCCCTATTTGGGTTTCCAAGATGGTGTCTCGTTATCTCTACGGAAGTAGATTGCCCAACCTTCCTTCAGAGGAGTGGCTGGTGGGTTTGAAGCACCAGGCTTCTTGTTAGCAATCAAGTGCCTTAGGCACTATGATACCAGAGTATGTATATAAGGAGCAACCTTCCTGTCATTTAAGAAAACAGTGGTACCTGAAGTGAATGTTTCCATCAGATCTCAGCAGCTGGAATCGGGGAAAGAACACAGGCTTTGAGAGCCACAAAGCCGTGTGGTACCAGAGCCATGTCACTCAAACTCAATGCAGTCAAGTCAGATCCGACTCACAGCGACCCCTACTTGGGTTTCTGAGGCAGTATCACTACAGAAGTAGATTGCCCCATCTTCCTTCTAAATATACATAAATTATAACTCTATCATCAATTTTCAAAGCAATTATGATATTTCTCCAAAAATGAAAAAAAAAAAAAAAAACATGCCATTTTGAACTTCAATCCCTACTTAACCTCCTTTGGAAATACAACTAAAATCACTGATCGGTACTGAAAGTAATACATAGTTCAAAATATGGGTGTCATATTAATTATCTGCTTCTTGTTGTTGTTGTTTGCCATCGAGTCAGCCCCGACTCATAGCGACCCCTCCTTGGGTTTCCGAGGCAGTATCACTACGGAAGTAGGATTGCCCAACCTTCCTTCCGAGGAGTGGCTGGTGGGTTTGAACCGCCAGCCTTCTGGTGAGCAGTCAAGTGCCTTAGGCACTATGCTACCAGAGCTCCTAATTATCTACTTAGAGAAGTAATATACCAGTTTAATTTTCTGAGAGTCCCTCATGCGTTATTGTTCTGCTTTGTCTTGTGAAAATGAAAGTGCAATTAATCCAAATTTTACTGATTTGAGTATCCTTTTTACAGAGGAAAGAGGAACTTTATCTCATAGGAATTGTTTTGTTTTGTTTTATTTTTTCTTCCTCCAAGCCACATTAGGAGAATTTATTCATCAGAGATTTTTGTTCTCCATTTGTGCTTCCAACAGCTAGAGGGCACAAAAGAATGCTTTTACCTTGCCTTGTTTCTTTCTTTCTTTTCTTTTTTCTTAATATTATTATCACTGAGTGGGTCCATAGACTGGGAAACAGACAAAACTACAGTAAAGGCTGGCTGATTTTTATTGCATCTTACTTCCTCAGATGTCAGTTTGTCTCATTTTTTTTCCCCCAGTGGAAATGCAAATTCTACATGCCTGTAAGCTGTGCAAGTGATGTATAAGAACTTCATCCTCCTAAAATAAAGAATATATTTCAAAAACAGGAGATACAGACTAGCCCAAGTTTATCAGTTTATCAGATACAGACTAGCACAATTAGCCCAAGTTTGGCCCATGGAAATACGTCTGAACTGTTTTGTAAAGCTCATTGTTCAAAAGCAATATAAACACATGTTTAGCCTTTATTATTCTAGCATCTTAAATATTAATGTCAGTTGTGATTCTGCATTAACAACATCTATTATTTTTGCACTAATAAGAGGCTTACAAGAATAAACATGAAAGACTTGGAGCAACCTTCTTGTCAATTAAGAAAACAGTCAGTCATACTTGAAGTGAACGTTTCCACCAGATCTCAGCAGCTGGAATCAGGGAAGAAACACAGGCTTCGAGAGCCACAAAAGAGGCTCCAACCCAATACTATAAGTTTTGCAAACCATCCCTTCCACATGCATGCACACACACCCGTCTTGTAAAGCTAGCTACTAATACTCCTAGTAAAAGGCATTCTTTTTGGACCATTTATTTGAAAGCATAATAGTTTGGCATTTTTCTGCAAGAAACACTAATAAACCTCAGGAGGAGTCACATCTGTTGCTGTAGTACAAAATGGGTTGGGCCTCAATAGCATAATATATATAAACACTTTTTCCCCCTAATGAACTGTACCACCCCCTTAGGCATAAATGAGTTGGATCTGGATAGAGTGCCATTTGCCAAATTGTAAATTGCCTACATTTATTTTGGGAGTGCACTAAACAGAGTGCTAATTGCCTTGTTTAGCACTTTGCTTTCTTTCATTTGCACTGGTGTAAAATCTTAGTAAATTAACTCAAGGCTTTTATTATGTAGGTAGCATTTGAACAACCAAGAATTAGTGAGGAGGCAGCATGAAAGGACTGATAAAAGAGGAGTTGGCTCTACCCATAATGCCATTTATATGTCCCTTGAATTAAAAGGATGGAATTAACTTTTACTCCTTGGGCTTTTTAAATAGCTGATGTTAACACAGAATGTATTACGCAGCCATTTTATTCAAATTTGCTCACTTAAAATGGGTAGAATGTTAACAACCATGATCGGATGGGGAAAGTGCAGCTAGCTGTATTCATATACACAAGTGTATATATTAAGATTCATTCCAAAAAGCAATGTATGTAGTTGCAGTCAATTGCATAGTCAAGATTCCAGGTTATTGTCAAAGACAAAACACTCCAAAGTCATTAACATCCACTGCTATGCAGTAGCCTATGTAAAATGAGTTGGAAGATTCATCACCATTCCTAATGGACAGGTGTGTGCTTCAGAAAAGCCATCACAGGATTTAGCACAGCACAGAATGCAGGCAGGCTGTTTGGATGTAAAGGAGAGAGCCAAAGAGCCCCCAGGGCCTAAAGGTCTTGTACTCCTACAGGTGGCCTCCTATGGGGAGGCAGGGAGAACTGTCCAGGGAGCTATGGACTCTTGCAGATGCACGATTCTGTGGATAAACTCAGATTTTTCTAATCTCAGTGTTTTCATGCAATTCTTTTCCCAATGATTTTTCCAGATCCTTTCAAAGCCAGGGGTGCACTCTCAAAGTTTTCCTTTCAAAAGGAAAAAAAAAAAAATCTGTTGCAAATGACGACTTAAAGCAAAAGGCAATAAGGAAGACTATTATCTTGCTTTGTTTTTCTTAGTATTTTTTTCCTTTACAAACGGTGAAAGTTGTGTTTAGACAAAAGTCTGCCAACATGAAAAACTGAATGATGAAAAAAATACATTTCACTTCCTTTTTGCATTAACCTCTTATGCAGAAAGCTACACAGTTTATAATGGAGAGACTTGGGAACATACTTTATATGAGAACACATTCTCTGGTTTTTAATCCTGACTGGGCCTTTATTTGGGGGCAGACCAACTCTCAAAGATGCGTTTCAAGTGAAGTATAATTTATGTTGTGGAGGATGGTAGGAACACAAGTTTCCTTGTTCAAGGTAATGGCAATTAAAGGATGTTTTGAAGTGACATTGGTGTATGGAAGGGTATTAGCTATTTCAAGAAGGAGACTGTGAATTGTGAATCCAATGAGAAAGATAAACTCAAACTTGATAATATTATTAAAGGAAGTAAAGAATCTCTGTGTTGTTGTTGTTATGTGGCATCAAGTCGGACTCGAATCATAGCAACCCCTCCTTGGGTTTCCAAGGCAATATCACTACAGAAGTAGATTGCCCATCCTCCCTTCCAAGGAGTGGCTGGTGGTTTGAACCACCAGCCTTCTGGTTAGCAGTCTAGTGCCTTAAGCACTACGCTGCCAAAGAATCTCTGTGTTTTATTAATATTTCCTAAAATCCCAACACTTTTACAGTGATTTCATTGTAGGTAAAATATTGAATGGTGAAAAGGACTTTGAAGTCAAGCAGATGTGTTTGAATCCTGATTTAGCCCTGGAACACTGAACTATGGAAAGTTCCTTCACCTTTCTGAGCATCCAAGTTCTTCATCTTTAAAATGGGGAGGATAATATCAAAATTTAAATACAATTGTGAAGATTATGTAAAGACGTAGGTAAAGCATCTAAACTACAGTTCCAAAAAGAACCAAACTCACTGCTGTCCAGTTAGATCCAACCCATAGCGACCCCTCCTTGGATTTCCAAGGCAGTATCACTACAGAAGTAAATTGTTCAGTCTTCCTTCCTAGGAGTGGCTGGTGGGTTTGAACTGCCAGCCTTCTGGTTAGCAGTCAAATACCCTAGGCACTATGCCACCAGAGCTCCCAAACTATAGTTAGCACACAAAAAATGTTAATACTCTTTCTAATTTTCTTTTTATCTTTTTATCTTACTTCTTTATTTAGTCAAGGAAACAACATTCTTGCTTGTATATTAGAACAAACAATAGCATCATTATTTTTGTTCCTCCAATGTAGTACTTTACAATAGTACCTGCCATTTATAAATGAATGAGGAAAGAATGAGTGAGAAAAAAGATCCAGCAATGTTTTAAGATTGCATCTATAATAATAATAATAATGAAGCAACAATTTAATGAAACCTGAGTTGCCAGTGTTAATTAGTATTTAGCCCCTGCTTACAATCCAGATTTGAAATAGCTGGTAGCTTTAACTTTGTATATAATTATACTAGAGACATATTTATATATAATATGCATATAAATACTAGAGACTTCATGATGAAACATATTTGTGTAGTTTCCAGACCAGAATGGTTTGGAACCATTTCAGATTGCTAACTGGAATTCTATGCACTTCTCTGGATGTTATGAAGTCTGCCTATCACTTAACACCAAATTGTGGTTTCATAAAAGTTTTGCAGAAAATAAGATAGGATTTAATGTGTTTCAGAAACTAATTTATTTGCCAGGGAAACAAGATGATGGCTCAACTACTAAACTTTATCTGATTTACCATTTAAATAGAAAGCATATTGGCAAATGAAGACTGGTGAAGATTGAAATAGGAGGAGGCTGAGAAAGAATGTTTTAACCTATGTGATTTATTTTGTGTTCTTTATAATACAAATTTTGTCCTAATTCGAAGTGATTGTCATCTTTAATAGAAATACTTAATAGTAGTTCTATGAAATAATATTTCCAAATGATACAGTTTTTCTAAAGTCATATGAGAATGAATTTATTGACTAATCCTTGATTACAGCTAAATTGTGCTGAATATTGGTCTGTAAATGTCCCCAAAGAATTGATTCCACAGTTATCAATGTCAAGTATACTCTAACAATAGCTGTGACCAAAGATTTCAGAAATGGAACATTTGTTTTCCATAAGACCTTCACCAAGGACAAAAGTAAAAAAAAATGATCCTCTCTTCTTTAATTAAAGAAACTGAGAGTATGACTGATAGGTGTTTCTTTCACTTGATTTCTACGTGCAACATTTTTAATTCCCAGCCTTTTTCCATTTCTTTGATCTAATCTGAGACATTTTGTAAATCTTTTACCAGATACTGTTAAATAAGGTCTTTAATGGAAACTATTCAAATAGGTGAGCCATAGTTCTTCTGTTCAAAGAAAAATGTGCTCTTAACTAGTTACTTTCCTTTCATATCACATCTATGGATCCTTTCTGTTTTGGAGGTCCAATAGCTCTGACAAATAGGAGTCAACTTCCACCTTGAGTAAATTTGCCAAATGTTTAATAAGTGTGTAAGTTAATTTCACTATCTAACTGGTTTTAGCACAGGGAATTTTCAAATATCCAAAGCTACCTCTCACTCACTTACTGACATCAAAAGCTACCTCAGACGATCAAAATGTTGAAAAACTCAACCAAGAGATGATCATTTTTGTTGAGAAGGAATTGATAAAAATGACAGAACTAAATCTGAACGTAAAAATGCTATGCGTAAATTTACACAAATATATCATTTTTCTTACAAAACACAGTATCTGTTTATCAGAAACCACTTGGCTTAAAGTTGCACTCATTTATTTATCTAAAGAGCCTAGGCTCTTTGTGTAATACACAGTTTTTATTCATTGGAAATATTCTCAACTTGAAACTATAGCAGTGTAGCAGATGCTAATCCAGAGTAAAAGCTGAAGAAGATGAACACTACATAATTTAGCAAAAGACCTGTCTATTGCATTCTCAGGCCATGATTATGGGATCAAAACTAAATAAACCCTTGATATATAATTCTTTGTGTTAAAGTCATAAAGTATAAAGCCCCTCACAATCCCAGAAATGTGTTGAGCCATATCTATGCATGCATGTAGTAGAAGTGATCCTTAACCCACAAAATTCATGAAATAATCAACTCCGCCAATTAATAAATTATTATCCAGATTCTGGACTAAGCTAGCAGGTTGGCTATTAGTGTTTCCATCATCACATAGGAGAGTTCTGACAAATCTTAATTTCTATCTATGTGTATTTTAATACACTTTTCATTCTTTCTATTAGATATGAAAGGTCTGTTTAAATATATATTTTTAAATATTATCATAGTTAATATTTTCCTTTCTGTTCTGGGAGCTAGAGCTAAAAAATTGCTATTGTTTTTTTGTGTGTGTCTTCAAGACCATCTGACACCTGTTGACATTCTAGGACAGAGTAGAACCACTCCATAGAGTTTCCTGGGCTGTATAATCTTTATGGGAGCAGACCTCCAGGTCCTTTCTCCCAATCAGCTGCTGCTGGATTCAGAATGCTGACCCTTTCATTAGCAATCAAGTGCTTAATTTTTGAACCAACAGTTCTTCCTGAGCTAAAGAGTCAGATGTTTGTTTTAAATATATAAAACTATAGAACGTAAAGATGTTCCTTAACTAAACTTGTTGCTTTAAAAAAAAAAAAGAAACTCTTCCCCTCTAGTGGGAATTTATATTATGAATATAATTTCAACTGATTACACAAAATTATTTCATTGCATCATTATGTAGAATAGTATTAGTTTAATACTAAATAAAGCATTTGATATAACTTACAACATTCAGCTCAGAAGAAGAAGTGTCAGGCAGCCAAAAAGTATATATATAAAGATTCCAGTGATACACAGTGATGTTAACTGGAGGAAAAAAGTAAAATACATTTTTATATGACTTTGTCTAGACACTATGAAAAACACAAAGATAATTAAAAGAGAATGGACTATGCCACAACAGTTGCTCTGTCTGAGCTGAGAGCTGAGATTATATGGGAAGTTTTTTTTCTACTCTAGCATATTTTTCTCTGAATTGTTTATAATGTTTTAAAAAAGTTAAATAACTAAAGGATTTTCCAAAATAATTAATCAAACAGTTTCTTTGTGGAAATGTTACCACAGTTAATGACACAAAAATGATAGAGCCTATGTAAACACAGGTCTCAGCCCATCTCTTTTTAAGTCCAGGATAATGTGAGACTCAATAACATTGGAATCTAACTACAAGCTCCTTTTCTGAAATAGAAACAAGCATGGGGACATCTTTTTCTCTCTCCCTTCTCTAGGTAATATGTGATTTGAATTACAAACCTCCTTCATATTTTATTTGGGAAATTAAAAACAAGAAAAAGGTGGAAGGGACCGGAACAGGCAATAATTAAAAAAAAAAAAAAAAAGACTGGCAGGAGTTGTTCCTCCTCAGAAATCCTAGATCCACTCACCACTTTATTGTAAGATTACAGTTCAGATATTTCTTTGCTGCCTCTCCCCCCACCAGCCCATGATTCCCTTCACTTTCTGGAGTGCCCACACACACATACACACTTACTTGCACATAATCGGCTCTATGTTTGTGTGTACAATCCGCAATTCATCTTTTCATTTTATAACATGCAGCCAGCTCTTTGTGTTTTTAAAGAAATTTCTCAAACAATATTGGTGTTGTGAAACTTGCTTAATTCTCAACTCTTTTGCTTAATTCTTACTCATTCTCCAAGTAAGGAAGCTAAAGCAGAGAGATTAAACCACTTTCTGAAGATCACAAAGTCAACAGTGATGGCTGAGCCAGAATAAATTCCAATGGTGTTTTCCTTAAGAGATGCCTGTCACTTTGAATCTACACAGTTAGATTTCTCCCCCTAAGCCATAAGTCTCAGAAACATGTATTAAATGAATATTAGACAGTATACTCATTGGCTGAACTTGAAGGTGTTAGGGCTCTCTGCCAACCATTCTAAAGAAAATTAAGCTTATTTGAGGGAAAAGTGGTCTTTATTAGTAAAGGGTTAAACACAGATTATGCAAATAATTATATTGTCATTTGTCCCCTCTTTTCATTCTGAGAACTGCTTTTCTGTTGTTCTTTTTCTTCTCCTCCAATTGAGAGATTAACCTGGTCCCAATTGAAATGGCAGTCCATATCATATCTTTCCTTGATCTCACAGCATGGCTAATAACAGCTGGGGCTGGCCAAGCAAGCGTCTTTATTTTTTCTTTATTGTTCCAGACTACACACCCGTGAACCTTCAGCATGTTATGTACTTAACCATGGTCAGGTTGATGTCATTATTTTCTGATTGTCCAGCAGTTCCCAGGGTACTGGCCCATATTCAGAGAAGGGCTAGCATGCTCTTTGTAGGGTAACCTTTGAAAAAGAAGCTCCCTCGACCACCTGCATGTTCTGTCTAGAGCCGTGACATTGCGTAGGCCAATTGGTATGCTTCAAATGACATATTAGCACCACTTGCACAAGTCCATCTTGCTTTTTAATTTTCACTTGGTCTTGTTAGATAAACCTTATCTGGATCACAAGCAAATGCGTGACAGAGCATATTTTTCAAGATCTTTGCAAGAAGCATGATCTGGTATGTCTGGGTCACTGTGTGCTTTGTTGAAATCTAAGCATCACTATTTGTTAGCTCCCCACCCCCACTCTTTTTTTTTTTTTTTTTTTATCTTTCAAGTTTTAGATTGTGTAATAAGGACCAGGAAAGGGATGACCCCCACTCTTTTTTTTTTTTTTTTTTTTTTTAATTATTTCTTTCTGTTGCCTGTCCATATGTCTAACTAACTAGCCAGGCCAGCCTATATCAGACAAAACCAGGGCTGTGAGCACAGAATGGCAAGAAGCATGGAGCAAAGTGCTTCTCTGCGTGAACCATCTCCACACTTAGCTTTTACAATCCTATAAAAATTGGTCTACTTGTTATCAGTTCAGACTGGAAAGCAAGCAACAGCCCTCGATTGCCTCAGGCTTTGATGTAAGCACCCCTGACTATTTCTGTTTAAACTCCAGCGGATGGAAGACACCTATAAAGATATTAATTAGCTCCAGTTGTCACCAGATGTGGTTCACGTTCTCTGAGCCAGCTCTGAAATACTGGAATTTTTATTAGGCTAGGTAATGTTTATGGCTCTCATTAAAGTCTGAGTCATAAAAGACCGAAGATGAGATGGGGTGAAATGATAGTTTCTCTTTGTTTATCAACTTTCAAAAATTTGAAAAAAAAAAAAAAAAGTCCTGTGTTTTAAAGTTGAGTGGCATGTTAACTTTCAGGAATTTGACAAGATTCTTCTGGTGTTTCCCATTTTGAGGAAACCTTTCACATTTACCACACAAAATGACTGCTTTGTGTTGGAATTATGAGTTGCATTTGCATGCTTAATTATAATTATCCCAGCCCTGTAGCATTGCCCCATGCAAAAGAATTTGGTAATAATTGTTATTGGACTGGATACTTACTTGTGGGATGCAATATGAAAACAAAAGGAATTTATTATTTATTTAAAATTGGTGAACTGTAATTCTTAATTATCAGGGGGAGGTGACCAGTAGAGTAAGAAATTCCAAAAATGTCTTTGGAATACTTTTCTCCAAAGCCCCTTTTCCTACTAAGTTATTGCCATCCTGTCATAGCTTTCAGGAAATAATTTTGCTAATTTTTTCCTTGGATAAAGAAATAGTAATACCTAAAAAAATTCTCTGATCTACTAGCCTATTTTTTAAAAAAATCTTAATTTGAGAAAGGTTTTCAAGCCAAAATTGCTGCCTAGTTTCTTTCAAAAGCTCCCTTGACCTCCTTTTGAAGATACTCCCCCCATCAAACCTACCCATAATAAGACTGGCACAATTCTTCCGATGGCCCACATTAGAATCCCTGATCTCGGGTCCCCAGATGGAATATGTCTTCAGCTTCAAGTCCTCTGATGACTCCATCAGTACATCCGATTTACAGTTTCATAAGATCTTTGGAGATTTTAAATGATATTCAGAAATATGCTTATGCATTTTAAAAAGATTCCTTTTTCCCATCTGAACTCTTTTAACAAAGGTATTACACTAAGTACAAAAGCTGTCCAATTTTTTCCAACCTTTTGGTTCTTTCTAAAACACAGTCATTTTGTTAGTTATTGAAAATGTCTTGATTTAGTTGTCTTGCTATTTTGGGCCTGTCCTGCCCCCTGCAGTGGTAATAAGGATGGGGGTTCCTGCTGGGCCCTGAAGAATACCATTTCACGGCTGCCACAGAGCTGGCGGCTTTTATTTATGGAGCCAAGAAAATGAATGGGTATTAGTGTCCAAACATTTCAACATGCTCCTGCGGCCATGCACAAAAGGGGCTGATTTGCAGCAAATTTCCACTTATTTTCCAAAAGTATTTACCTTGCCGAAGCTTGGCTGATCACTATAATGGCATAGCTGAGGGGGAAGAATGACCATTTCAGAACCCAATTTTTATATATATGTTTCTGAACCTTAAAAGTGCTGTACTTCTTCCGAATAAAGATAATGCCTTTGGTTGCTAGGCTTTTATGGATATATGCATAAATCTAAGGTGCTGGGGTTTGTAGTTGTCATTATTATCTTAAACAAGAAAAGAACTAGCACAGCCCAAACAAAGACAGCTCGTATCAGCAGATATAGACTGTACATAAGTGATCGTCCTACAAGTACCTAGGTCATCATTGGGCACTCCCAAAGACTAGGCCAGCATTTTAATGTCTGGAATTTGGTTCAAGCATGAGGGCTCATATGCTCTATAGCAATGTTTACTTTTAGATCTCAGGTAAAGAGACTGGTGAACAACTCTGAGAATGAAATCACTTAAGCAGTCAATGAAAAAAGAAAACAGAAGAAGTGCATCACTTCTTCTGTTGTAAAAAAAAATATTGATTATACATAAAAACAAACAAATCACTCTTAGAAGAAATACAATTAAAGTGCTCCTTATGAGGGAGAATCATAAGACTTTGCCTCATTTATTTTAGACAAATCATCAGGAAAGATTAATTGCCAGAAAAGGGCATCATGATTATTAAAATGTAGGGTCAGCAAAGGAGAGGGAGTCTGTGGTGAGATGGATTAACACAGTGTCCCAAACGTTGGGCTCAAACATGGAAATGATCAAGAATATGGCACAAGACTAGATAACATTTTGTTCTTTTATCCATAATGTCACTAAGAATCTGAGCCAACTTAACAGCAACTAACATCAACAACAACAGGTGCTCTCGATGGGGGAAAAGAATGTATTTCCATGATCTTATGCATCACATTGCATTTTACCCTCCTTTGGAAGAAATTCTGAAAGCCCAAATCCTGCATGACACTGTCTGCTCTCCTCTCCGTTCCACAAGGAACAAGACATACAAGTACAAGGAGATGTGTAGAGTTCTTCTTTCTTCAAGTTTCATATCTGCTTTTCTAACACTTATGTCAACTACACCAGGCTGTGAATGGTCCCAGTCACCCTTCCCAAATGTCACAATTTTATTTTTCAAACTCCTATGCAGAACAGAATCACAATCTCATACTACTTCCACAAATCATGCCATAAACTGTTAAGGTATTTATTGCTCACCATACAAGTTGTTACTATAGTTAGGAAATATGAAAGAAATGATAGAAACAAAACCAACAATTGTTAAAACCTGGTTCCATCACCAACTACCTATATGATTTTGGCCTGCTTAATTCTCTATGACTACCTCGTGACGTTATTGCATGGATTCAGTTGAGTTAATATAAACCCTTATAAAATTTTCTGTGTTCTAAGTAAAACATTAGAATGCCTTCTATGTTCTGAGTAAAACCTTTGGAGCATAGTACTTGCTCAATAAGTATTATGTTTTAGAAAGCATGACATTAACCTGCAATGGGCATTCCAATTTCACTTGCAGTCCTTAAGTAAGGTATAACAAAAACTTTCCAAGGCATATCTCCTCCTATCAAAGCTACTTCATCAAATGCTACTGCAAAGCCTTTCATGTAACAAGATACCTTTTAGAGGACCTTCTACCAAAAATTTCTGTCATGTGAGATTCTAATGCCAAAAATTAAACCTGTGGGTCTATGGACCCTGGATCTCAAAGGGTGTTCAGTCCTGAGTCACCGTTTTGGCTCCTTTCACTGGATTTAGGTCTGTATTATAAGCTAGCAAATCAACAAATGACCTTGAAACTTTGGATAGCCAAATGGGCATTCTATAGACTAGCAAATCAATGACTCTTTCTGCTAAGTTTTTACTCGACCTATATGGTTCTCACAGGTATCTGTGCTCTCATAAAGACAGGCATCCATCTTCTGTAGATTGCTTTAATGACAATTAATTAAGAGTCCATAGAGTTTGTGGTTTTTTGTTTTTGTCATTGTTGTTTTCTACTAGAATGCCAGAGAAGTTATTCTAGTACAACTCTGTATTGAAAAGAGTATTATGCTACTCACTTCTCCCTTGGAGACTTAATTTTCTCATCTGTAAAATTAAATTATTGACCAAGAGGAGGATCTCCAAGGAACTTTCCTCTCTACATTAAGAAACCTTAAGAATTTAGCATCAGGGAGAGAAAAAAAAAAAAAACAACTTGATCCCAGAGATACCTCCTTCTAGAGCTTTATAAAATGGAACTGGATGTGCCCTTATTGGAAAACTCTCACAGTAATTATCAACATTCCTGGTGTTGAGTAGGCTTGCCTATGATAACCTTCATATTTTTGTTTGATAGGACCACAATTGATCAATCAATCACCAAGGTATACTATATTAATTGTTCTGATGCCTACTTCTCCCTTCTGAGATTAAGCAGCATCTCAGACACCTTCAACAACAACAATGATAGAATCACACAGTATGAAGTCATACCTTACTCCTTCAATTATTGCTAATGTGACTCAGTGTGTGGGTGTGTCTATAGATAGATAGATAGATAGATAGATAATGTTATGAGTAGAGACCAGTCTCTAGGAGTTCTGGTTACCTAGTGCCATTCTGACAAGAATATACTACAAATGGGATGGCCTTAACAAACAAGAGTTTATTCTCTTACAGTTTGGAGGCTTTAATTCCAAGTTCAAAGTGCCAGGCTCTAGGGGTTGAGTGAAAGCCCCTCAGACTTGGGCTTCAGCTCTGCCTTCAGCTCCTGGCCCACTGACGCTAGAGGCTTTTCTTCACTCAGACGGCTGCTGGCTGCTGAGGCTGCCAAGCCCAAGGTTGACAGGTAAAAAGGCACAGTCCTGATGTTACCAAACCACATGGCAGGCCATCAATTCAACTCCATTGTAAGTCCCCAGGTCGGCAGGGTGCTGAACAATGACACGGCTACATGCAGGGTCCAAGCATGCCGTAAGCTAGAGACCATTCCCCAAGGCTTCTGCTTATATACAGAAAGCAGACCACATTCCCTAAGGCAGCTTACTCAGCTGCTCACAGTAGATTCCAGCATGGAGTTGATTACCAATTTCATCATGGGGAATACTACATCCAACTCCCCAGCCACTCAACCAGGCCCAGTTAAGTTGACACACAAACTGAACTACCACAATTCCACCCCTTGTCAATTTGACCTCTGTACAGATCTTCATTGGGTGGAACCTGTACAGATCTCTCTCACTGGGTGGTTCCAGTCCCCTAGTTCCTCTAAGTGGAGACCTCACCCCCTTGGCCTGCCGAGCCCCATTCGTCTCCCTCTTGGGCATGGCAGCCCCACCCCCTCACTCTTAGGCTGTGGCTAATGGCTTGGCTGGATGGTCTGGGACTTGGAAGGAGCATGATTGGAAAATTGGTGATAAGGATGTATGAGAAGAGGTATATGGATAAAGCTTTCTGAGTGGACCAAAGGAGTAAAGATATTTGTGTCTCATGTAAATGTCCACCAAAAAGTGATCTCAGTAGAGGAGGACTTTAACTATCAGGTGGATAGGATGAAACATTCAGTGGAAACCACCCATCCTTTCTCCCCAGCTACTCCTGTCATTGCTCAATGGGCTCATGAACAAAGTGGCCATTGTGGCAGGGATGGAGGTTATGTATTGGCTCAGCAACATGGACTCCCACTTACCAAGGCTTATTTGGCTACTGCCACTGCTTAGTGCCAACCTGCCAGCAGCAGAGACCAACATTGAGTCTGCTATATGGAACCATTCCATGGGGTGATCAGCCAGCAACCTGGTGGCAGGTTGGTTACATTGAACCACTTCCATCATGGAAAGGACACCATTTTGTTCTTACTAGAACAGATACTTATGGATTCACCTTCCCCACATGCAATGCTTCTGCCAAAACTACCATCCACGAACTTACAGAATGCCTTATCCACCGTCATGGTATCCCACACAGCATTGCTTTGGATCAAGGGACTCACTTCACAGCAAATGAAGTGCAACAATGGGCTTATGCTCATGGACGTCACTGGTCTTACCATGTTCCCCATCATCCTGAAGCAACTGGTTTGACAAAATGATGGAATGTCCTCCTAAAAACACAATTACGGTGCCAGCTAGGTGGCAATACCTTGAAGGGTTGAGGCAATGTTCTCCAGGAGGCTGTATATGCTCTAAACCAGCATCCAATATATGGTTCTGTTTCTCCAATAGCCAGGATTCGCAGGTCCAGGAACCAAGGGGTGGAAACAGTAGTGGTACCACTCACTATTACCCCTAGTGACCCACTCAAAAAATTTTTGCTTCCTGTCCCTGCTACCCTGTGTTCTGTGGGTCTGGACATCTTAGTCCCAAAGGGAGGAACACTCCCACCTAGAGACACAATACTGATTGCATTGAACTGGAAATTAAGAATGCCACCTGGCCATTTTGGCTTCCTCATGCCTCTGGATCAACAGACAAAGAAGGACATTACTGTACTAGCTAGTGTGATAGATCCTGATTACCAAGGGGAAATTGGGTTGGCTTTACATAATGGAGGTAAAGAAGAATATGTCTGGAATACAAGAGATTCTTTAGGATGTCTCTTAGTACTACCATGGCCTGTGATTAAAGTCAATGGAAAATTACAGCAATCCAATTCTGATATGACTGCTAATGGCCCAGACCCTTCAGGAATGAAGGTTTGGGTCACCCCACCAGGCAAAGAACCACAAGCAGCTGAGGTGCTCCCTGAGGGCAAGGGAAATACAGAATGGGTGGTGGAAGAAGGTAGTTCTGAATATCAGCTACGACCACGTGACGAACTGCAGAAATGAAGACTGTGATTGTTATATTTCTTCATTGTATATGTGCATCAAATATTTTTTGTTTCCTTCTGTTATGAACTGTGCAATGTAAATAAGGCTAATGCATTTTGGTTGTACGTGTGTTAGCATATCATGTTAGGTGCAAATATGACTTTATAATTGCTCTTATTTAGAGATTATGTATGGTTAAGAAGATGTGTACAACTGCCAGGTTGACAAGGGGTGGACTGTGATAGTTGGAGCTGTGTGTCAACTTGGCTGGACCACAATTCTGTGGTTTAAGCAATTGTGATGTGGGTTGTTCCAATGGTGGGATCAGATGTATATGTTTTGAGCAGCTAATCTGTTGAAAGGGAGTTTCCCTGGTGGTGTGGCCTGCTTCCAGTATATTTATGGACATCCTGGGAAAAGATACACTCTTCTGTGGGCCAGGATTCTGCCTACAACAGTCCGTGAGGGAACAATCCACCATTCGTCCTGGAGATCTTGGCTTTGTCATTCGTTGGAGTCAATAGCCAGTATACTGCCTGCCAACCTTGAGTGCCTCGGCCCCTGCAGCTGTGTGAGTCAGGAAAAGCCTCCAGCTTGACATTTGATCCAAGAACTTTGGACTTGCCAGCTTCTATAAGTGTGTGAGCCATTTTCCTAAGATAAATTTCTCTTTCTCTCTATATATAAGCTTTACTGGTTTTGTTTCTCTAGAGAAACCATCTAATACACTAAGTAAGGACATCATGCTTGGTAAAGTAGAGAGTCAGCGAAAAAGAGGAAGACCCTCAGTGAGATGGATTGACACAGTGGCTGTAACAATGAACTGAAACATAATAATGATTGTGAGGATGGTGTAGGGCTGGGCAGTATTTCATTCTGTTGTATATGGAGATGCTATGAGTCAGAACCAACTCAACATCACCTAACAACAATATATATACATAAATAATTGGGATAATAATAGTACCTTCCTCATGTAGTGAAGATTAAATGAGTTAAGTAATATAAATGCTTAGATTAGTGCCAGGCATAAAAAAAACTGATGAAAGTTTATCATTTTTTATTATCATTATTGAAACAAAGGAGTCACCAGTTCTGTTGTGGCCTGTTGTTGTTGTTGTTATGTGCAATCGAGTCAAACCCGACTCATAGTGACCCCTCCTTGGGTTCCCAAGGCAGTATCACTACAGAAGTAGATTGCCCCATCTTCCTTCCGAGGAGTGGTTGGTGGGTTTGAACCGCCAGCCTTCTGGTTAGCACTGAAGTGTCGTAACCACTATACTACCAGAGCTCCCTGTTGTGGCCTAGAGATAGTTTAAAAAAATGTTTAACTTAGTCCATTAAATATTGAGTTAGATTCTTCAACTGGGGTGGCAGAGGTAGGTGGAGAACATGCCGTACAGAGAAAACAACATAGCAAGAGATTCAGAGGTTTGAACCAGTGATAAAATACAGGGTCATTCATTTGGAAATTAAAGCATCAGATCAATGCTCAGAACCTCTCCTGGAGGTTACATTGTATATTTCCTTGTTGTTATTGTTAACTTCTCATGCACAACAGAACCAAACACTGCCTTATTCTGTGCCATCCCTATGACCCATGGTAGATTGGCCTACTATGATCCACAAGGTTTTCATTGGCTGATTTTTAGAAGTACATTGCCAGTCCTTTCTTCTCATTCCATTTTAGTCTGGACACTATTGAAACCTGCTCAGCATCATGTTGTTGTTGTTGCTATTTGCCATGGAGTCAGACCTGACTCATAGTGACCACTCCTTGGGTTTCCAAAGCCTTATCACTATGGAAGTAGACTGCCCAACCTTCCTTCCAAGGAGTGGCTGGTGGATTTGAACCAGTAACTTTCTGGTTAGCAGTCAAATGCCCTAGGCACTACGCTACCAGAGCTCCTACAACACTCAAACCTCCTCTGACAGATGAACCCAGGTCTCCAGCATGGAAGGTGAGAATTCTATCACTGACCAACCATCTTCTTTCACCTCCCTTTTAAAAAAGTTTTCTTGGGGAACAAGTGACTTCAGTCCACAGTATCACCACTCATGAAGATTATTAAAGTAATGCTTCAAATTAAATCCAGTCATTTTTTATCATAGCATGTCTTATAAAATTTATTATTTCCAGGGAATGTCTCAAGGAAAAAGTTTAATGAATTGGCAGGACTTCTACACTTGCTGATGTTTTCTAGAAGTCTTACTTTCTCAGATCTTCTTACCTATATGAAATATTTTACCAAAATATCAATGTTAAGAGACAAGGAAATTCTTAGCACCTTGTAAGTTTATAACTAATTTTCATATTATACCAAAATCACAGATTATTACACAAAAGTACCAAATTGACTTATTTATTCCATCATTGTTTTGAAGAAATAGAATTAACATAAGTTATATTTCTCATTAAATATTTATGAACAGCCTATATCCAAAGTGTTTTTGTTTCTTTTAGTTTGTAATTATTCAAGTATTTTGCTAAACAAGTTCTAATTCAGGCTTTATTAAACATATTCATAAACTTTAGAAATTCAATCTTTCTTCTCTCTTTTTCTATCTACCATTTTCTTCCTCTCATCCCCCTTTTCTCTCTCTCACTCTCTCTCTTGCTCTCACTCTCTCCCTCCCTCCTTCCCTCTCTCTTTCACTCTCTCTCTCCAACACCCTCTCTTCTTCATTCTGAATTGACAGAAGCTGACTAATAATACCTGGACATGGAATTATATATTTCAATATGTTATCTATTGAATTAAATAGAGAACATGGGAAAAAATAAGAGAAAAAGAAGGCAAATGTAACACATTTTGAGCATCTCAATAAATAAAAGTCATAATTATGAAACAAACAGCACTCACTTAGTAAATAGTTATTATAAGCCAGGCTCTGGGTACTACATGCATATATATTAGTTCCTATAATTCTTACCAGTAAGGTGGACACTATAGGATTACTAGGCCGCTCTTTACAGATAAAAGGAGCTCTGGTGGCTCAGTGCCTAAGGCATTTGACTGCTAATCAGACGGTTGGCTGTTCTAACCTACCAATCACTTCATGAAAGGAAGACTGGACAATCTACTTCAGTAAAGATTTACTGCCTTGGAAATCCAGTGAGGGTCTCTATGAGTCAGAACTGACTCGATGGCAGTGGGTTTTTATTTTTTGGGGTTTTTTTACAGATAAGGGAATGGAGCCTTTTCATTGTTGATTAAGTTGCCTGTTTCATACAGTTACATTCACAACAGAAAAACTTCAAAATCCTGACTTTACCCACAACCTCCTGGAGCTTCTACAAGTTCTAAGGCTGTTTGTCCTCAGAACATCTCATTGGCTGAAAGCAATTGAGAAAATGAGACCTCTTTTGAGTTTTTATTAGTCATATTGTAGTTGTTCTAGGTGCCATCGAGTCAGCTTTGACTCATAGTGACACTATGTACAACAGAATGAAACACTG
The DNA here is from genome assembly GCF_000298275.1 of Orycteropus afer afer. Lineage (NCBI taxonomy): Eukaryota > Metazoa > Chordata > Mammalia > Tubulidentata > Orycteropodidae > Orycteropus > Orycteropus afer. The sequence goes on from NW_006921606.1 coordinate 11,784,017, forward strand.
CTCAGTCCTGTGCCAGCCTCACAATCCTTGCTATCCTGAGCCCATCACTGCAGCCACTGTGTCAATCCATCTCATTAAGGGCCTTCCCCTTTTTTCATTGACCCTCCGCTTTACAAAGCATGATATTCTTCTCCAGGGAATAGTCCCTCTGACAACATGACCAAAGTAGATGAGATGAGGTCTGGCCATTCTCCCTTGCAAGGAACATTCCAGCTACACCTCTTCCAGGACAGATTTGTTAGGTCTTCTGGCAGTCCACTGTACTTTCAGCATTCTTCACTAACGCCACCAACTCAAAAGCAACTCTTCTTTGGTCTTCCTTATTTATTGTCCATATTTTACATGCATTTGAGGTGATTGAAAATACCACAGCTTTGGTTAGGCACACCTTAGTCTTCAAAGAGACATCTTTGCTCTTCAGCAATTTAAAGAGGTCTTTTGCAGCAGATTTGCCCAATGCAATATGTCATCTTATTTCTGGATAGCTGCTTTATTGATGTTGATTGTGGAACCAAGTAATATGAAATCTTTGACAATTTCATATTTTCCTCCATTTATTGAGATGCTGCTTATTGGTCCAGTTGTGAGAATTTTCATTTTCTTTGTGTTGAGATATAATCTATACTTCAAAATAAATTTGAAGGAAAAATTTTCATCCCCAGCCAAAAATATTGAGTAAGACATCCACTGAAACTGCTTCTATGTCTCCTAGATGCCTACATGCAAGAGTGGGAAGATCTAGGAGGTTGCTCCAACTCTAACATTGACTTAGCTTTTTGATACCTTAACCTCAATGATCCTCAGTTTCCTCATACGTAAAAAGTGATTGGTAGCTTCCATTCTGCTTAATTTTCTGGACTTCTGAAAGGATTAAATGAATTTATTATATGAAAGTAGAGTATAAATTGTAGAATATTACTTAAATATATAATTTCTTATCATTATGTACTCTGAACTGAATGGATGACCAGTCTTTCTCTGAAATATCTGGTTTTGTTATTTTTCTTGCTTTTGCTTAACAGCTTAGAACTAAAAATACTCAACACCAAGTCAGATGAGAAATCCACCTGGCCTGGTATTCTGTGTGTGGTAGAGCTCTCAGCCTTAGGAATAGAGTTAGTTTCTCTATTTACATATAAATTATTATTAATATGAAGCATTTCAAACATCCAAAAAATAACATAATGGACACCTAAATATTTACCAAATCTTGTAATTTTGCCATTTTGCTTCACATATTTTCTTCAGCAATATAAACAAATATGTAGGGTTGACACCTCATGCATAATGTTCCCAGATTCCTGTTCTGTCTCTTTTTTGTCCAAGGGTAACCACAGTCCTTAATGTGGTGTCTGTTATTCCCATGTAAGATTTTATTCTTCTACTACCATGTTTATAGGAGGTCTGGTAGTGTAGTGCCTAAGGCACTTGACTGCTAACCAGAAGGCTGGCAGTTCAAACCCACCAGCCACTCCTCAGAAGGAAGGTT
>NW_006921606.1:11785645-11787989 GCF_000298275.1 Orycteropus afer afer
GCAACATACACAGCTCAGAACATTGATTACATTTTTGATGTTGTGCCACCATTATCACTATCTTTTTCTAAAATATTCCAAAACTTATTAGCATAACCTCAATGCACCCCCCAAAAAAGGCATCCTCTTTTTCCCTCCTTCTTATCCCTGACAACTACTAGTACTATTTGGTTCATATATATAGGTTGTACATCATCCATGAAGAAAGCAAGAGGTCATTAAAAAGACAGGAAAGGAAGAATAGACCATAATGGATGTCAGAAGAGACTCTGAAACTTGCCCTTGAGCAGAGAGTAGCTAAAGGAAATGGAAGAAATGACAAGATAAAAATAATTGAACAGAAGATTTCAAGCAGCCACTAGAGAAGATAGTTCTCAGTAAAACCAGTTACTATAATAAAATGTGCAAAGACCTAGAGTTAGAAAACAGTAAGGGAAGAACACACTCAGCACTTCTCAAGCTGAATGAACTGAGGAAAAAATTAAACATCAAGTTGAAATATTGAAAGATTCTGTGGACAATAAATTGAATGATGCAGGAAACATCAAAAAAATTAAAAATAAAAAGATGGACAGAATACACAGAGTCACTGTACCAAAAAGAATTGGCCAATGTTCATCCATTTCAGGATGATCAAGAACCAATGGTATTGACAGAAGAAGTCAAAGCTGCACTGAAGGAATTTAAGAAGAACAGGGCTACAGGAATTGATGGAATACCCAGTGAGATGTTTCAACAAACAGGTGCCCTGCTGAAGGAACTTATTCAGCTATGCCAAGAGATTTGGAAGACAGCTACCTGGCCAACTGACTGGAAGAGATCCATATTTATACCCATTCCAAAGAAAGGTGATCCCACAGAATGTGGAAATTATCTAACAATATCATTAATATCATATGCAAGTAAAATCTTACTGAAGAAAATTCAAGGATGGTTGCAGCAGTATATTGACAGAGTGTTTCCAGAAATGCAGGCTGGATTCAGAAAAGGACATGGAACAAGGGATATCATTGCTGATGTCAGATGGTTCTTAGATGAAAGCAAAGATGTTTACTTGTGTTTTATTGACTATACAAAAGCATTCAATTGTGTGGGTCATGAAAAATTATGGATAAAATTGAGAAGAATGGGAATTCCAGAAGATTTGATTGTACTCATGAGGAACCTGTATGTAGATCAAGAGGGTGTCATTCAAACATAACAAGGGGATACTGCATGATTAAAATCAAGAATGCAGTGTGTCAAGGTTGTATCCTTTTACCTTACATATTCAACTCATATACTGAGCCAATAATCCAAGAAGTTGGATTATATGAAGAAGAACATGGCATCAGGATTGGAGGAAGACTCATTAACAACCTGAGATACACAGATGACACAACTTTGCTTGCTGAAATGAGGAAAACTTGAAGCACTTACTGAGAGAGATTAAAGACTACAGTCTGCAATATGGATTACACTTCAATATAAAGAAAACAAAAATACTCACAACTGGTCCAATAAACAGTTTCACAATAAATAGAGAAAAGATTGAAGTTGTCAAGGACTTCATATTATTTGGTTCTAAAATCAACACCAATGGAAGCAACAGTCAAGACATCTGACGACATACTGCATTGGGCAAATCTGCTGCAAAATACCTCTTTCAAGTGATGAAGAACAAAGATGTCTCCTTGAAGACTAAGGTGCTCCTAACCCAAGCCATGGTATTTTCAATCACCTCTTATGCATGTGAGACCTGGAAAATGAATAAGGAAGAATGAAGAAGAGTTGATGCTTTTGAGTTGTGGTGTTGAAGAATAACACTGAGAGTACCATGGTCTGCTAGAAAGACTAACAAATCTGTCCTGGAAAAAGGCTGGAATTTTCCTTGGAAGTGAGAATGGCCAGACTTCATCACACCTACTACAGTCATGTTGTTAGAAGGAACCATTTCCTGAAGAATATCATTCTTGATAGAGTGGAGAGTCAATGAAGAAGGGGAAGGCCCTCAATGAGATGGATTGGCACAGTGGTTGCAATGATGGGCTCAGGTATAGCAAGGATCCTTAGGCTGGCCCAGGCCCAGGCAGTGTTTCATTCTGGTGTGTGTAGGGTTGCTATGAGTCAAAGAAAACGGCACCTAACAACAACAACAAATATAATATATATGTATATAATTTATATATGTATATGGAGCTCTGGCTCTGGTGGTGTAGTGGTTAAGGCATTTGGCTGCCTGCCAAAGGTTGGTGTTTCTTCCATGGAAGAAAGATGAGGGAGTGGGCTTCTGTAAAGATTTATAGCCTTTGAAACCCAATGAGAGTTTCTATGAGTCAAAATTGACTAGGTGGCAGTGAGTTTT
>NW_006921606.1:11807880-11813053 GCF_000298275.1 Orycteropus afer afer
ACAGACTGTGGTGGAGTTCTTGTGGGCCCAGAAGATAGGTGTGAGTGGGGGATGGCTGCACCTCCGTTCACAAAGCGGGTGTGGGGTATAAGAGTGACAAGAGGAATGTGGTACCTTTTCAGTCTTGCAGATCCAGAGTGTCCTTGGGGTTGCTGGAAAGTAGAATGTGTTCTTAAGCCCCAGGAATTTGTGAGAACGCTGTCTCTTCAAATATCCAAAATAGTCAAGCCACTTTTAAACATTCAAATTGGCAGCATCCTCCGGACCGGCGAAAGTCCACAGCTCAGCCCGCCTTTCTCTTCACCTTCTCCATTTATTCCCCAGCCACCAGAGCAGTCCTCCACGCAGTCCCTGGCTAGCAGGGCTCATTTTTAGGTTAATTCTTAGGTCCTACCACCACTCGGGAATCTCCAAGCTGTGTGTGCCATGCTGTCAGAATCAGTGAGGATCACTGCCAGACCACAGCTCCGTCTGTCTTCTTTTTTGGTATTTTCATGCAAATTCTTCTGCTACTTGGGGTTTTGTCCACTTCTATATCCTTCCCTTCAAGACTCAGGGGTCCAGGATTATCTTCTGTGTCTGCATTTGTCTCTATTCTCTCCTTTCATAGTTACCTCTCAGTCCTTCTCTATTGCTCCAGATCCCTTTTCTTTGTTGAAGAGGGTCTGTGCAATCTTTCTGCCTAGTCCACCATCTTACCAGAATGCTGTTTATTGATCTTGTATCCTGCCATTATGCTAAATCTTTCAGTAAGTTCTAGTAATTTTCTTCTGAGTCTCTTGGGTTTTTTACATATAGGATCATGCGATCTGCAAATAGGGATAGTTTTACTTCTTCACCAGTCTGGATGCTTTTGATTTCCCCTTCTTATCTTGTTACTCTGGCTAGGACCTCCAACACAAGGTTGAATAGATGTAGAGATACAGGACATTCTTGTCTCATTACTGTTTGCAAAGGGAATGGTTTCAGTCCCTCCCCATTGAGAATAATGTTGATTGTTGGTTTTGCATATAGCCCTTTATTATGTCTAGTAATTTCCCTTCCATTCCTATTGTTTTAAGAGTTTTTATCAGGAACCAATGCTGGATTTTTTTCAAATGCTTCTTCTGCATCTATTGATATGATCATGAGATTCCTTTCCTTTATTTTACTTATGTGATTGATTATGTTGACTCTGTTTGTAATGTTGAACCATCCTTACATACCTGGTATGCATCCCACTTACTCATGATGTATTATTTTTTGATATTATGTTGGAGTCTATTTGCTAAGATTTTGTTCAAGATTTTTGCATCTCATGAATATTGAGGGATATTGGTCTATAGTTCTCCTTTCTAGTGGGTGTATAGTGGGTAATCATCCTAAGATGAATTTGGGAGGATTGCATCCTTTGCTATGTTCTGGAATAGTTTGAGTAGGATTGGTGTCAGCTCTTCTCTGAATGATTCGTAGGATTCTCCATCGAAACCATCTGAGCCAGGACTTTTCTTTCTGGTATTTATTATTATTGTTATTAACTGTTCAATTTCTTCTTTTTTATGGGTCTGTTCAAATTTTCTACCTCAGTCTGTGTTAAGTAAGTCATGTGTCTCTAGAAATCTGTCCATTCTTCTAAGTTTTCAAATTTCTTACAGTTCTTTTTGTATCCTGATATTATTCTTTTTATTTCTATTTGTTCTCTTGTCACATCACCTCTTTTATTTCTAATTTATGTTATTTACGTATTCTCCTTCCTTTCCTTTGTTTAGTTTGCCAGTGGTTTGTTGATTTCATTAATCTTTTCAAGGAACCAAATTCTTGTCTTGCTGTTTTTTCCTATTGTCTTTCTATTTTCTGTTTCATGTATTTCTGCTAAAATTCTTATTTCTTTTCTTCTAGTGACTGCAGCTTGTTTTGTTTTCTTTTGTTTTGTTTTTCCTGCTCTTTGTTAATTGTTGGAGATGTTGGGTTAAGGTGTTGACTTTGGCTCTTTCTTCTTTTTGAATGAGTACATTTATAGCTATAAATTGCCCCCTGATCATTTTTTTTCTATGTCCCAAAGATTTTGGTATATTGTGTTTTCATTTTCATTTGATTCAAGGAATTCTTTCATTTCATTTTTTATTTCTTCTGTTACCTACTTCTTTTAAGGAGGGTGTTATTCAGTTTCTATGTGTTTGCCCTTTTTCTGTTGGTCTTTCTAGTGTTGATTTCTAATTTTACAACATTGTCATCTGAGAAGATGCTTTGTATTATTTCTGTGTTTTTAAATTTATTGAGGCTTGCTTTGTGGAGTAATATATGGTCTATCCTGGACAATGTTCCATGTGTGCTGAAAAAGAATGTATATTTTGCTCTTGTTGGGTGGAGTGCTCTGTAGATATCTCTAATGTCAACTTTGTTGATTGTATTGTTGAGTACTTCCACATTTTTGTTGATTTTCTTTCCAGTTGTTCTCTCTCTTATTGAAAGTGGTGTGTTAAAGTCTCCTACTATTACTGTGGGAGCTCTGGTGGAGTAGTGCCTAAGGCATTTGACTGCTAATCAGAAGGCTGGGAGTTCAAAGCCACCATCCATTCCTTGGAAGGAAGACTGGCCAGTCTACTTCCGTAAAGATATTGCCTTGGAAACCCAAGGAGATGTTCTATCAGTTGGGACCTACTTGATGGCAGTGAGTTTGGTTTTTAGTTTGGTACTATTACTATGTAGTCATCTATATTTCTTTTCAATTCTGTTAAAGTCTAACTTATGTATTTTGGGGCCCTTTCATTGGTCATTAGATGTTTATTATGGTTATGTCCTCTTATTCAACTGATACTTTAATCATCATATAATGTCCTTCCTTGTCTCTTTTGGTGGTTTATATCTTAAAGTCAATTAATATTTCCATTCCTGCTCTTTTTGATTGCCATTTGCTAGATAAATCTTTTTCCAACCTTTGATTTTTAGTCTATTTTTGTCTTTATGTCTAAGGTGAGTCTCTTGTAGACAGAATATTGATGGGTCATGCTTTCTTATCCAGTCTGCAACTTTTTGCCTCAATGGTACATTTAATCTACTGATATTCAGTGTAATTATCAACAAGTAGGAATTTACTGAAGTCATTTTTTATGTGTTTTTTTCATGATGAGGCTGATTTCTTTTTTCCATATAACTTTCTGTGCTGAGTTCTTTTTATTTATGAATCATGTTATCATATCCTTCATTGCTATTCTTCTAGTGTTTGCTAAATATTTCTACTTGTCCTCTTTTATTTTGATGCAACAGTTTAATATTTGTCTTTCAGGTTACCCTGTGATTTATTATTTTCTTCCCAAGTTTAAAAGAGTGTTCTATCTTGCAATTGTCTTGCCTTCTTCACCACTTACAAGTTCTGTAACTACACTATTTATTTCCTCTTTTTGGTTTGTAGTTGTCCTCATTTACCAATTGATGTCTCCGGTTCCCTGCAGGTTGGCTTGGTTTCTGGGTTATGTCATCATATGTGTTAATTACCAGTTTTTGTATGCTGTTGTTTGTTCTCTATCAGAAGTATTCCCTTTAACATCTCTTGTAAGGTTGGTTTGGTTTTAACAAATGCCCTTAATTTCTGCTTATTTGGACATCTTCTAATTTCACCCTCATATTTAACTGGGTATATAATTCTTGATTAGAGATTTTTTTTTTCTTTCAGGATTTTATATATATATATCATCTCATTATCTTCTTGCCTGCATGGTTTCTGCTGATGAATCAGAGCATAGTCTTATTGGTTTCCATTCATAGGTAACTTTTCATTTTTCCTGTGCTGTTTTCAGGATTCTTTCTTTGTCTTTGGTTGTGGTGAGCTTGGTTATGATATGTCTTAGATATTTTCTTTTGAGGTCCATCCTGTTTGGAGTTCATTCAACTTCTTGAATGTACATATTCTTGTCTTTCATCATATTAGGGAAATTGTTTTCCAACAAACCTTTGATGATTTTTTTTCCCGTGGTTTTGTCTCATCCTGTTCTGGAATTACAGTTACACATAGGTTATTTCCCTTGATGGTATCCCACATGTATCTTAGGCTTTCTACATTTTGTTTTGAACTTTTGTCTATTTGATACCTTAACAAGTTAGTATCAAGGTATTTGTCTCTAATCTCATTAATTCTATGTTCCTTTGATTTGATTCTACTCCTTTCCCCCTTCAATATGCTATCTATTTCTGAATCTTAGTATTAATTTCTTTAGACTTCTATTTGTTGTTTTTGTATCATTTCCAATTTTCTGTTTATGATGGCAATTTTTGTAATTTTTTTACTAAATTGTTCTAGAGTTTTGTCTGTGTTTTCCTTAATTTCCTCAGGGCTTTCCTTGTTCTTGCCACTGATTTTCTTCATCTTTCTCTCTCAGTCTGATGAAGGTACCCAAATATAATTCTTTTGAATTCATCAGGGAGTTCCAATGCTGCTTCCTCCTCAGGGATGTTTTCTGGGTTTGTATCCTGTCTTTTGTTTCTACTACTTTGTCTTTCTTCTTTGTGTGGACTGTGATAGTCTCTTGTCTCCAAGACATTGTGGGTGTGTTATATTTATGCTTGATGTATGAACTAGAATGATAATGAGTGCACAAATCTCTGTTAGCTGTAAATAAGGAGTAGCTGAGGATGAAGTGAACTTGTATTGGCCACAATCTATCATTGGTTAGTTTGATGCAAAAGCAAATGGTGGCTCTTACTCAATGGGTGGGGCTACAAAAGGTCCAGATATGGTTAAGTTGTATTGAAACAGTTTTTGTCTTCCACTCAGATTAAAAGAAAAAATGAAAGAAATTAAATAACACCAAAAAGATAAAAGCAAGAAAGTAAAAGCTAAAACAATATAAACAAACTGGAGCAATCACACACACACACACACACACACACAAAATAATAATAATAATAATAATAAAATAAGTGAGAAGAAAAAATTCCAAATTATATTTTTAAAAGATAAAAGAAATGTAATAGGAAAAACAGAATAAAAAGAAAAGCCACAATATCTGGGGAAGTCACAATGAGAGAAAAGAGTAAGAGTAAAAGAATTGTAAAGGAAAAGTGGGAAAATTCCAAAAGGAAAAACAAAAAATGGGTAGAACCAAAAGAAAGAAAAATAAAGGGAAGCAGGAAAAGGAAAAAAAAAAAAAAAAAAAAGAAAAAAGGAGGAAGATAAAAAAGAATAATTTAAAAAAAA
>NW_006921606.1:11813153-11818676 GCF_000298275.1 Orycteropus afer afer
GAGTAAAAGAATTGTAAAGGAAAAGTGGGAAAATATTGGAAAAAAACTCAAAATCATTAAAAAAAAAAAAAAAAAAAAAAGACCGGGGATGGGAAATAGGAAAAACAAAAAAAAGAAGAGGAAAAAAGGAGGAAGATAAAAAAGAATAATTTAAAAAAAATCAGCTAGTTTCAATAAGAAGGTGAAATAGGTAGACAAACTACACAGACCCTCTTCAACAAAGAAAAGGGGAACCAATTAACAAAGACACAGATGATAATCCTAGAGCCCTGGGCTTTGAAATGAAGGATATAGATGTGGCGTAAACTCCAACTAGTAGAAGAATCTGCATGGAAACACCAAAATAGTAGACATATGGAGCTGTGGACTGTCAGCAATCCTGATGGCATGGAAAGTTTGGATATTACGAAGTGGTGTTAGGACCAAAGAATTAATCTGATAATTGGCATGGCTAGCCAGGGGATGCAAGGAAGACTGCACTGGTGGCTGGTGAATAAAAGGGGAAACAGCAAAGAAGGAGAAAAATTGAGCTGTGGACTTTTTGCTGACAGAGGGTGCAGCCATTTTGAATGCTTGCAAGTGCTTCAATCATTTTGGATATTTAAACTGATAGCATTCTCTTGGATTCCAGGGACATAAAAAATAGGTTCCACATGCCAGCAACAGCAAGGACATACCGAATACAGAGGACTGGAAAGGTGGAATAGTCCCCTTGTTACTCTTATATCCCACATCTTCTTGATAAACAAGGGTATGGCCATCCCTCACTCCCACCCACCTTCTAGCAGGAATTCCATCCCAGTCTAGGTGCTCTGATGGAGCCTGGGTGCCCTGCCCTGCCCTGCCCTACTCAGATTTTTTTTTTTTTAACACAGAGTTTTAAACTCTGTTTTAAAATTCTTTTTTTTTTCCTTTCCCTGTCCTTTCTATTGTTATTCTTTCTTCTTCCCTTTCCAGATTGTAGTTTTTGGCTTTTTCTCTCTTCCTTTTTCCTGTTTCCAATTTTGTTCTTTCTTGTGGTTCTCCCCATTCCTTGTTTTTCTTTTTGCATTTTTCCCCATTTTTGTCTGTATTATTCTCCTACGCTACGTTTTTTTTCTTATTCCCTCCTCCCCAGATACAGTGCTCCCCCATCTTTTTATATTCACATTTCTTTTTGCTTTTTAAAGTATTTCTTTAAATATTTTTTCTCAATTATCATCTTTCCCACTTTTATTTATTTTTTCTCCTTTTTTCTCTTTTTGTTGATTGTTCCTGTGTGTGTTTTTTGTTCTCTTTCTTTTACTTTTTTGATGGTTTTTCAATTGTTTTTGTCTAACTGAGTGGGAGGCAGCAATCATGCCCATATGACCAAACCACACCCACATCTCGTGCAACTCCATTTATTGAGTGAAGACCACCTTTTCCTTCTGCATCAAGTGGCCAATGATACATAACTATCAATAAAAACCTGACTCACCCTTAATTGCTCTTCACAAACAGTTAACCAAGATCTGTCCAGCCACTCTCATTCTCTATCTCACCCACCAGGAGACAAGTGATAAGTTCATAAGTGTTGCCAACTAGTGACTAGAGGGGCACAGTACCCTGCTTACTCAGATACATAAAAAAAAGATAACAAAAATCTTGGGCAAATCACTCCAACATACAATCACCAATTAAATAGAAATACAACAAAGTCACAATGTCTTGGAGACAACAGACCATCACAGTCCACACAAAGAAGCAACTAAGGTAGTAGAAGCAAGGGAGCAGGATACAGACACACAACACATCTCTGAGGAAGAAACAACACTGGAAATCCCTGATAAGGAAATCAAAAGAAATGTATTTAGATACCTTTAACAGATTGAGAAACAGATCAAGGAAAACACTGAAAAAATTAAGGAAGACCATAGAACAATTTCAGAAAATACAAGAACAAAATGACAAAATAAAAGATGAATTAGAAATGATACAAAATCTACAGACAGAAATCCAGAAGATTAATATTAAATTTTCAGAAATAAATAACACATTGAAAGGGCAAAAGGGGAGTAATAGAATCAATGGAAGACAGAATTAATGAGATTAAAGACACATACCTGAATACTTCTGTGGAAAGGGATCAAGCAGAAAAAAAATCAAAACAAAATGAAGAAAGCTTAGGATTCATGTGGGATACCGTCAAAAGGAATAACCTGCATGTAATCAGAATTCCAGAACAGGTAGAGAAAAACAAAACCACAGAGAAAATTGTCCAAGATTTGTTGGAAGAGAACTTCCCTGATACGATGATAGTTGAAAATATATCCACTCAGGAAGTTCAATTAACTTAAAATAGGATAGACCCATAAGAAAATCACCAAGACATATCATAATCAAAATCATCAAAGCCAATGACAAAAAGAATCCTAAAAGGAGCATGGGAAAATGAAAAGTTACCTTCAAAGGGCAACCAATAAAACTAAGCTCTGATTTCTCAGCAGAATCCATGCAGGTGAGAAGGCAATGGTATTATATATATAAAACCCTTAATGAGAAAAATTTCTAACCAAGAATTGTATACCCAGCAAAATTGTCCCTGAAATATAATGATGAAATTAGCAGATTTCCAGATAAGCAGAAACTCAGGGAATTTGTTAAAACCAGACCAACCTTGCAGGAGATACTAAAGGGTGTCCTTTGAACAGACAACCACCATAAGAGATAAGGAAGGACATTATATAATGATTAAAGGATCAATTGAACAAGAAGATATAACCATAATAAATATCTATGGACTCAATGAAAGAGCCTAAAAAATATATAAATCAGATTTAAACAGAATTGAGAAGACAAATAGATGACTTCACAGTCATAGTAGGAGATTTTAATACACCACTTTCAATGAAAGATAGAACAACTGGAAAGAAACTCAACAAAGATGCAGAAAAACTAAACAACACAGTCCACCAACTTGACCTTATAAACATCTAAAAAGCATTTCACCCAACAACAGCACAATATACATTTTTTGCCATTGCACATGGAGCGTTCTCCAAGATAGACCATATGTTAGTCCATAAAACAAGCCTTAATAAATGTAAAAACATTGAAATACTGCAAAGCATCTTCTCAGATCATAATGCTATCAAATTAGAAATCAACAATTGGAAGATCAGCGGAAAAAGAGAAAAAGCATGGAAACTGAAAAGCACCCTCCTTAAGAATGTCTGGGTAATAGGAGAAATAAATAATGAAATTTAAAAATTCCTTTAATCCAATGAGAATGAAAACACAAGATACCAAAATCTTTGGAACATAGCAAAAGCAGTAATCAGAGGCCAATTTATAGCCATAAATGTATACATCAAAAAAGAAGAAAGAACCAAAATCAACACCTTAAACCAACATCTCTAAAAACGAGGAAAAGAACATCAAAAAAAAAAAAAAAAAGCCAACAGTTACCAGAAGAAAGGAAATAATAAAGATTAGAGCAGAAATCAATAAAACAGAAAATAGACAATAGAAAAAAATCAACTAGACTAGAAGTAGATTTCTTGAAAAGAAAATTTAAAAAAAAAAAAATTAAAATTGACAAACCACTGGCAAAATTGACAAAGGAATAGAGGGAGAGAATACAAATAACACAAATATGAAACGATTTGGGTGACATCACAACAGAACCAACTGAAACAAAAAAGATAATATCAGGTTACTGTCTGCTTAGCAGTCAAATACCTGAGGCACTATGCCACAAGAGCTACTATGAAGAAGTGTATTCCAGCAAATTTGAAAATCAGCAGAAATGGACAGATTTCTAGAAACACACTACTTACCTAAACTAACAACAACTGATGTGGAAAAGTTCAACAGACCTATAATAAAAGAAGAAATTGAAAGGGTCATTAAAAAAAAATAACCAACAAAAAAACATCCAGGCCCAGACAGTTTCACTGCAGTATTCTACCAAATATTCAGAGACTGACACTGATCCTACTCAAACTATTGCAGAACATAGAAAAGGATGAAATCCTCCCAAATTCATTTTATGAAGCAAGCATAACCTTGATACCAAACCAGGCAAAAATATAACTAAAAAGGAAAGCTACAGACCAATAGCCCGCATGAATATAGAGGCAAAAATCTTCAACAAAATCCTAGCCGATAGACTGCAACAATGTGTCAAAAAAATAATACATTATGACCAAGTGGGGATTATATCAGGTATACAAGGATGGTTCGACATTAGAAAAACAATCTACATCATCCATCACATAAATAAAACAAAAGAACCACATGATCGTATAAATTGATGCAGAAAAGGCATTTGATAAAATCTAACACCCATTCCTGATCAAAACTCTCTGCAAAATAGGAATAGAAGGGATATTCCTCAATACAATAAAGGGCATGTAGGCAAAACCAACAGCCAAAATTATTCTCAATGGAGAGAGACTGAAACCATTCCCCTTGTGAACAGGAACCAGACAAGGATGCCCTCTGTCATCACTACTATGCAACATTGTATTGGAAGTCCTAGCCAGGGCAATAAGGCAAGAAAGGGAAATCAAAGGCATCCAAATTGGTAAGAAAGGAGCCAAACTATCCCTATTTGCTGATGATATGATCCTATACCTAGAAAACCCAAGATACTCAGTCAAAAATCTACTGTAACTAATTGAGAGATTTCGCACAGTGGCAGGTTACAAGATCAATGGAAAAAAAAATCAGATGGATTCCTCTACACCAGCAAAAAGAATGCTGAAAAAGAAATAAGGAAATCAATACCATTTACAATAAAAACCAAACCCAAACCAAACTCACTGCTGCCAAGTCGATTCGACTCATAATCACCTCTCCTTGGGTTTCTGAGGCAGTGTCTCTATGGAAGTAGATTGCCCCATCTTCCTCCTGAGGAGTGGCTGGTGGGTTTGAACTGCCAGCCTTCTGGTTAGCAGTCAAATGCCTTAGACACTGAACAGCTACCAAAAAAAAAAAAAAAGACCTGTACAAACAAAACTGCAAAAGACTACTGCAAGAAACCATAAAAGATCTACCTGAATGGAAGAACATATCATGCTCATGGATGGGAAGAGTGAACATTGTGAAAATGTCAATTCTACTCAAATTAATCTATACATTCAATGCAATCCCAATCCAGATCCCATCAACATTCTTTAAGGATATAGAAAAACCAATCACTAACTTTATTTGGAAAGGAAAGAGAACTTGGATAAACAAAGCGCTACTGAAGAACAACAAAGTAGGAGGTTTCACACTGCTAGATCTCAAAACCTACTATACAGCCATAGTAGTCAAAACTGCCTGGCACTAATACAATGAAAGACACACAAACCAATGAAATAGAATTGAGAACCCAGAAATAGATCCATCGACCTATGGTGAGCTGATCTTTGACAAAGGACTGAAATCCATTAAGTGGGGAGGAGATTGCCTGTTTAACAAAGGTGCTGGCAAAACTGGATATCCATTTGCAGAAAAATGAAACAAGATCCATACCTCACACCATACACAAAAACTAACTCCAGATGGATCAAA
>NW_006921606.1:11818776-11824466 GCF_000298275.1 Orycteropus afer afer
GAGAACCTACAGATTGGGAAAAAAATATTTGGCAATGATATATCTGACAAGGGACTTATCTCTAACATTTTTAGAAAACTCCAACACCTCAACAACCAAAAGATAAATAATCCAACAAAAAAATTGGGCATAAGACATGAATAGACACTTCACCAAAGAAGATATTCAGGCAGCCAACAAGCTCATTAAGAAATGTTCATAATCATTAGCAATTGTTTTTATTGTTGTTAAGTGCTGCCGAATCGGACCTGACTCATAGCGACCCCTCCTTGGGTTTCCGAGGCAGTATCACTACGGAAGTAGATTGCACCCACATTCTTTCCAAGGAGTGGCCATTACAGACATGCAAATCAAAACAACTATGAGAAACCATCATGCCCCAGCACTAGTAGCAAAGTTCAACAAGACAGAAAATAATAAATGCTGGTGAGGATGTGGAGAGGTTGGCACTCTCATACACTGCTGGTGGGACTGTCGAATGATACAACTACTGTGGAAATCATTATGATGATTCCTTAAAAAGTTGGAATTAGAAATACCATTTGATCTAGCAATCCCATTACTAGGTATATATCTTAAAAAAGTTAGAGCCAGGACAAGAATAGATATATGCACACCCATCTTCATCGGAGCACTATTTACAATAGCCAAAAGATGGAAACAACCTAGGTGCCCATCAACAGAAGAATGGATATCCAAACTATGGTACATAAACACAATGGAATACTATGCAACCCTAAAGAATAACGTAGAATCTGCTGTATAAAGTAGAAAACACCGCATAACATGGATGAACTTGTAGGACATTATGTTGAGTGAAATAAGTCAGTCACAGGACAAATATTATATTTGTCCCTTATTGTAAAAAGTCAAGGAAGGTTTATATATGGAAGGAAACTTTCCTTTTTGGTTACCAGGTGTGGGAGGGAAGGGGATGGAAGGGAACACTGCTAGATAGGTAGAGACAAGTATTGAATTGGGTGAAGCAAATGGCAATGTACCAAATATGAATGATCAACACAGTGGTATTGAGCAAGAGGAAGACAAAGAGAGGTACATGAGAGGTACAGACAACAAAAATGAACCCTTTTGCACATATAGTACTGTATTGTCAGTGAAGGCAAACATTAGAAGGCAAACATTAATCTACGAGTGGATAGATGGGTGGAAAAGCTAAATGGTCATGTGTGTCTATGCAGGTGATAGTGTGTCTGTGACCATGCATAGGATTGGCAGACAATGTTTCCACAAATGTATTTGTATGTTCTGTAAGAATTTCCAGGTATATAGTAGAGCTGACAAGGGACAAGGTTGTAGTCACTCCTTGGCCACAGCCAGCTACCCAGAGCAAGCAGTAGTTGGACCTAGGACCCAAGACCATGCTCACAGAAGACATCAAGCTCAATTGGTATAACATATTACACAAAAACATCGTTCCACATCCTACTTTGGTGAGTAGTGACTGGGATGTTAAAAGCTTTCAAGCAGCCTTCTAGATGCAATGATGTGTCTCTCATCATCCAGAGCAGAGAAGAATGAAAGAAACCAAAGGCTCGTGGAAACAATTAGTCCAAGGAACTGGTATACCATGCGATCCTCAGACTATATGACTATGAGACCATAAGAAATAGATGGTGCCCAGCTACCACTGTCAACCACTTGGAGAGGGATTTATGTAGGAGATCGTGGATAGAGTAGAAGAACAATGTAGAACAAAACTCAAATCATTAAAAAGAAAAGGGCCAGTTTTGCTGGTCTGATAGAGCCTGGTGGAACCCCTGAGACTAGGGCCCCTAGCCGCCTTTCAGGTCTGGAATTTAACTCATTCCTGTGGCTTCCAGCCAAACAAAAGGCAGGCATACGGGCTGAACATTTCTATCAGGTAGATACACTCTTCGGAGAGATCAACCATGGGAAAATAGAATGGCTATATATGCGCATATATATATATGCATATATATATATATATATAGAGAGAGAGAGAGAGAGAGCTCTGGTAGCATAGTGCCTAAGGCACTTGACTACTAACCAGAAGGCTGGCGGTTCAAACCCACCAGCCACTCCTCGGAAGGAAGGTTGGGCAATCCTACTTCCGTAGTGATACTGCCTCGGAAACCCAAGGAGGGGTCGCTATGAGTCGGGGCCGACTCAACGGCAAATAACAACAACAATATATGCACAAGTAAATACCTTGGGGAGCAGGAGTGCATGGGAGGGAATGACACAGGAAGAGGTAACTATTGGGAGGAGGTGGGAGAGGAGCTGTTGCATTGTGGGAAATTGCAGTCAATGGTGAATCGATTAGATGTCAGTGGGTTTAGTTTAGTTTTTCATTAACATAACTGCCTCCAATCTTACCTCATTAACATCATATTGTTGTTGTTGTTATGCGCTGTCAAGTCAGACCTTACTCATGGCTGTCTCTCCTTGGGTTTCGGAGGCAGTATCACTGCAGAAGTAGATTGACCAACGTTCCTTCCAAGGAGTGGCTGGTAGGTTTGAACCTCCAGCCTTCTGGTTAGCAGTCTAGTGTAACATCATAGATGTTAGGATTTAAAACACATAAGATAAATACTTCAGATCTCAAAACATAATATTGAGAGTCATGATGTAGCCAAGTTGAAATATATTTTTGAGGGACACAGTTCAATCCATAACACTGGGCTAGGTGTTTTCACACATATTTCAATTATTTCTCTCAACTAGCTCAAACAGTCAGTGTTACTATTATTATTCTCATTTTATAGGTTAAGAAACTGAGGCTCAGAGAGGGTAATAATTTATCCCAGGACACAAAGATAGCAAGTAGTAGAACTGATAGTTAAACTGCTAACTTCTTTAACTCTCAAAATCTAGATGACACTCCACTCATTATTTGATCTGACCTGCCACAAATCCCTACAGATTCTGCCCATCCTTTTTTTTTTTTTTTTTTCTTTTACTTGTTCTTCTAATTTGTTATCATTTTAATCCAGGACTCCATCTCGCTTCCTGGCTTAATTCAATCTCCTTAACCTGTAGTGGCCTCTTATTCCAATTGAATCAGTGTGTACTTACCAGAAGGGAAAATAGGGAAATAATACAACAAACCTACACATGAATTATTATTGTGTTTGGCACTACATCCAGATGCCTACTTCTGGATTATGAAGTCCTCCACAATCTGACCCTATTTACTTGAGAATGTAGTGTTTCCAACTGCCTTGTTCCCCCTGTTCCATTGACAACTCTACTTGGAATCTTGGAATTGGCTCTTAGATGTAGGATTAGATATGGTTCCATGGTTACTTGTATTTTCAATATATTATATTAGAAGTGTGCTAAAGAGGCAGGGAGGCCACATGTTCTGACCTCCTCTAACCCCACAAGAGGAAGACAGAAGCACTATCAGTAGCCCAAGACCTGTTACTGCAAGCCCAGACATGCTGCCTCCCTCCAGCCCTTTCACCAACCCTTCCTCCCAAAGCAGCCACCACCTCCCTCCTGGGTTTGATAATTCATTGCAGTGGCCACACAGAATTCACAGATTATGGGGTTTATTAGGGAAGCACCAGGCTACAATTCAAGCTCAGGAAAAATGCTCAGTCTCTCTCCCAGCCTGCAATCTCTCACAGTCTCTCTCCCAGCAGTGAGTGTCCCTCAGTGTCTCTCTCAGCAATGCATGTTTCTTGCATCTCTTTCCCAGCAGTGTGTGTCTATGGTGAGTTCTTCCCAGCCAGCAGTCAGAGAGAGACTTCTGCCTCTAGGAGGCCTCCTTTTGAGCCCTGAAGAGTGGCCAAACCAACCAATCATAACATCAGAATTCTAAACACCTGAGAGAGAGCAGGAACCTCCCAGAACATTGTTTAGTGCCACTCCCAAAAGAAATATCCCAAGTGGACAACTTTAGCAATCAGGAGCTCCTCAGTTGCTCATGGCAAATTCCCCCTCAGAGTTTACAAAGACTTATGGGTAGAAAAGCCACACTAAGTAATTTACTACACTGCAGAGTGAACGGGATGAGCTAAGTGAGGAATATTAATATTAAGAGATAATATCTACCTTATTTTGGCATTCCATAGTTTCTCTATTCTTCATATTTCCCAGGATTTATTTCTTCTACTCCATGACCAGAAGAGCTCCTTTTCCTTCTCTTTACTTTGTTTGTGGGAGCTTGTTTTTTATGTATTAGGAATGTGTGTGTGTGTGCATGTTTTAAGACAACTTCTCCAAGATCGCATTATACACATACACAATCATACATATATATGTCATCGTATGTTAACTCTTTAGGTCTAAATAAATCACTGAAACAGAATGTGATGGTTAATTTTATTGCCACCTTGGCTAGGCTATTATTCCCTGTGGTTTGGTAAAATAGTAGACTATTTACGATTCCATAATGTAATGTAATGAAATGTAATCACTTTCCACAATGTAAACAATCAATCAGTTGAAAGGAGGTAGTCCTTGGGGCGTGATCTGCCTTGAGAACATAAGGAGATATTTTGGCAAAACTCTCTCTCTCTCACTTGTAATCTTACTTTCTGACCTATGGATCTTGGAGTGGATACACACACATACACACACAGATATAAATAATTGTTTCTACTTATCTAGAGAATTGTTTGTTCAACCAGAATGATTCTGGAGAATACAAAATAAGATACCTTTGGATACTAGGTCTCAGTTTCTTAACCTACATTCAGTTACACAAACCACTGTTGTAGTATATGAGTATCTCTTTACACAAAAACAATTTCCCTTCATGGTTTCAAGTTCTGGGACAGATCACTTCAAAGGTAGCTCCAGGTAGAAGCTCAGAAGACCCCAAGCCTTTCAAATAATATATTGCAACAATATAAAGAGAATCTTAAGAGATACTCTAATTTATGTTTAACACCTTTCATCAGTAGAAGAGATCGTATGCTGTTTTTATTAAATCCAAGAGAGATCCCAGGATGGAATAAGATATACCATTAATAGAAATTATCCAAAACTGACTTGAAGAAGGAGAAAAATTCCTTAACCTTTGGATGTATGGAGAGTAAAATACAGTATACCTGAAGTCAAAAGAACTGAGTTCAATTTCTAACTCCTCTCTGAAGTAGCTTAAGTTTTTAATTTATAAAAGTACCTCCAAGACACATTCCAGTTTCTGTCATCCCATGAATTTGATTCATTAGCACCTTTTATTACCATAAAACTAACTGTGGGTATACAAATTCTTCTTTTATAATCTGTAAAGATTTCTTACTGGCTTCTTAAAATAACTAAGCATGACCCCTGTGATAGTTGGAGCTGTGTGTCAACTTGGCTGGACCACAGTTCTGTGTGGTTGTTCCCATGATGGGATTGGATGACTGTGTTCTGAGTGGCCAATCTGTTCAGGGGGAGTTTTCCTAGGGGTGTGGCCTGCTTCCACATTACTCAGGGACATCCTGGGAAGAGAGACATTCTTCTGTGGATTGGGATTCTGTTGTGCTGCCTAAAACTGTCCGTGAGTGAGCAGTCCACTGTTCAGCCTGGAGATCTTGGATTCGTCATTCATTGTTGGAATCAACAGCCAGTGTACTGCCTGCCAGCTTTGAGCTTCTTGGCCCCTGCAGTTGCGGAAGCTAAGAAAAGCCTCCAGCATGACGTTTGCTCCAGGGACTTTGGACTTGCAGGCTCCTATATGTTTGTGAGCCATTTTCCTAAGATAAATTTCT
>NW_006921606.1:11828505-11838119 GCF_000298275.1 Orycteropus afer afer
GCACAGCAGCACTCCATCATTAAATGGAAGTGGTATATCAGAGATAGGGCTCGAGCAGGACATGAAGGCACAAGTAAGTTGCATGAGGAAGTGGCCCAAATGCCTATGGTCTCCACTCCAGTCACATTACCTTCCTTGTCCCACTCTGCACCTATGGCCTCATGGAGAGTTCCTTATGATCTGTTGACTGAGGAAGAGAAAACTTTTCTTACAGATGGTTCTGTGCAATATGCAGGCATCACTAGAAAGTGGACAGCTGCAGCACTGCAGCCCCTTTCTGGGACTTCCTTAAAGGACAGTGGTGAAGGGAAATCCTCCCAATGGACAGAACTTCAAGCTGTGCCTATGGCTGTTCACTTTGCATGGAACAAGAAATGGCCAGATGTGTGATTATATATGGATTCATGGGCTATGGCTAATGGCTTAGCTGGATGATCTGGGACTTGGAAGGAGCATGATTGGAAGATTGGTTATAAGGATGTATGGGAAAGAGGTATGTGGATAGATCTCTTGGAATGGGCCAAATGAGTAAAGGTATTTGTGTCTCATGTGAATGCCCACCAAAAAGTGACCTTGGCAGAGGAGGACCTTAACAATCAGGTGGATAAGATGACATGTTCAGTGGAAACCAGCTGTCATTTTCCCCAGGTTATTTCTGTCATTGCTCAATGGGCTCATGAACAAAATGGCCATGGTGGCAGGGATGGAGGTTATGCATGGGCTCAGCAACATGGTCTCCCGCTTACCAAGGCTGATTTGGCTACCACCACTACTAAGTGCTCAATCTGCCAACAGCAGAGACCAACACTGAGTCCGCGATATGCAACCATTCCTCGGGGTGATAAGCCAGCAACCTGATGGCAGGTTGGTTACATTGAACTACTTCGATCATGGAAAGGATACCATTTTGTTCTTATTGGAATAGATACTTATGGATTCGCCTTCCCTGCATGCAATGCTTCTGCCAAAACTACCATCCATGAACTTACAGAATGCCTTATCCACCATCATGCTATCCTACACAGCATTGCTTCGGAACAAGGGACTCATTTCACAGCACATGAAGTGCGGCAATGGGCTTATGCTCATGGACTTCACTGGTCTTACCATGTCCCCATCATCCTGAAGCAGCTGGCTTGATAGAACTTTGGAATGGCCTCCTAAAAACACAATTACAGCGCCAGCTAGGTGGCAATACCCTGAAGGGTTGGGGCAATGTTCTCCAGGAGGCTGTATATGCTTTAAACCAGTGTCCAATATATGGTTCTTTTTCTCCAATAGGCAGGATTCATGGGTCCAGGAATGGTACCACTCACTATTACCCCTAGTGACCCACTCAAAAAATTTTTGTTTCCTGTCCCTGCTACCATGTGCTCTGCAGGTCTGGAGATCTTAGTCCCAAAGGGAGGAACAATCCCACCTGGAGACACAATATTGATTGCATTGAACTGGAAATTAAGAATGCCACCCAGACATTTTGGCTTCCTTGTGCTTCTGGATCAACAGACAAAGAAGGGCATTACTGTACTACTGTCTAGTGTGATAGATCCTGACTACCAAGGGGAAATTGGATTGGCTTTACATAATGGAGGTAAAGAAGAATATGTCTGGAATATAGGAGTTTCTTTAGGATGTCTCTTAGTACTACCATGCCATTGATTAAAGTCAATGGAAAACTACAGCAATCCAATTCTGATATGACTGGTAAAGGCCCAGACCCTTCAGAAATGAAGGTTTGGTTCACCCCACCAGGCAAAGAACCACAACCAGCTGAGGTGCTTGCTGAGGGCAAGGGAAATACAGAATGGGTGGTGGAAGAAGGTAGTTCTGAATATCAGCTACGACCACATGACCAGTTGCAGAAATGAAGATTGTGACTGTTATATTTCTTCATTGTATATGTGCATCAAATATTTTTGTTTCCTTCTGGTATGAACTGTGAAATGTAAATGAGGTTAATGCATTTTGGTTGTACGTGTGTTAGCATATCATGTTAGGTGCAAATATGACTTTATAATTGCTCTTATTCTTATGGTTAAGAAGATGTGTACAACTGCCAGGTTGACAAGGGGTGGACTGTGATAGTTGGAGCTGTGTGTCAACTTGGCTGGACCCCAGTTCTGTGTTGTTGTTCCCATGATGGGATCGGATGACTGTGTTCTGAGTGGCCAATCTTTTCAGGGGGAGTTTCAGGGGTGTGGCCTGCTTCCACGATACCCAGGGACATCCGGAGATTCTTCTGTGGATCAGGATTCTGTTGTCCTGCCTAAAACTGTCCATGAGTAAGCAGTCCACTCTTCAGCCTAGAGATCTTGGATTCATCATTCATTGGAGTCAACAGCTGGTGTACTGCCTACGAGCCTTGAGCTTCTCAGCACCTGCAAGGAAAAGCCTCCAGCCTGACGTTTGCTCCAGAGACTTTGGACTTGCCGGCTTCCATACATTTGTGAGCCATTTTCCTAAGATAAATTTTTCTCTCTCTTTATATATATATAAGCTTTGCTGGTTTTTGTTTCTCTAGAGAACCCAGTCTAACACAACCCCTTACTGCAAAACTCATTTGGATTTTGCAGTTTCTTCCTAAGTGAACAGGCTTTCCTGATACTCTCCAGAAAACCTTGTATAACTATAAAACAGGTTGAAGAAATTGAAAATTGAGCAGAAATTGAAACTTCTCTTACCCATGCTTAGGTGTTGGAACTTTCGTTGAAAGAAGGTTTCTTGGTGTTCTCATACTGAGAGGCCAACATTGACATGCCCATTTGTTTGGGAGCATGGTAGCATTCAAATTTGATCACTTTGAACATTTAATATGAATCCAATCTTGATTGTTAGCCAGAAACCGGAAACTCTTATTTCTTGTTACCATAAAGTCACATAATGTTACTGACAGGGAAAAGGTTTGTGGTACAGTTGGGATGAGATCTAATTTGGAGAGTGAAATGAAGAGTAAAATTATAGTTCTGAAACTAACACTGGTTCTGTGACCTTAGGTAAGACACAAAATTCCTTTGGACCTTATTTTTTTCATCTGTAAAATATGGGGAATTGATTTTATCAGTGATTTTCAAATGTCATTTTAGTCAGTAAATCTTTTATTTAATTGAAAAAAAAAATGGTATTAAACTGTTTAGTCTTAACTGCTTTATATTTACTATAATACAATCTATAAAAGCCAGAACCTATATAAGGTGGAAACCTGTCAGAGAATGAAAACTCAAGTATTTTCCAGCAAAATAGCCATAGTACATGATAAGACTGCACCCTGACAAAGGTGGAAAATTGTGAGACCTGGAAAAATAGGGCAGTCCCACTAAGTCCTAGCTCTCACAGTTTTAACTCTATATGCTCTTGAGATTTTAATAAAATCATGCGTCTAGAAAGGAGCAAAATCCCAGGAAGGAATCTCTTTTGTATACAGCAACAACAACAACAAATAAATCATAACCTTTCTGGTAAAGTATTAGTTTTAATATAAATTATTATCTGTTAAACTATGTGAGGTAGTTATATTTCTGTGTCAACTTGGCTGGGCCTAGTTGAGTGGCTGGGCAGCTGGTGGTAGTTATTACCCTTGATGAGACTCACAATCAACTTCATGGTGGGATCTACCACAAGCAGCTGAGTCTTTGGGATGTGGTCTGCTTCCTGTATATAAGGAGAAGCCTTGGGAATGGTCTCTAGCTTATGGCATGCTTGGGCCCTGTATGTAGCAGTGTCATTGTTCAGCAGCCTGCCATGCTCTGCCGACCTTGGGACTTAAGTTAATGGCCTGTGTGTGGTGTGTGGTTTATTAACATCAGGACTGTGTCTTTTTATTTGTCAAACTTGGGCTTGGCAGCCTCAGAAGCCAGCAGCTATCTGAGTGAAGAAAAGCCTCTAGCTTCAGTAGGCCAGGAGCTAGAGGCAGAGCTGAAGCCCAAGGCTGAGGGGCTTTTACCCAGCCCCTAGAGCTTGGCACTTTGAACTTGGACTTAAAGCCTCCAAATTGTAAGAATAAACTCCTGTTTGTTAAGGCCATCCCATTTGTGGTATATATTCTTGTCAGACAGGCACGAGGTAACCAGAACACTATATGACTCAAAAAGACTTTGGCTCTTCTGGGCCTCTATCTTTAACTAATCGTAAAACTAAAGTTTAAATGTCAATGTCTCAGCCTTATTCTTAGTGGAGCACAGGTGCTTTCTATAAGTAATGGGAAAGAAGAGCATGCTGTGTCTTATAAACTCTTGCTTCAAAAGTATTTAATTTCAGAGACTACAGATTAGAAGTCCCTCATCTTTTGCTTTCCAGAAACAGTCTAGATGGCCAGACTATTATTCCAAGAAGGCTTGTTTCAGTGAACCAAAAATTCCATTAGACTTAACTGGCTAATTTGGCTGTCCTGAAAACCTCTCCATCAGATATTAGTATAGAAATCTGTCAGGACACTAGTGGACTTTGTCATGGTATGTCAAGAACACAACAAGTGCTACAAATATATACATATATGTATGTGTGTGTGTGTATCTTCTCTTTTTAATTCAAAAGTTCTTCACAAACTTAAGAGTCTCTTTGACAAGAAACATCACCATGATCCTTATATATTTTAAAGCCATCATCAGACTAAGAACCCTGGTGGAATAATGATTTAAAAGCTGGGCTCCTAACCAGAAGTTTGGCAGTTTGAACTCACCAGATGCTCCACAGGTGAAAGATGCAGCAATCTGCTTTCGTAAAGATTCGCAGCCTTGGAAACCCCATGGGGCAGTTCTACCATGTCCTATAGTGTCACTATGAGTTGGAATCCACATGATGGCAATTGGTTTGTTGTTGTTGTTGTATCAACAGAGTTTTAAATATTGACTTTAAAGAGAAAGCTTGGCTAGGTTGCACTTTTCTTCCCTCTCTCTATGGGGTGTGTATTATTCTGGCCTATTGAATAAATAGCATCATCATCATCATTTTATGCATCAAACACAATAGTGAAAGGAGTCTATATTTAAGTTAGATAAATGATAATGTAGTATTATCCTTTCCATTCTAGTCTACAACTGCTGCCACTGTGATCTTTATGCAAAGTACATTAAAAGCCTAAATTTTCTTTACATACATTTTGAACCAACATTTTACTTATGAAAATTAATGCTAAGGTAATAAACATAGATGTCATAAAGGTTAAGCTACAGAGATATTAATCACAATATTATTCATAAGGAGAAAAATTAAAAACCATCCAAATGTATAACAATAGCAGGTTAATTAAGTAATTTATGGTACAACCATATGTTGAAATATTCTGTAGCTTTTAAACATAGTTGTTGGAGAATATTTAGTGACATGGAAAATGTTTGCTATCCATAAGTAAAACAAGTTATAAAATAATCTGAGCAGTTTGATTTCAGTGTTATTAGGACATATTTTATATGTATATCTGCAGTCATATATGGAAAGGGAGAAGAATAGAAAAGAAAAATGGAAATAGGAGGTGTTATAAATGAATGATAGGGTCACATTAATTTTGAGGCCTTTTAGTTTCTTACCTTGCCCACTATTTCCAAATATGCTTTAAAAGAATTTTTGTATATCCTACTTTCAATTCAAGTGTTTCTATGCAATAAATATAGCTTTATATGAAAATCTTCCTTGCCAAATCAACGTCATTCTTTGTCATCGTCTTGGGCAATTTCAAATTTTTTTTTCTGTGGGTTTAATAGCTTATATAATTACTTGTAAATATACAGAGGTCACTTTCTTAATTATATGGAATCCTATTGCATAAATTGTTTTGCAAGTTATTTATTTTTACTTAACAGTGCATCTTAAGAATTTTTACATGTCATTGTTGAGGATATCTGTCAATCCATCTCCCGGAGGATTTTCCTTATTGTTGCTCTCCTGAAACTTTAGTAAACAGGCTGTACTTTTCTAGCAATTGGTCTCTCCTGATGAAATGTCCAAAGTAAGTAAGAGGAAGTCTCATCATTTTTGCTCCTAAAGAACATTCTGGTTGTATTTCTCCCAATATTAATATGGAATTATTATAATTTATTTAACATTCTCTTCTTGATAGGAGTATTAGTTATCTATGGATGAGTAACAAATCACCGCAGATTTAATAGCTTTAAACAGCAAATGTTATACTCATTTCTGTAGGTCTACACTCTAGGTCTGCCTTACCTAGCTTCTCTGTCTCAGAGTCTCAAACAGGGTAGAAATCATGGTGTCCATAGGAGCTGCAGTCATCTCAAGGCTGAGAGAGAATTCACTTTCCAGTTTACTCACTGGGCTCTTGGCATACCTTAGGCCCTCACTGGATGTTGGCAGAATCATGAGTTCCTCCATAAGACAGATGGATTCTCCTAGAGCCAGAGAGAAAGAGAAGGAGCGAGTACACCAGCAAAACGAAAACCAGAGGTTTTGTTTTGTTTTGTTTAAGATAATCCAGGAAATGCCATTCTGTCACTTCTGCCATCTTCTCTTTGCTAAAAGTGAGTCAGTAGGTCCCTTCTCATGTTCAAGAGGAAGAGATTTCACAACAGTGTGAATATCAAAGGCAGTCACAAATGGGGCTATCTTAGAGGCTGCCCAGCAGGTGACCCACAATGGAGTTACTTCCATGTCTTCATTTTCACAAACAATATTGTTATCCAGACACTTGCTATGTGTAAATTTGTGTGCATATGAGAGCACTTCATGCTTTAGGATGAATGTTTAAGAGTATAATTGTTAGTCATAAAGTATATACATTAAAATGTTGACCATTACCATTAATATACCCTCTAAAAGACAGCACCAATTCAACTTCCCACTAATTCTGAATAAGAATGTCTATTCCAGTATTGTATGATGTAGCACATCTTCTATCTTTTTCCAACTTTTGGTTCTCTGATGATCATAAAATGGACTTTTTATTTTCCTGATTAAATATGTTTTATTTTCCTGAGATTAAATGTGTTTCATCTAGATTCAAAATGAAGTCTTGCCAGTGTGCACTGCGTATTTTTCCCTCTGGCATCTAAGAACTTTAAGAACTAGGTACAACAGTTTGAATTGAGATTTTTGGCACTCTGAACAGTTCACTGAATCAGATTGCACCAAATACATAAGAGCAGAATTGGAGGAAGGGCACAGGGAGATTTTTTTTAGGAAAGAGCTACTGCCGGAAGATGAACGGGCACCTGAGAGAGACCATTGGAATCCTTTCTGGGGCAGTCACTGTCTGCCAGGTGGAGGCGGCAGCCTGAGATCCCCGAGCCGAGAATGAGATCACTTATAGCAGCTTACCAGCGACCAATACAATATTCCAGCAGGCAGCGGCAAAGAACTGTCTCCGGCGGATGATTTTGTCGGTAATTTGGATGGTGAGGGTGCAGTGGGACACAGACACCATTGCTGAGACTCAGGTCAAGATCTCACTGGTGCACCAGAAAGGCTAACTCCCTCCCCTCCTGGCAGATCACAGAGCAGGTATGAGTCAGACTGGGAGACACCATGCTTTTCTTTGCCACAGTTATTGGGACCACAGGTCACTGGCAGTTATGCCCCTGAACCCACCACAGCTAAAATTGCATGCATCTTTGACACCGCAGATGGGCAGTATCTCAAACTCCAGAGCCTACCATTGCCGGTTGGGCGGGACTGCTTTACCACCATGGGCAGACAGGGCACGGAGAGCAGAAAAACTGCAGCTGAGCATGCTCACTCGAATTTTGCCCTGGAGCCATGCTTTGGCTGCTATGGGGCCGCAGAGGTGGGGGCTTTGAGTGTTATGAAATTGGAAGAAATTTGTGAACCTCTAATAATACTAAGGGAGCTCTGGTAGCATAGTGGCTAAGACACTTGCCTGCTAACCAGACGGTTGGTGGTTCAAACCCACTAGCCACTCCTCGGAAGGAAGGTTGGGCAATCCTACTTCCGTAGTGATACTGCCTCAGAAACCGAAGGAGGGGTTGCTATGAGTCGGGGCTGACTCCACGGCACATAACAACAACAACAACAATAATACAAGTCTTTCCTGGGATTGTGCCGTGGTCTTGCAAATAAATACGTCATAAGTAAGAGCCTGCTCAGGTACTCCTCCGAGTCCAACACACCTGAAATTGCGTGCATCTTTGCCACTGCAGGTAGGCGGTATCACAGATAAATTCTAGAGCCAGCCATTGGCGGTCTGGCTAGATTGAGTCAGCACTGCGGGCAGAAGGGGCACAAGGAACAAAGAAACTGCAGCTGAGCCTGGTCCCCAAATTTTGCCTTGGAGCTGTGCTTTGGCACTGTGGGGCCGTGGAGTCGGGGTCTTTGATTGTGCCTGAAATTAGCAAAAATTTGTGACCCTCTAACAAGAGGAATTTTTTCCTGAGGTTGAGCCGCGGTCTTGCAAATAAATACATCATCAATAATACCCAGCTCAAAGCCTTAGAAACCAACCCTAGCAAGACTAAATTTTCCTTCTTCTGCTCCCACCTTCTCCGCCAATAACTTCACTCATTCAGTAGAAGATACCATATTCGGCCAATTACCATAAAACATCATGCTTTGAACTCTAAACCCTCTGTACGAAAAACAGAAACACACATCCACACTACACACAGTGATTCCACCATTACAAAGAGAACAGCAGAGCGACCCAACACACCTGAATCAATATTAAGATAAAACACACCAGCTTCAGCTTTTCAAAATATTAAATGGTAAAACCAAGACAAAACAAATCAACACATAACCAGCACCTACAGACAACCTAAAGAGACAACACTCTACCAGATTCCAAGGACTTAAAAAGAGGTTCTGCTTTCCAGTAAACCCAAGAACTCTCCACACCGGCAATACATGACTGAAAAGGTCTTAGTTAACACCTTCTTCTTTTTCTTCTATTTTTCTTTTCTTATCTAGTGATTAACCCCATTAATGGTGGGATGTTTGGTTTGGTTTGGTTTTTCTTTTTTTTTTCTCTTTTCTGTTTTCTAGTTTGTTTTCTTTCTTCATTATTCTCCTTCTCTACCTTTTTTCTTTTAGTGTCCTATCCCCAGATATTGCATATTTACCTGTTTTCTTTTTCTTTTCTCCACTTTTTCTTTTTTTGGGGGGGTTACTGTTCCTGTGTGACTTCAGGATGTGTTTTTTCTCCATGGGCTTTCAGTTTTATTTTTTTATGGTTATTCAATAGTGATTTTTGCCTAACTGAGTGAGAGACAACAACAGTCCCCATAAGATACAAGTAACCCACACCTCCTACAACTTCATGTACTGAGCAAAAGCCAGCACCCCCTTCTCCACCAGCGGGCCAATGATAAAAAAAAAACACTAAGAAGAGCCTGAATCACCTTTGGCTGCTCTTCACAAACAATTAACAGAGATCTTAATACAATACCACAATGCCTCAGAGACAAAAGACCATCACAGTCCACACAACGAAGAAAGTAAAGGGGTTGAAATAAGAGAACAGGTTACAGACCCAGAACACATCCCTGAGGAAGAAGCAGCATTGGAACTCTCTGGTAAGAATTCAAAATAATTATATTTAGGTATCTTCAAAGGACTGAGAGATAGACCAAGGAAAACAAAGACAAATCCCTAGAAGAATTTTGGAAGAAAATACAAGAACAAAATGACAAAATAAATGAAAAATTAGAAAT
>NW_006921606.1:11838219-11839109 GCF_000298275.1 Orycteropus afer afer
ATGTATGTATGTGTGTATATATATATATATATATATATATATATATATATAAGCTTTGCTGGTTTTTGTTTCTCTAGAGAACCCAGTCTAACACATTTGGTACCAGGAGTGGCTCTAGAGAGACAAAATCATAAGGATGGACTTCCTAGATTGGTTCTCCAGTTTAATTAATTTCAATGACATTAACGACTCTATGTCCAAGCCCCTCCTCGGAAGGAAGGTTGGGCAATCCTACTTCCATAGTGATACTGCCTCGGAAACCCAATGAGGGGTCGCTATGAGTCGGGGTTGACTTGACGGCACATAACAACAACAACAACAACAATGTCTGCTAGTAAAGAGGGCCCTACTAATATGTGGCATGAGGTGGCAAAATTAATATGTGAAATAGCACCACTAATAGATCAAGTACTTGTGAGAAGTGACACTCTGGGTGATCAGATATTTGATACTTTTCTGCAATTTTTTTCAGAATGAGGAGTATAAGGAAGTTGGTTGGTTGGTCCCACTTACACTGGAAAAACTGGTGAAAGAGCAAGAGGAGCTCAAAGCTGCTGAGTCTTGGCTTAAGCACCACATAAAGACCTGAATGCTTCCAGCTGTGCTCTGAAAGAAAGCCTTATATCTTCTAGTAACAGAGCTGATATCGCTGAAAACAAACCCAGAGTCTTATTGTAAGGGTGGCTGAATTACAACACCAGCTAAATTGCCAATCCAGAACGGTGTCTGGCATTAAAGTGAGGGTACTGATTGGAGCTCTGGTAGCATAGTGGCTAAGGCACTTGACTGCTGACCAGAAGGCTGGCGGTTTAAACCCACCAGCCACTCCTCGGAAGGAAGATGGGGCAATCTACTTCCGTAGTGATACTGCCTCAGAAACCCAAGGAGGG
>NW_006921606.1:11843636-11844170 GCF_000298275.1 Orycteropus afer afer
TCAATCAGAAAAAAGATCAAAACAAAATGAAGATAGCCTAAGGATCATGTGAGATACCATCAAAAGGAATAACCTACATGTCAGTGGAATTGCAGAACAGGAAGAGAAAAATAAAACCACTAAGAAAATTGTCCAAGATTTTTTGAAGGAGAACTTCCCTGACATTATGAAAAAGGAGACTATATCCATTCAAGAAGCCCAACAAACACCAAACAGGATAGACCACAAAAGAAAATCACCGAGATATATCATCATCAAACTCACCAAAACCAAGGACAAAGACAGAATCCTGAGAGAAGCATGGAAAAAACAAAAAGTTACATACAAAGGTCAGCCAGTAAGAATAAGCTGATTTCTCAGCAGAGATCATACAAGTGAGAAGACAATGGGATGGTATACATAAAACCCTGAAAATGAAAAATTTTCAACAGAGAATTATATACCCAGCAAAATTGTCCCTCAAATATGATGGTGAAATTAGGAGATTTCCAGATAAGCAGAAGCTAAGGAAATTTGTTAAAACCAGACCAACCT
>NW_006921606.1:11846079-11858811 GCF_000298275.1 Orycteropus afer afer
CAGCACTATTTACAATAGCCAAAAGATGGAAACAACCTGGGTGTCCATCAACTGAGGAATGGATAACCAAACTATGGTACATACACACAATGGAATATTATTCAATGCTAAAGAATAATGCAGAATCTGCCAAACACTGCATAGTGTAGATGAACTCGGAGGACATTATGCTGAGTGAAATAAGGCAACCACAAAAGGACAAATATTGTATTAGTCCATTATTGTAAAAGTTAAGGAAAGGTGTATCTATAGAAGGAAGTTTTCTTTGTTGGTTACCAAGGGTGGGCGGGGAGGGGAGGGAAGGCTGTTAGACAGATAGAGAGATAAGTATTGATTTGGGTGAAGAGAGGGGCAATGTACCAAATCTGTGTGACCAATATGACAGCACTGAGAATGAAAAAAGACATAGAGAGGTACACAGGAGGTACAGACAACAAATATGAACCCTTTTGCACATATAGTACTGCGTTGTCAGTGAAGGCAAACATGGGCATATGGATGGATAGATGGGTGGACAGGCTGTACAACTAAGTATGTCTATGAAATGGGAAGTGTATCCAAGTACATATATAGGGTTGGCAGACAATGGTCCTACAAATTTATGTGAATGATCAGAATCCCAGGTGTATAGTAGAGCTGACAAGGGGCAAGGTTGTGGTCACTGCTTGGTCACAGCCAGCTACCTAGAGGGACCGAGTAGTTGAACCTGTGGGCTTGGGACCATAGTTGCAGGGGACATCAAGCTCAATTGGCATAACATACTACACAAAACATTGTTCCACCTCCTATCTTGGCGAGTAGAGACTGGGATCTTAAAAGCTAGCAAGCTGCCATCTAGATGCAACGATGGATCTCTCCTCATCCAGAGTAAAGAAGAATGAAGAAAATAAAAATTCATGGAAACAATTAGTCCTAGTGACTGGTACACCATCTGATCTGTCGCCTATACGACTATGAGACCAGAAGAACTAGATGGTGACTGGCTACCATTGTCATCCACTTGAAAGGGGATCTATGTAGGAGATCCTTGATAGAGAGGGAGAACAATGTGAAACAAAACTCAAAATCATTGGAGGAAAAAAAGAGGGAGACCAGGTTTGCTGGTCCGATAGAGCCTGGTGGAACCACTGAGACTATGGCCCCTAGCTGCCCTTTGGGTCTAGAATTGAACCCACACCTGTGATTTCCAGCCAAACATGGGACAGGCATATGAGTTGAACATTTACCTCAGGTAGATACACTCCTTGGAGAGAACAATCGGGGGAGAAAGAAGAGCTGCTTATGCATAGGGAGACAGCTTAGGGGGCAGGAGCCCATGGAGGGATGGACACTGAGAGGAGGTAACTGTGGGGAGGAGGTTGGAGGGGAGCTGTTGCATTACAGTAAACTGTGGTCAGTATCATGAGACAAAGTATATGTGAACTGCTGTATGGAGAGTGAATTTGCTCTGTAAATTTTCACCCAAATCACAATTAAAAAAAAAAAAAATGTGTTTCATATGTTTACCAGCCATTTATTTCCAGTTCCCTTCATTTTTGCTATATGTTAATATGAGAAATTATTTTTTATCTGTATTAAAATATAATATAAACACAGAAAAGTACATCCATATGTAGCTCAATGAATATTCAAAAAAATGAATATACCCATGTAACCAGCACCCAGACTAAAAGAAAAAAAAGCACAGCATTATCAGTGCCCTGGCAGCCCTTCTTTGCCCCCTTTCTAGTAAGTACCCTTACCAAGGGTAAACACTATCTTGACTTTTAACAGTATAGATTTGATTTGCCTAGTTATGTGCTTTATATATGGAATTATTTTATACACTTTTTTTTGTATCTAGTGTCTTTCACTGAAAATTACACTTGTTGTATTTATATAACACTATGGAATCCATGGGTGGTGTAAACAATTAACATTCTTGGCTGCTGACCTGTAAGGTTGGTGGTTCAAGTCCAGGCAGAGCCATCTCAAAAGAAAGTCCTAATGATCTACATCCAAAATAGTCAGTCATTGAAAACCCTGTGGAGCACAGTTCTACTCTGACACACACGAGGTCTCCATGAGTTGAAATCGCTTCCATGGCAACTGCTTTTTTACTTTTTTGTTTATACAACACTGTAGTCAATACATGTTGTTGTTGTTAGGTGCCATCAAGTCAGCTCCAACTCATGGCGACCCTATGTTCTTTTATATATTGTATATGTATATATGTGTTTGTATTTGAATGTGTGTGTGTGTGTGTGTGTGTGTTTAAAATTAGAATTTTACTCAGGAACGAGTAAGACTTGCTGAGGAAAAGATTCAATGTGAAGGGAGCTTTTAAGTAAAGAAAGAAAGAAGCTAGCCAAGAGCATTTCAGATGGAATGCTTTGAGAATATTATTTCTCTTATCTTGCTCTATCACCTGAGGTGAGCAGAATTTGGGGAGAGACTGAGGGCCTTTGGAATCCTCAAAGGTTATGAGACTATACCTAAATGTTCTAAATTAACTTTTCTCCCTTCTTAATATCACTCCCCAGAATATCTCAAGAATATAAGGCATGAAGGAACAGAGGTGGAGATAGGGACATAAACGGCAAACAGTAACTCAGTTACAAAGTGAAGAACTTTAGTGAGAAGGAGTAGAAAATTGATTAAAGAAATCTAGGACCACTTTAACTTGGAAAGCAGTTAGAGACTATCTCAAAATAGAAAATATTTGAAATCTCCCCTGTCTAAAGTTAAGAGATCATCTGGGTGTCAAGATTTATGTTGATTTTCTAAACAATCATATTTGTAATGAAGTGCTGAAACAAAACAAGAGGCATATCCTAGAAAACCTAGTAGCCTTTCTTTACAAAGATTAAGATCTTATGTTGTCCAGATGCGATGCAATAAAAGTACTTTGTGGCATAGTACCTAAGGCATTTGACTGCTAACCAGAAGCTAGCAGTTCAAACACACCAGCTACTCCTTGGAAGGAAGGTTGGGCAATCTACTTCCACAGTGATATTGCTCAGAAACCCAATGAGGGGTCACTGTGAGTCGGATCCAACTCAATGGCAAACACAACAACAACAAGCAAAGTATCTTTCCTCTTCTTTATTTTCAAATACATTCAAATTTTGCCAATGTTTGGAAAATGCAGCCAAGTACATTTCCGATTGTATTTCAATCATCAGAAGTGAAGTATCTCTGAACCTCACTTACTAAAAGTTTTAATCCTGTCAGGCTAGAGAGAAAAAAAAGAGGAAGTTCTGCTTTTTCTTTAGGCTAACTATTATTATTATCTGACAATAGCCTTACATACTACAACATTAATTCTCTAATAAATTACACTGCAAGTAGGTGGAATTACATTGCTTGACCAAAGTGTCTAACCTGATCAGACTTTTGCTTGATGAATATCTTTTCATTTTGTACTGCAAGACCTTTCAGAAAAGAAATTAAAAAAAAAAAACTGTTTTGAGAAAAAGAGGGAGATACATATCGAAAGAGTGTGTAGTATCATGCACATCATTTTGACTTAATCCTGGCATCTTTGTGAAGTGTTATGTTAACCAAGCCTTGTGAAAAGACTTACTCCCTGTGGGGCATTCATTAGAAGCAAAGAGATAACCTCAAAATAGTGACTGCAAACATCAGACACTCTCCTCGATGGATGGTAATTTTCATGATGCCTGGGTGGGTCACATGGGTTAGAATTTCAACTTAGTTACTATTTTCCATATGATTAAAACCACCACTGGAGAAAGTTATTTATCTAAAACAGAGGATAATAAGTGATTGTTAATGTATCCATTTCCTCATCAAGTAATTATTGAGACCCCATTGTGTGCCTGGTGTGATGAAACATGCTGGGTGCACAAAGGTGTCATGAATGAGTCACAGATGAGTTGTGGCTCCAGATGGTGGAAAATTGTAATACAACTTGAATATGGCTCCAAAATAAGGGGACATGGGGAAGTGGGGGAACTATTTGCTAGGCAGAAATAGTCTGAAAGGACCTAGCCTCAAAGGAAGGGGGTATTAGGAAAAATATAAGAAAAGGGTTATGAGGCTATTACTTCTCTAAGTTCCACTATTATCATTCCCTCTCTTTTCCTAATCAATTCCTGTTCCTTTGTTATCAGTACACAGCTGCCCAATATCACCAAAATAAGTTTCCTTGATTAGTACTGTAGAACATGAAGAAGTGGTTTTATTGAATTTAGAAAGGTTGAAAGGATATCTATACAAGCATTCATATTACTCTGCTGAAAATATTGTATTTCTTATTCAAATGCATTTAATATGTAGGTTTTTGCTTTCTGACAGGCAAAGGAAATGCTAGCCTGCTTTATGATCTTACTTCTCATGACACTATCTTTATTAATTTCTTCCTAACATATCAACATTTATGTTTCTAAATGAGAACTTCTCTATGTGATCTGTAGATCAATCTATTCTTTACCCTAATTTTAAGTTTCTACAAGATCAGGAAAAATATTCTATCAGAGAGACGACAGAGCCTAAAGAGTAAAAAGAAAAAGTATAAGCTGACTCCATCAAATCCCAGCTCAGCCACTTACTAGAGATGCAACCTTAGGAGACAGACTGCCCATGTGTGGCTCAGTTTCCTCTTGTGGTACAGAATAAGTAATAATAACTGCTAACCACAGCAATAAGTAATAATAAGAAGAAGATGAAATAAGGAGGAGAAGGAGAAGTAAGAGGAGGAAGAGGAGGAGGAGTGAGAGAAGAAGGAGAGGGTGGAGAGAAGAGAAGAAGAAGAAGAAGCAGAGGAGGGGATGAGGAGGAAGAACAGGAAGATGAAGAGCAAGAAGGATGTTGTTGTTGTTGTCAGGTGTCGTCATGTCGTCCGGACTCATAGCAACCTATGCACAGCTGAACAAAACACTGCCCAATCCCACGCCAGCTCAGTGATCCTTGCTACACTTGAGTCCATTGTCGCAATCACTGTGTCAATCCATCTCGTTGAAGGCCTTCCCCTCTTTCGTCAACCCTCCACCTCACCAAGCATGACATCTTTCTCCAGGGAATGGTCCCTCTGACAACATGACAAAGTAGGTGAGACGAAGTCTGGCCATTCTCACTTCCAAGGAGCCTTTCTGCAGCACTTCCTCCAGGACAGATCTGTTAGTTCTTTGAGCAGTCCATGGTACTTTGAGCATTCTTCACCAGCACAACTCAAAAGCAGAAATTCTTCTTTGGTCTTCCTTATTCATTGTCTCGCTCTCACATGCATTGAGGCAATTGAAAATATCATGGCTTGTATCTGGTGCACCTTAGTCCTCAAGGAGACATCTTTGCTCCTCAGCACTTGAAAGAGATCTTTTGCAGCCGACTTGCCCAGTGCTATATGTTGTCTAATGTCCTGACTGCTGCTTCCACTGGCATCGATTGTCAAACAAACCAATGTGAAGTCTTTGACAACTTCAATCTTTTCTCCATTTATCTGATGCTGCTTTTAGGTTCAGTTGTGAGGATTTTTGTTTTCTTTATATTGAGATGTAATCCATACTGGAGACTGTATTCTTCAATCTTCATCAGTAAGTGCTTCAAGTCATCCTTACTTTCAGCAAGCAAATTTCTGTCATCAGTGTATCACAGGTTGTTAATGATTCTTCCCTCAATCCTGGTGCCACGTTCTTCTTCATATAGTCAAGCTTCTTGGATTATTTGCTCAGCATATAGATTGAATAAATATGGTGAAAGGATATAACCCTGACATAGCTTCTTGATTTTCAAGCATGCAGTGTCCCCTTTTTCTGTTTAAACAACAGCCTCCTGGTCTATGTATAGGTTCTTCATGAGTACAATTTAGTGTTCTGGAATTCCCATTCTTCTCAATGTTATCCACAGTTTATTATGATCCACACAATCAAATGATTTTGCATGGTCATTAAAACACAGATAAACATCTTTCTGGTATTCTTTGATTTGAGCTAAAATCCGTCTGACATCAGCAATGATATCCCTTGTTCTACATCCTCTTCTTTCAGAAGAGGACATGGAACAAGAAGAGGAATAGCTGAGCTAAAACAGAACAATCCTGCAGTCACAGGTAATGTGATAATCCCAACTAAGAATTTCCACAAAATAATATTTTCATCAGTATTTAACTTACATTTTCGAATTCCTTGCTCAGAATCTACTAAATTCATTTTCAAAATGTTTCCAAATTTTTTGCCCACTCACCAAAAAAAAAAAAAAGTTATTGCTAACAGTTAACCTCAATGTATAATTTCAGTTTCAGGCTTGAAGTGTATTTCAAGGTAATAATCTCAGGCAGTTCTCTCTTGTCTCAATTGCTCCAGTAAGCCTGAACTTTTTAAATATTTGAGTTCTGCCCAACATTTTTTCTCCCATTCTATAGGGATCCATTTAATGTGACCTTGATACTATACACCATCTAGTTCTTCTGGTCTCAGGGTAGATGAGGCCATAGTTTGTGTTGACTGTTAATCCTATAGACTACTTTCTTCCCTGAGTTTTTCATTTCCTTTTTTCTCTTTTGTTCCAAATGAGTGGAGAGGAATAGTTGTATCTTAGATGGCTGCTCACAAGCTTTTAAGACCCTAGATACTACTCACCATATTAGGATGTAGAACATATACTTTATGAACCATATTTTGCCATTTAATTGATCTGTCCTACTATCTCAATTCCTTTCACTTTATTTTGAAAGCATTAATTGAATCAGGCACTTCTCCCTATCTCCAAAGATAACATCCTAGTGCAAATCTAGCCTGTGGTCAATATACTCCTTCCTCTCTTGCACATCAAAATCTACTCTCCACACAACAGTGTGAATGATCTTTTAAAAACTCAGCCTACATAATTCTACTGGCAAAACTTTCCTGGAATTCCATTATATTTAAAATAAAGTTCTTATCATGAACTGCCAAATGCTACATGTACTGGACTTAGCTTATGACTCAAACATCATCTGCCACAATCTTCTCCTTCTCTCTTTCTTGTAGAATCTCATGAGTCTGCTTGTGGTTCTTCAAACAGTTCAAGAGCTTATTCCCATTTACTGGAATTCTTTTCTTCCATATCTTTGCCTTACTCCCTCACTTCATTCAAGTTATTATCAGAGAGTCATATCTCCAGTCATATCTCCAAACATGAAGCCTGCCCACGATCACTTTCTTTATTCAGCTTTATATTTTGACCTACCTTTTATCAGTACCTGGTATTAGTATGTAAATTATATTCTTGTTTATTGTCTGCTATCCTTATTATAATGTAAGATCAGGAAGGTTTTTTTTTTTTTTATTTTTTTCACTTTAATATTCAGTAATTGAATCATTCCTGGCATATGGAAGGCACAAGTAGTTTATAGCTTCATAGTATGGTGCCTAAGGCACTAGACTGCTAACCAGAAGGCTGGTGGTTCAAACCCACCAGCCACCCCTCGGAAGGAAGGTTGAGCAATCTACTTCTTTAGTGATACTGCCTTGGAAACCCAAGGACAGGCTGCTTATGAGTCGGGTCCAACTCAATGGAAAATAACAACAACAGCAACAAAAGTATGCTGAGATATTCATTCCCATATTGTCTTAGTTATCTCATACTGCTGTAACATAAATACTGCATGTAGATAGCTTTAAAAAACAAACATTTACTGCCTCATGGTTTAGGAGGCTAGAAGTCCAAATTCAGGGCACTAGCTCTAGGTGAATGCTTTCTTTCTCTATCAGCTCTCAGGGAAGGCTCGTGTCTCCTTTTAACATCTATGGGCTCAGTGTCCCTTGGAGATCTCCAGGTGTCTTGACATCAATCTTCTCCTAGGTTTAAGAGGTTTTCAGAACAGGGATCATGGGTTCAAAGAACATGGTGTGCTCCTAACTTTTCTTTCCTTTTTGTGCTGAGGTCCCTCCACCTCTGCTTGTTTCTTTCTCCCTTTATCTCTTATGTGAGAAAAGGTGAGGCAAGCCACAACCAAGGTAAACTCCCTTTACATTGAATCAGGACTGTGACCTGAGTAAGGGTGTCCCATCCTACCCTAATCCCCTTACAATAGATTGGCTAATCACATTAGGTCACATCATGGGAAATGATTACATCATTATGAACTGCTAAGCCACTGAAAACAATGGCCC
Organism: Orycteropus afer afer; assembly: GCF_000298275.1. Taxonomy (NCBI): domain Eukaryota; kingdom Metazoa; phylum Chordata; class Mammalia; order Tubulidentata; family Orycteropodidae; genus Orycteropus; species Orycteropus afer. The sequence goes on from NW_006921606.1 coordinate 11,854,173, forward strand.
AGCCAAGTTGATGTATATTTTGGGGGCACAATTCAATCCATGACATTCTACCCTTTGGTTCCCAAAAATTCATGTCCTTGCCACATGCAAAACACTTTCACCTATCATATCATCCCAAAAGTCTTAAATCAACTCCAAGTCCAAATTCCTTCCTTGGACAAAATTCCTCTTCATCTGTGAATTTGGAATACATGTTATCATCTTCCAAAGCACTATGGTGGAACAGGTACAAAATAGATGTTTCCAGTACAAATGGGAGAAATTAGAGGAAAAGAAAGAATAATGGGCACCAAGCAAGCTAAAAACCCAGCAGAAAAATTTACATTAGCTCTCTGTTCTCTTAAGTGTTCTACACAATTGTTCTACACTCTAGACTTTGAGTGTTGGCCATGCAATCTGGATTCTGGGTAGAGGGCCCTAGGGCCTGGGCTTCAACTCTGCTTTCCAGGCCCATTGTGATGGCAACTTTCCTCCTTTAGCTTTTGGCAGCCCCGTTCTCCTAGTCCAGTTGAGTGGTGACCTCACCACTTTGGCCCCAGCAGTTCCCATTCTTCTTCCCCTTGGGCGTGGCAACACCACCCCCTCAGCTTTGGGCATTGTATCTGACCCCATCCCACTGCCACTAGTGAACAGCAGCCCCATACTCCAGAACCAAGTGGGAGAAGAACTGACTCTTTGAAACCTAGGAACCATAGCCCCACCATTTGAGACATAGCAGGTCATTGGTCCACACTATGAGACCCCTGAAGTCATGACCCTACACTTTGAAACTGAGGCAGTTCTGCTTCCCATGCTCCTTGTCTTTTTCATTTATGGTTACTGGTTACTTGACTTCCTGGCCCCTCAACCTCTTGGGTCTCTTGGGCCAGCTTGGCCTCTGCCATGCTAGAGCAAGTGTTACATAGCTCTTTAGTTCTATCAATAAGCACCCATAGGTACCCCACACCACCAGTAAATCTCACCCTAAAGGAGCTCTGCTTTGTCACTTCAGGGTCATCAAGCTTAGCTCTGCCAACAAGGGCCTGGAGGCACTTCACTCTGCCAGGAAGCCTCCTGCCTAAAGACACTCAGCTCCCTTGCTTTGTGGATCAGCTCCTGCTTCATTACACACCGGTTTCCTGGTTCTGCCACTACCATTTCTCTGCCACTGCTTTTCTCCATCTGTGCTGTCTCCAGTATTACAGCTCTTCTTACTTCCTTCTGAGCCCTCACCAGAAGTGCATTTGATAACCATAATCCCACCAATAGTCTCTTCAAGACAACCCAGGCTTTTACTATTTATTAGGCACTTTAAAACTTCCAGTCTCTTCTCATTACCCAATTCTAAAACTGCTTCCACATTTTAGGTATCTGTTGTAGCAGCACCCCACTCCTGGTACCACATTTTGTCTTACTTATCTAATACTGCTAAAACAGAAACACCACAAGTGGATGGCTTTAACAAATAGGAATGTATTCTTTCACAGTTTAGGAGACTAGAAGTCCAAATTCAGGGCAATGACACCTGTAGGCCCAGTGTCCCTTAGAGATTTCCATGTGTCTTGGCACCAATCTTCCCTTGGGTCTAGGAGGTTCTCAGCACTAGGACTTGAGGTCCAAAGGACACACTCCAATTTAGATTATTCTTTCATAGTGGTATTGAGGTCCATCCTGTTATGTTCCCTTCTTTCTCCTTTTAACTCTTGTAAGATAAAGGGTGATGCATGCCCCCCCCCCCATGGAAACTCCTCTTACTTTTGGATCAGGGTTGTAACCTGAGTAAGGATGTTACATCACACCCTAATTCCCTTATATTGATTGGCACATAAGTTATTATATATCTGTGTTATATAATGAAAAGTGAAGAAGTGCTGTCTTGGATCATGTCAATGTCAAAATTAAATATGCCAGAGTTTTTTGACCCCAATGACAATACACACTCCCTACCTTGACATCCAAGGTTCTCTACCATCTCACCCAAGACTGACTTATCTCCCACTCTTTTTGGATTTCACCCAAACAATATCCTGCTGGACCTTTTGCTTTGGAACCTTACCATGTATGTCCTCTGAACCAAGCTCCAAATGGTTGATTTTGACACATCCTTGTATATTCAGTTCAAATTTCACCTCTTCCATGAACCTTACTAATTTCTTTATAATAATAGGTTGTGGTGGTTATGTTTCTGTGTCACTTTGGCTGGGCCTGGTTGAGTGGCTGGGCAGCTGGTAATAGTTATTCCCAATGATGAGACTGGCAATCAACTCCATGGTGGGATCTACTACAAGCAGCTGAGTAGCTGCTTTGGTTATGTGGTCTGCTTCCTGTATATAAGAAACAGCTTTGGGAATGGTCTCTAGCTTATGGCACACTTGGACCTTGCATGTAGCTGTGTCATTGTTCAGCAGCCTGCCATGGTCTGCCGACCTTGGGACTTACAATGGACTTAAATTAATGGCCTGCTGTGTGCTCTGGTAACATTAGGACTGTGCCATTTTATTTGTCAACCTTGGGCTTCTCAGCCTCAGCATCCAGTAGCTGTGTGAGTGAAGAAAAGCCTCTAGCTTCAGTGGGCCAGGAGCTGGAGGCAGAGTTGAAGCCCAAGGCTGAGGGGCTTTCACCGAGCCCCTAGAACCTGGCACTTTGAACTTGGACTTAAAGCCTCTAAACTGTAAGAGAATAAACTCCTGTTGTTCACGCCATCCCATTTGCGGTATATTCTTGACAGAGTAGCACTAGGTAACCAGACATAGGTAATCTCTTCCTTCCCTGAATATTCTTAAGTCAATTTAGCTTCCCTTATGGCTTTGTCTCTACCTCACTGCTTTCTATTTATCTATTCATTGGTTTCATTTACCTCCAGCACCCTCCAAATTTGGTCCATCATTTTACCTTTTGTTGTTGGGGACATTTAAAGGCAGTCTTTGGTATGGGCTGTCAGTAAGGTAGAAAAGCCAACAATCTTCCATACGTCTTATCATTCTAATCAAACTCTTTCTTGTCATGCAAGCTGTTTCATCTCCATTCTATCTACACTGCCATCTCTCCCCAAGTCCCTTCTTCTCTGTTCTGGAAGTCAAGAATGGGTCAGTAAGGTTCCTGGTTAATCATCTGTCTGTTTGAGAAAAAGAAAAATGCAAATCATTCCCCTACATTCAGGTTTCCTCAATTTTTTCCCACATGGCAGATGACCAGGCTAGTTCTGTGAACACTGCCTCAAGGTATGCCTACAGTATGTAACTAGTGTGTCTGTGAATTTAGGATGTGGGACAATTACCATCTGCTTCCCTCAATTTAAAACTTACCCTCAATTCTGAGACATAATAAATTATATTCAATATTTCATTCAGCATTGTAAAGTATTTGAGCACTACACCTGTCAAGGCTATTGAAAGTGTACAACGAAGCTATGTTCTAATAGCAATAATCACTTATTTTTTAATCTTAATCTCAGAACATCTGTATGTCATTTGTTAAAATTGTATTAATTAGAGTTGCTAGGCTGCCAGCTAAAGAGTATTTTTTGGGCAAAAAATGTACTGAGAGAATAAGGGGCTATGGAAGTAGATTGCCCAATCTTCCTTCTGAGGAGTGGCTGGTGGGTTTGAACTGCCAGGCTTTTGGTTAGCAGTCAAATGCCTTAGGCATCACACCATCAGAGCTCCCTATAGAATTGAGAGGGTGACCAAATAGATAAGCCTCCAAAAAGCAGTGCTCTTCAAACTGCAATGAACTCCTACTTTCCAAATATTAGTTCAGATTTCATCAAACTCAACTCCTCTGGCTCTACTTCAAGTTTCACAGAAAACCACAAATGACCCAGAAGGACCTATGATTCTGGCTCTTCCTGTAGCAACTCTAGCCATTCCTCAAAAGGTTTTTTGTTGATTTATGTACCATTTATATGTGAATGTAGTCCCTGGGTGGTGCTAATGGTTAACATGCTTCGTTGTTAACTAAAAGGCTAATGGTTTCAGTTCAAGTCCATCCAGAGGCATTTCAGAACAAAAGCCTGGTGATCAAGCACAAAAATTATCCATACTTGAAAACACTATGGAAGCACATTTCTACTCTGACACATATGAAGTTCCCATGAGTTGTAATCAACTTAACAGCAACTGGTAAAAAGATCTGTAGTGGAATCGGAGACTTTGTATTTATAACAAATTCCCAAGTGATGCTGATGCTGTTGGTCTGGAGAGCACATTTGAAGAACTACTTCTTTAGGGAAACTGTCTCCCCACCCCCATTGCAGGCCAACTTAGAGGAACTTTCCTTCAAATCACCTGTCCTCCACTAGCTAAGTATATGTGGAGCCCTAGTGATGCAAATTAAAGGTATCGTATTCTCCCAGAAATGTTGATACTGAGTTCATTGGTCCAAGGAAGATCCAGGCAGACAATGTTGCCCTGAAAATCCTGTCCACTTGTTCCTCTTTCCCCTTAGGACTTTATTACTCAATAATACCCTGGACCAGCAGGATCTCCTCACCAGAAAGCTTGTCGGAAATGAGGACTCTCAGACTACCCTCCCTGCCTTCTGAATTCCAATCTGAATTTTCACAAGACCCACAGATCATTTTATTTGCAAAGACTACTTTGGACATCTGGCTGCTCAGCTATCCGTAACTTTAAACTTCATCCTTTTGATATATATATAT
>NW_006921606.1:11858911-11863616 GCF_000298275.1 Orycteropus afer afer
TATATATTTTTTTTTTTTTTCCCCCACTAAGTGACCTAACATGGGTCTATATAATTGTCAACCAAAGACCCTAACTAATAAAGCACTGGATAAAAAATAATGGGAATTCATGAGCATGAAATTTGTGCACTCATTCTGCTGTGAGATTTACAAATACAGATGGGAAGATGAGCTATAAGGATGTTCAGTACCTTGCTCAAGTCAGTCAAACTGTAAGTGGTAGAAAAGAGATGAGAACCCAGGTGAACTGACCCCCAGAGGCTAAGCTTAGTCCATGTACTTTACCATTCCTTATGGTAGCTGTTGAAGGAGCATTGCGGTTCAGAGGTAAAATTCTTGCCTTCCATGCAGGAGACCAAATAAGGAAGAGTGAAGAAGAATTGATGCATTTGAATTATGATGTTGGTAAGGAATATTGAATATACCATGGACTGCCAGAAGAATGAGCAAATTTGTCTTGGAAGATGTACAGCCAGAATTTTCTTAGAAGCAAGGATGAAAAGACTTCATCTCATATATCTTAGACATGTTATCAGAAGGGACCAGTCCCTGGAGAAGGACATCATACTTGGTAAGCCAAGTGGGTCAGTGGAAAAGAGGAAGACCTGCAATAAGATGTGTTGACACAGTGGCTGCAACAATGAGCTCAAACATGACAACGATTCTGAGGATGGCATAGAACCAGGCAATGTTTCATTTTATTATATGTACGGTTGTTATGAGTCAGATCAACTTGACACCGTCCAATAATAACAACCACATGCAGAGACTCGAGTTCAATTCCAAGCCAATGCATCTCATGCATAGTCACCAGCTATCTGTTAGTGAAGTTTGTTGTTGTTGTTGTTATTTGCCATCGAGTTCGCCCCGACTCATAGCAACCCCTCCTTGGGTTTCTGAGGCAGTATCACTACAGAAGTAGGATTGCCCAACCTTCTTTCCGAGGAGTGGCTGGTGGGTTTGAACCGCCAGCCTTCTGGTTAGCAGTCAAGTGCCTTAGGCACTATGCTACCAGAGCTCCTAGTGAAGTTTAGTGTTTTGCTATTATACTAAAAGGTTTCAGCAGAGCTTACAAACAAAGATGGACTAGAGAAATCTATTTCCAAAAATCAGCCAGTGAAAACCCATCACAATGATCCAATCCACAACTGATCATGGGGATGGTACAGAACTTGCCTGCATTTAGCTCCTTTATGAATGGAGTTGTCCATGAGTCTGGGGGTATGATGGCATCTCACAAAGATAGCTACTGTTATATAGGAAACTAAGGAGCATGAAGGATCACAAAGCTAGAAAGAGCTTTAAAGATGATTTAGCCCCACTATCTTATTTAGAAACAAAGAAGCTCAAGTTCCAAGTATGTAGATGATAGCCATCCCACATGGTCCATTAGCCCCAGAGCCACCACTAGAACTCACATCACCTGACACCAAATCTTGCTATTACTAAAACCTTAGAAAGTGCTCTGTATTAGACAGAGACTAATACAGAGAGGGGTCTTTGGGTTCATTCCTCACTAATTTTAAATTTATAATTATAGATAATTCATAGAACCTGGGATTCTAATCCTTCAGATTTTGTAGTGACTGTCTCAGTATTACCCAGCCAATGGCGGGAAAAATGAGAAAGAAAAGGAAGGGACACTTTAAAGTGCCGATGCATTAAGGAAATGATAAACTAACTGAAGATGGGGAAGCAACACAGACAATCCTGTTTAAATATGTAGCTATGTCATTCAATTGCTAATCAATATGCTCACTCCTGGTCCTTTTTACCTTAGATCATCCTCTTTTACTGACATTACTAAATTAATTTCATTAACACTCCAGTTTAATAGCCTTTAGTTTAATTATTGCATGCAATTTTTAATGTGAGATTAAAGCATTGCTATCTTAGCTAAATGGCAGGAATTTCTCTTCTACACCTGGTACTTGCTTGGAATATGATCTACATGTATTAAATCTCGGCTGTTGGAGTGCTTTTGTGCACTCTTCTCTATAAAGGTCTAAGGTGTTATTTTTATAAGTTTGGGTCTATACAAATAGGAGACAAGAATATGTTGGTAGAAAGCCCAAAGTTTTCTAAATGTAGATGAGTACAGATTAAGAAAGCAGTAATTAATTTCCTTTGACCTCGAGCTGAAATTCCTTTCTAAAGCTGTCATAAAGAGAAAGAGGGCAGAGTGGAGAAGTGAGACTGTGTAACAATGCAATTAAACCCTTGTAATGAGGTCGGGCCTTGGACTTGTTGCAACTGATATCCTTATAGCAATGAGAAGGCCCTATATGGATGGTCTGATTTTTTTTTTCACTTGATGCTTTCTTTGTTTTACTCTTTAACACCAGATATGCACTATTTTACAAGGGGAACATTTGGGTATCACATATAGGGAAGGATGGTTGATCATTTTTTTCCAGAAGAATATTCAGTTGACTCAGGTGATCTTTTGAATGTTAAGCAGCAAGTAAGTGTAAAAGGAGCAAACGGAGCTCAAGATTAAGAGTCAAAACAGTTAGCTTGTCTCTTGCATGATTTTTCTTAATTTTTAGTGTCTGCATTGAACTGAGGTGAAGCATTCAGTTGTGTGGCTCTGTTTTAAGTCTCCGAGGAAATATCTGTGTGACCTGAGGCAAGCCTTGCATGTCTCTGAGCCTCAGATTTCTCATTTCCTCAAGGGAGAAAAAATGCCATTTGTTGTTTTTAAAATGATTTCTCTCATAATTCATGTGATAAACTTGATCTAAATTGGTATCCTTCTATGAATATCTTGATCTTGTTCTTTCTGTAAATGTATCTGTTTGAGACCAACTCTATCCGTCTAAGGGAGCTCTGATGCTTCAGTGTTAAGGCATTTGGCTGCTAACCAAAAGGTCAGTTGTTCAAATCCACCAGCAGCTCTGAAGAATAAAGATGGGGCAGTCAGCTTCCATAAAGATTTATAGCCTTGGTAACACAGTGGGGGTCGCTACAAGTCTGAATCAACTTTATGGCAGTATGTTTGTTTTTTGTTTTATATTTGGCTAAAGTTTCTAGTTCAAACCCACCAGCCACTTCTCAGAAGGAAGATTGGGCAATCTACTTCTGTAGTGATACTGTCTAGGAAACCCAAGGAGGCATCGTTATGAGTCGAATCCGACTCGCCGGCAATGACTTTTTTTTTTTTTTTTTTTTTTTTTTTAAAGTTTCTAGAGGGAGTTTTGGTGGCATAGTGCCTTTGTTGTTGTTGTTGTTATTTGCCATCAAGTTGGCCCCGACTCATAGCGACCCCTCCTTGGGTTTCCGAGGCAGTATCACTACGGAAGTAGGAATGCCCAACCTTCCTTCCGAGGAGTGGCTGGTGGGTTTGAACTGCCAGCCTTCTGGTTAGCAGTCCCCTAATAGGCAGCATATTGCTGCTCTCTGTGATTTAGGCATAAACTTTGAAGTCAAAACCTGTTCTGCCATTAAGCAGTGTGAACCTGGGAAAGTTACTTAATCTTTCCATGCTTCAATTTCCTCATCTATAAAAAGGTGATGGTAATAGTGTTTACTTGATAGGGGTGTTGTGATAAATGAATTAAAGTTCTTTGAAGAGAGTGTGGCATACAGTTGTTGTTGGGTGCCTTCCAGTTGATTTTTACTCCGAGCAACCTCATATGACAGAGTGGAACTACCCCACACAGTTTACTCGCTTGCAGTCTTCACAGAAGTAGATCTCCAGGCCTTTCTCTTGCAAAGCCCCTGGGTGAGTTTTAACTGCTAACCTTTCAGTCAGCACCCAGTTAACTAGTGGCATACACTAAGGGTTGGATAAGAACTAATTCATTTTTTGTGTTTGTATGTGTGTGTGTGTGATTTGGGTGAAGATTTACAAAGCAAATTCACTTTCCATAGAGCAGTTCACATATACTTTGTCTCATGACATTGACCACAGTTTACCACAATGCAACAGCTCCCATCCCACTTCCTCCCCATAGTTACCTCTTCCCTGTGTCCATCCGTCCATGGACTACTGCCCCCTGAGCTGTCTCCCTGTGCATAAGGAGCCCTTCTTTCTCCCATGATTGTTCTCTCCAAGGAGAGTATTTATTTGAGGTAAATGTTCAACTCATATGCCTGTGTTTTGTTTGGCTGGAAACCACAAGTGTGGGTTCAATTCCAGACCTGGAGTATAGTTAGGGGCCGTAGTCTCAGTGGTTCTACCAGGCTCTATCGGACCAGCAAACCTGGTCCCCCTCCTCTATTTTTTTCGCTCCAAATGATTTTGAGTTTTGTTCCACATTCTTCTCCCTCTCTATCCAGGATCTCCTACATAAATTCCCTTCCAAGTGGATGACAGTGGTAGCCGGGCACCATTTAGTTCTTCTGGTCACATAGTCACATAGACTAGAGATTGGATGGTGTGCCAGTTGCTAGGACTAATTGTTTCCATGAATTTTGGTTTTCTTCATTCTTCTTTGCTCTAGACAAGGAGAGACCCATTGTTGCATCTAGATGGCAGCTTGCTAGCTTTTAAGATCCCAGTCACTACTTGCCAAAGTAGGGGGTGGAACAATGTTTTGTATAGAATGTTATGCCAATTGAGCTTGATCTCCTCTGCCACTATGGTCCCAAGCCCACAGGTTCAACTACTCAGACCCTCTGGGTAGCTGGCTGTGACCAAGCAGTGACCACAACCTTGCCCTTTGTCGGCTCTACTATACACCTGGGAATTCTGATCATTCAC
>NW_006921606.1:11868841-11886762 GCF_000298275.1 Orycteropus afer afer
GCTGGATTTCTATCTGTAGATTTAGAATCATTTCTAATTTTTCATTTAATTTGTTATTTTGTTCTTGTATTTTCTTCCAAAATTCTTCTAAGGTTTTTTCTGTGTTTTCTTTGGTCTGTTTCTCAATCATTTGAAGATACCTAAAGATAATTCTTTTGAATTCCTTATCAGAGAGTTTCAATGCTGCTTCTTCTTCAGGGATGTGTTCTGGGTCTGTATCATGCTCCCTTGTTTCTACCACTTTGTCCTGCTTCTTTGTGTGGACTGTGATGGTCTGTTGTCTCCGAGGCATTGTGGCATTGTTGTATTTAGATATCTGTTAACTCTTTGTGAAGAGAGGCCAAGGGTGATTCAGGCTCTTCTCGGTGTTTTTTTATCATTGGCCCATTGGTGGAGAAGGAGGTAGTGGCTCTTGCTGAATAAGTGAAGTTGCAGGAGGTGTGGGTGTAGTTTTGTCTTATGAGGACTGTTGTTGTCTCCCACTCAGGTAGACACAAATTACAATTGAATAACCATCAAAAAACTAAAAGCACATGGACAAAAGCACACCATGTAATCACACAGGAACAGTAGCCCAAAAAAGAAAAAAGGGAAAAAGAAAAAAGAAAAAAAAAAAGAAAAGCTGTAATATCTGGGGTAGGACACTAAGAGAAAAAAAGTAGAGAAAGAGAATAATGAAGGAAAAAAATGGGAAATTTTCCAAAAGAAAAACAAGGAACAAGGTTAACCATGAGAAAAAATGGGGGGGGGGACCTTAAATTAAAAAAAAAAAAAATTCAATCAGGAACAGGGAAAAGAAAAAATGCTGAAAACTAGGACCCATGAGGGGAACATTATGAATAATAATAAAAAGGACAAAATTATTAATAATAATAGTTGTTTTAAAACAGACAAATACAAGCAGACTAATGACCAGAAAAAAGAAAGCAAAAATGAAAAAAATAAAAATAAGGAAAAAAAAAAGAATTGGTGGAGGACAGGGCAGGGTACCCAGGCTCCGTCTGAGCACACAGACTGTGTGGAGTTCCTGTGGGTCCAGAAGGTAGGTGGGAGTGGGGATGGCCACACCTCTGTTCACCAAGCAGGTATTGGGTATAAGAGTAACAGGAGGAATGTCATACCTTTTCATTCTTGAGGGTCCGGAGTGTCCTTGGGGTTGCTGGAAAGCAGAGCATGTTTCCCAGGAATCTGCCAGAGCATTATCTCTTTAAATACCTAAAATAGTCAAGCCGCTTTTAATCCTACAAAATGGCAGCGTCCTCCGGTCCGGCAAAAGTCCACAGCTCAGCCCGCCTTTCTCTTCACCTTCTCTGTTTATTCCCCAGCCACCGTGCACAGTCCTCCGTGCAGTCCCTGGCTAGCAGGGCTCATTTTTTGGTTAATTCTTAAGTCCTACCACCACTCAGGAATCTCCAAGCTATCTGTGCCGTCAGGATCACTCAGGATCGCTGCCAGACTGCAGCTCCATATGTCTCCTTTTTTGATATTTTCATGAAAATTCTTCTGCTAGTTGGGGTTTAGTCCACTTCTATATCCTTCCCTTCAAGGCTCAGGGGTCCAGTATTATCTTCTATATCTGTGTTAATTGGTTTCCCTTTTCTTTGTTGAAGAGGGTCTGTGCAGTCTTTCTGCCTAGTCCACCATCTTGCGGGTTAATCAAGAGCTAATTCATTATTATTTATCTAAACAATTCTATTCTTAAATAATTCAAAAATCACAGATTTACTGAACTTTTCAGAAGGGACCTTCCTGTTTCTAAGGCCAGGACACTTGAAAAATACACATTTGGATAAGAAATGAAAATGCTTTGGCCTTTACCTTGCATTATCAAATTGCAAATCTCTCTCTTCACTATCATGTAAAAACACATGGCCTTATCTAGAATAAAAAAGGATGAATAGAATTATTTTATCTCATGCTATAAGCCAATAAGCATTATGGAGCACATGAAGTAAGGAAAGATAAACAGGAAAATAACAATAAACATGACTACATGCCTTCCAGTATTACTTAATTTTTCTTCTTGCTCATGTCATATCAGATTTTTATAGATTTCTGGGCATCCTCATTTATTAAGGATTTTTTTGAGGATTTGAGTTGATATAAATAGAGATAGATAGATAGATAGAGATATTTATTTATTTATTTATTTAATATAACATATTTACATAAAAATTTATATATATATGGATCCCTGGTAACACAATGGTTAAATCACTAGGCTGTTAACAAAAGGTTGGTGGTTTGAACTCATCAGCTGCTCAATGGGAGAAAGATGTGGTAGTCTGCTACCATAAAAAATATAGCATTGGAAATCTTATAGGGCAGTTCTACTCTGCCCTATAGGGTCACAAAATTAGAATTGACCAAATGGCAATGGGTAAAATGTATAATTTATATATATATATATCCTGAAAAAACTTCAGCCAGAACAAAGATAGTTAAAGAAAATAAAAAAACAAGTATATCCCAAGCACGTAGAGAGACTTGATTACTCTGATAAAATATGATAGTCACCTCAGAGTTTCCTGGCTTCCATGGAGAGAAAAAAATTTAAAAAATCTCAGATCATACTTCTCATGTCTGATGAAAGGAAACATGCAGGTCTCTCCATAGAGTAAGTCACTTATTTCAGTGTTATTCTGCACGTTTACCACATATACATCACTGCGCTTGGTGCCACAGATAGGAAGAAAGTCTAGTTTAGGCCTTTAAGGTGTTCGAGTTTGCAGGCAAACTTACTCCTCACTCTGAATTCTAGGAGGAATTGATTATTGGAATCAATATTAGAGGGACACTGGATAATATCAAGGATAGAATCTTCCAACAAGTTATTCCAAATAATACAAAGTTTTTACTGAAATGTTAACTGGTTTTAGATTACCTCTTTTAAAAAACTGCAATTATAAAATTAAGTCTTAATGCCATGAAAGCTGTTTGACAATGTTCTATGATAATGTGTGAATCAATCAGGGTCCAACCAGAAAAATGGGAACAAGTATGGTAATTTAGGAGTCACTGGGTAGTGAGAACAGTTAACACAGCCAAGTGCTAACTTAAAGGTTGGAGGTTTGAACTCACCAAGAGGTGCCTTGGAAGAAAGACCTGGTGACTTACTTGTGAAAAATCAGGCATTGAATATTGTATGGAGCACTGTCCTACTCTGACACATAGGGGGTTGCCATGAGTCAGAGCTGACTCAACAGCAACTGTGTTTTAGTATTTTGTTATAACAGCCATCTAGTTGTTGTTGCTGGGTGCCTTCAAGTCAGTTCCAACTCATAGCAACCCTACACACAACAGAACAAAATACCACCCAGATGCATGCCATCTTCACAATCCTTGCCATACCTGAGTCCATCGTTGCAACTACTGTGTCAATCCATCTCATTGAGGGTCTTCCTCTTTTCCTCTGATGCTCCACTTTACCAAGCATGATATCTTTTTCCAGGGACTGGTCCCTTCTGAAAACATGACCAAAGCAGGTGAGATGAAGTCTGGCAGTTCTTGCTTCCAAGAAGGATTCCTGTTGTACTTCCTCCAGGAGAGATTTGTTTGTTCTCCAGGCAGTCCATGGTACTTTCATTATTCTTCACCAACACTACAACTCAAAAGCTTCAACTCTTCTTCAGTCTTCCTTGTTCATTGTCCTGCTTTTACATGCATATGAAGCAATCGAAAATACTATGGCTTGGTTTAGGTGCACCTTACTCCTCAAAGAGACATCTTTGCTCTTCAGTGCTTTAAAGAGATTTTATGCAGCAGATTTTCTTGGTGCATTACGATGTCTGATGTCTTGACTGCTGCTTCCAGGTGTGTTGATTGTGGATCCAAGTAATATGAAATCTTTGACAACTTCAATCTTTTCTCCATTCATTGTGATGTTGCTTATTGGTTCAGTTGTGAGACTTTTCATTTTCATTATGTTGAGGTGTCACCCATTCTGCAGATTTTATTCTTCAAACTTTATGAATAAGTGCTTCAAGTCATATTCACTTTTGGCAAGCAATGTAGTGTTGTCTGCATATCACAGGTTGTTAACGAGTCTTCCTCCAATCCTAATGCCTTGTTCTTCTTCATATAGTCCAGCTTCTCATATTATTTCCTCTGCATGCAGACTGAATAACTATGGTGAAAAGATGCAACCCTGATGCACACTCTTCCTGATTTCAAACCATGCAGTATCTCTTTATTCTCTTTGAATGAGAGTCTTCTAATCTACATACAGGTTCCTGATGAGCACAATTAAGTGTTCTGGAATTCCTGTTCTTCTCAGTGTTATCCATAGTTTGTTATGATCCACACAATCAAATGCTTTTGTATAGTTAATAAAACAGAAGTAAACATCTCTCTGGTATTCTTTGCTTTCAGCCAAGATACATCTGACATCAGCAATGATATCCCTTGTTCCACATCCTCTTCTGAAACCAGCCTGTGTTTCTGGAAATTCCCTGTCAACTTACTGCTGCAACCATTTTTGAATTATCTGCAGCAAAATTTTGCATGGGTGTGATATTAATGATATTGATTTATAATTTCCACATTCTGTAGGATCACCTTTCTTTGGAATGGGTACATATATGGTTCTCTTCCAGTCAGTTGGCCACATAGTTATAACACCCATTAAAAATAAATAAATAAAAATAGGTAACTAATAAAACAGCCAGGGTTGAAAAATGAAAGAGTCCACAAGCAGGCCAGTAAGAAACCAGGGGCAAAGCTATAAGAATAAGAGTACAAAAAAAAAGTGAGACTTGAGGTGACTCCAATTCATGGAAATCTCATGTGTGTCAGAGTATAACTCCTCAGGGTTTTCAAAGGCTGATATATCAGAAGTAGGTCACCAGATCTTTCTTCTGAGGGACCTCTGGGTAGACTTAAACCAGCCATTCAATTAGCAACAGGATGTGTTGATCATTTACACCAGCCAGGCATTTCTAAAAGGACAGGAGTCTGGAGCAAATAAATTAGGGACAGGAAGTCTGTAATGAGCAACCTGAGCTAAAGAGGCATGAATAAGATAGTTTCTAGCTTACATGAATGTAAAGTAGTAGGAAGTGCATTGGAAGCTGGTGGAATTAGATTTGAATAACAATGCAGCTCTCTGTCGTTGTTGTTGTTGTTGTCAGGTGCCAGGTAAACTCCTGCTCATAGGAACACTATGTACAACAGAATGAAACATTGCCTGGTCACACCATCCTCACAGTCCTTGCCATACCTGAGCCCATTGTGGCAGCCACTGTATCAATCAAACATCTTGAGGGTCTTCCCATTTTTCAGTGACCCTCCACTTTACCAAGCATGATATCCTTCTCCAGGGAATGGCCTGTTCTGACAACATGACCAAAGTAGATGAGAAATCTGGCCATTCTTGCTTCCAGGGAGCATTCTGGCTGCTTTTCTTCCAGGAAAGATTTGTTCATTCTTCTCGCAGTCCATGGTACTTTCACCATTCTTTGACAAGACCACAACTCAAAAGCATCAACTCTTTTTCAGCTTTCCTTATTCTTTGTCCAGCTTTCACATGCATATGAAGCTATTGAAAATACCATGGCTTGTGTTGGATGCACCTTAATATTCAAAGAGGCATCTTTGCAGACTGGAATAGTTATTCACTCCTCATTTGTAAACTGGGAATAGTAATTCTTACCTCCTAAGTATTGTGATGATTAAAAGAGACCATGAATGTAAAGGTCATAGTATCATGCCTGGCAGTTAGGAACATATCAATAAATAGCACTGTTATTCATTAGTATCTTAAATCTTTTTAAAAAACATAGAACTGAAAGGAACTGAAGAGGTAAAGATTGTGGTTTTTTGTTTGTTTTGTTTTACCTTATTTTCCTGTTCCTGTCCAAAATAACATAAAATAGAATTTATCATTCTTGTGGGTAGTCAATAAATTCCATTCAAAGATGTTCTGTGGTTATTTTATTTTAAAATAATAGAGAAAGTTTCAGGTTTGTCATACATAAACTCAGTTAGATTACTGTAAGGTAATAATGGCAGAGTACACAAGTAGGACCCCAACTGTCATTTAGAACTGGAGACTCAAGATGAGGTAAAGTTAACCCAATAATTGAACTCCAATTTTCAGCTTTTAGGGATTTTTCTTAATGAAATGAATGTTGGACCTCTTAGCTGGAGTCCAAAGTCCATAGAGGGCAGCATTTCAGGTAGGGCCTCTGGCAGAGTATTAGTCTTTAGAGAGAATCAGGTATTCAACAAACAGTGTCATTCTGCCTCTGCCTTGCTCTCTTTGGGAGTGAAAAAGCCTGGGGTTCCTTACATAGTTTATTCCCACTGGTTTGATATAGGAGGAAGACCTACTAGCAAAGTGGTTAAAATTCTTGGCTGCTAACCAAAAGGAGGGATGTTCAAACCCACTACCTGCTACATGTGCAAAAGATGTGGCCATCTACTTCCATAATGATTTATACCCTTGGAAGCCCTATATAGCAGTTCTTCTCTGTCCTTTAGGGTAAGTATGAGTTGGAATCGATACTGGAGGTCGGGGTGGGGCATCTAGCTTACATCACATTAAAGTATCTTGTGTCATGGAATGCTGGTGGCATAGTGCCTAAGGCATTTGACTGCTAACCAAAATGCTGGTGGTTAAAACCTACCAGCCCCTCCTTAGAAGGAAGACTGGGCAATCTACTTCCATAGAAAGAACACCTTGGAAACCCAACGGGGGTCTCTATGAATTGAATCGACTCAATAGTAGTGAGTTTGTCATGGTTGATAATCAGTGGTGCACAATGGGGTGTCTTAACAAATAGAAATTTAAGGTTCTACCACACAGAGACCACGTCATAGACTTCAGCAAGACCAACAACTTATTTATTGCAAATATACTTTTTCAACAACATAAATGCCAAGTAGCACATGGACCTTGACTGATGGTATATGCAGGAATCAAATCACTATATCTGTGGAAAGAGATAAAGGAGTAGCTCAATAGGCCAACTGTGGGAACAGACCATCAACTGTTCATATGCAAGTTCATGTTGAAGCTGAAGAAAATTAAAACAAAGCCATGAGAGCTAAAATATGACTTTGAGTATATTTCACCCAAATTTAGAGACCATCTGAAGAATAGATTTGATACATCGAACACCAATGACTGAAGGAAGACCAGACAAGTTATGGGATAACATCAAGAATATCATACATGAAGAAACCAAAAGGTCATTAAAATGGCAGGAAAGGAAGAAAAGATCAAAAACGATGTCAGAAGAGACTGTGAAACTTGAACAAAGAGTAGCTAAAGCTAATGGAAGAAAAATGTAGTAAAAGAACTGAACAAAAGATTCCAAAAGGTTTTTCAAGAAGGCAAAGTATTATAATGCAATGTGCAAAGACCTGGAATTAGAAAACCAGAAAGGAAGAACATGTACAGCATTTCTCAAGCTGAAAGAACTGAAGAAAAAATTCAAGCCTCAAGTTGCAGTATTGAAGGATTTTATGGGCAAAATGCTGAACAGTGCAAGAAGCATCAAAAGAAGATTGAAGGAATACACAGAGTCATTGTACCAAAAAGAACATCAAGGCTCAAGCATTTCAGGAGGTAGCATATGATCAAGAACCCATACTACTGAAGGAAGAAGTTCAAGGTGCACTGAAGGAATTGGCAACAAACAAGGCTTATGGAATTGACGGTATATCCAATGTGATATTTCTACAACAGATGAAGTGCTGGAGATGCTCACTTATTTATGTTAAGAAACTTGAGAGATGGTTACCTCAACCAACTGGAAAAATCCATATTTGTGCCCATTGCAAGGATAGGTAATACAACAGAATGCAGAAATTGTCAAATAATATCATTAATATTACAGTCAAGTAAAATTTGCTGAAGATAACTCAAAAATGGTTATAGCAGTATATTGACAGGCAACTGCCAGAAATACGACCCTCATTCAGAAGAGAGCATGCAGTGAGGGATGTCATTGCTGATGTCAGATGGATTCTGTCTGAAAGCAAAGAATACCAGAAAAATGTTTACCTGTGCTTTACTGACTGCACAAAAACATTCGACTGTATGGATCATAACAAATTATGCATAACATTCTTAAAAATAGGAATTCTAGAACACTTAATTGTCCTCATGAAAAGTCTGTACATAGATCAAGAGGCAGTTGTTCAAAAAGCAAAAAGAGATACTACTGCATGGTTAAAAATCAGAGAAGGTATGCATGAAGGTTGTATTCTTTTACAATGTTTATTCAATCTGTATGCTGAGCAAATAATCCAAGAAGTTGGGGTAAATGATGAATGCAGCATCAGGATTGGAGGAAGACTCATTAACAACCTGAAATATGGAGATGACACAACCTTGCTTGCTGCAAGTGAAGATGACTTTAAATACTTACTGATGGATATCAAAGGCTACAGCTTTTAGTATGGATTACTCCTCAAACAAAGAAAACAAAAATCATCACAATTAGACCTATAAGTAACATCATGATAAGTGGATAAAAGATTAAAATTGTCAAGGAATTCATTAATTGACATTAATCAATGTCAATGGAAGCAGCAGTCCAGAAATCAGATCTGTTGCACTTGACAAATTTGCTGCAAAGGACCTCTTTAAAGTGTTAAACTTCAACAATAGCACTTTAAAGTGTTAAACTTCAACAATAGCACTTTAAAGACTAAGGTGCACCTAACCCAAGCCATGGTATTTTCAATCGCCTCAAATACACGTGAAAGCTGGACAAAGAATAAAGAAAACTGCAAAAGAATTGGTGCATTTGAATTGTGGTGTTGGCAAAGAGTACTGAAAATACCATGGACTGCCAGAAGAATGAATAAATCTGTCTTGGAAGAAGTACAGCCAGAATGTTCCTTAGAGGTGAGAATAGCAGGACTCTGTCTTATGTACTTTGGTCATTTTGCTAGAAGGGACCTGTCCTTGGAGAAGGATATCATGCTTGGTAAAGTAGAGGTCAGTGAAAAAGTATAAGACCCTCAATGAGATGGATTGATATAGCAGTTACAATCATGCACTCAAGTTTAGCAAAGATTGTGAGGATGCTGCAGGAGCAGAAAGTGTTTCCTTCTGTTGTAGGGTTGTTATGCTTTGGAACCACTCAACAGCCCCTAACAACAACAATAACAAGAGTTATGCCATACTATATTACAGCCAAGCAGGTGTCTACAACCAGGGTTTGAACAAGTTCCTTCTTATTCAACCTTGTGCTGAGAATTTGTATTTTCACCCCAGATATACTGAATTAAAATCTATATTTTAACAAGATCCCCAGGTGAATGTTATGTATATATGAGACTCAACTGTGGATCTATGAGAATTAACTGTGGATCTAGTTAAGCTGTAAACTCTGATTTGGTAGGGTATATCTGGGGTGGAAAGGCAAATTCTCTTCAGGAGCTTGAACCAGAATGAACTGGTTGAAGCCTTGTCTATAACAAAGTAACTAGATATGTTGAGTGCCATTGAGTCTATTCCAACTCTTGTTGTTGTTGTCGTTGTTGTTATGTGCCGTCGAATCGGCCCCGACTCATAGTGACCCCTCCTTGGGTTTCCGAGGCAGTATCACTACAGAAGTAGGATTGCCCAACCTTCCTTCCGAGGAGTGGCTTAGCAACCCTGCAAAACAGTAGAACTATCCCACAGATCTTTCATGGCTATAATCTTTACAGATGCAGATCACCATAAGCTGTCATTTGTAGGTAGGGTGCAGTTTACCTTTTAAGACACACATTAAACGTTTCACACATATGTGATTTGTGATCACTACTTTATAAGTATACTTCACAAAGGACTAAGATTATTGTAGTTTTCCAGAGAGATACAAGACTTCCTATATCACACGCTCCTCTTCAAATATGACATCGGCATCCCTTCCATTCAGAGAAGGAGTCTATGACCCCCGCCTCAATGTTTGTCAGGCTTGTGACTATGGAAGAAGTGATGCTTCAATAAAGGTGATACAGCTCTAGAGTTGCTTGCTTTCAGAACCCAGGCACCATGTTGGGAAGAAGAGAAAAGACCACATGGAAAGACCATGTGCAGGTGTTTTAGCTGATCACCCAGCTGAAGCCCAAGCTAGCAGCCAGCCTAAACCTCCACATAGGTGAGGGAGCAAGCCTTCAGATGATTCATGTTCCTAGCCTCCCAGTCATTTCCAGCCTTTAAGTCTTCCAAGCTAACTCCCAGAACTCTTTAAACCCTCTCCTTTAAACCACCTCCCAATGTCCTACGCCCTTTCTGAATCCCTGATCAGCAGATTCTGTGAGTAATCTACTAACTTTGGAATGGTTTTTTTATGCAGCAGTATATAACTGGAAAACTGATTTAGCCACATCATCTCACAGGATTCAAGACACCTACTGTTTCAGCCCTCACGGCCTAACAACTCTGTCTGTTACTGTCACACCGTAATAATTTATTAGTAGGTATATTTAATTTAATTTAATTATAAACATAGCCTTGGATCTTAGAATTGCATTTGGCTATATACAACAGAAAAACAACTAATGAGTGTCTTTTGTATTAAGAAGTCCAAAAGTAGACAATTTCAAAGATGGTGTGGTAGCTCATTACACTAAGGTTCCTTCTAGCCTTCCACTCTGACAACCTTCATAAGCCTCTGCATCCTCATGTTTGTAAGGTAAATATTGCACCATACAGTTGGTGTTGCACCATACCAATTGAAACATAACTTCAGTCAAAGCAGAAAGTAAGGGAAAAAGTAAAAACCAAAAGCATATACCACCTGTCCCTTTATATCTGAGAAATAATAACTTTCCTTAGAACCCCATCATCAGACTTCTGCTCCTATATCCTTGGCAAACCTGTGAGGGATGGCCTCTCCCAACTGCAAAGGAACCAAGAAATTAATTTTCTTATGTGGTTACATTGCTGCCCTGAGAAAAATTTGAGCATACCACAAAGGATTACTAGTAAACAATCTAATAACATAAACCATAACTTTAAAATGGAAAATTTAATAAGTAAATCCCTTGAGAAGCATGAGAATGGGAGAAAGAGCTTTGGTGCCTATTGGCCTTTTGTCCAGAAGGTAGGAGTGACAGTGTAGCATGGAGCAGTGATGATAGGATTTGGGGCCAAAGAGTCATAGACTCAAATTGCCACCAGGCCTCTGTTTCCACAATTGTAAGATGGACATTATAAGAATATCTATATAACAAGGTTGTTATAAAGATGAAATGAGGCGTCCTACTAACAGCAGATTGCATGCAAGGTCCCTCTATCAATAGAGATTTTAAGAAATTCAGTAAAGCAGATGCAAATGAGAGTAGAGTTATGAACAGCTAATGAGAAGATAATGTATCAGGTCCAGTTAAGGCAGCAAAAGGGAGCAGGTTAAGTGACTGGGGAGAAAGAAAAAGAACCACCCAGGCAGTGGAGTGGAAGAGAAGTCGTTAGAAATACAAAGGAGGTCAAAAACCAAAAACAAACCCACTGCTGTCCAGTCTGATCTGACTCAGAGCAATCCCTCCTTGGGTTTCCGAGGTGCTATCACTATGGGAGCTCTGGTAGCATAGTGCCTAAGGCACTTGACTGCTAACCAAAAGGCTGGTGGTTCAAACCCACCAGCCACTCCTCAGAAGGAACATGGGGCAATCTACTTCCGCAGTGATAATGCCTCGGAAACCCAAGGAGTCGCTATGAGTCGGGTCCCACTCGATGGCACATAACAACAACAACAACAACATCACCATGGAAGTAGATTGCCCATCTTCCATCCCAGGAGTGGCTAGTGGGTTTTAATCACCAGCCTTCAGGCTAGCAGTCAAATACCTTAGGAGGTCGAGAAGGAGAAAAAGAACTGGAGGAGGAGGGAAAAAAAAAATCATGGAACCAATAGGCATTAAAGACTCAGAATAGTCATACTGGGAATATTTCAAGGTGAGCTAGGGCTATGAGTGGGGAAGAAGATTGTATTGGGAAACAGAACAGGACCTCCTTAGCTTAAACTGCTGCAGAGTCTGGACAGGAATGGGAGAAAGAGTAGAGACACTCTCCAAATAAACAGAACCCAAATCAGATATATGGCAATGGGCTCAAGTCCAACTCTTACCAACCCATTTTAGCACAACTTGTGGATCCACACAGAGGAGGGTGGCCTTTGTTCTTCAGGGTGGCTGGTGGGTTTGAATAGCGGGAAACTGAGTGACGGCTAGGTGCCATCACCGGCAGAGTGCTCCAGACAGAGGCAGGGGCTGCAGCTGTCCTTTCTGTGCCTGCATCACTGACTGAATTATCTCAGCTGAGCACAGAAAACAGCCTCTGGGGATAGCTTCTTGTGCCGATCGCCTTCCTCCTGCATGGGTGCTCTAGTGAGTGGATTCCCAGGACCTCTGGCTGAGCATAACTGGAAGGACCCCATTTCAAACACCTTGTTGTTGTTGTTGTTGTTATGTGCCGTCGAGTCGGCCCTTATCCTCCCTTAATTATCCTACCATTCTCTTGTCCAATTTTTCTTCCTTTATATCTGAGAACTTGCTCCACTGCCTCCTTGTTTTCTTTCATTGTTTGCCAAACCTTCATCACTCCCACTGCCCACTTTTGTTTTTTCTCTTTTTTTTTTTGGAAAATGAATTTGGTCTATAAACTTTCCCCAAAATCACAATTTTTTAATGCATTTTATTGAAATATAATTTATGTACAGTGAAATACACAAAACTAAAGTGACATGGGTCAATTTTTTTTTTGTTTTGTTTTTGCAGTGTTCCCTCCCCTCCAATTCCCACCCCTGGCAACCAACAAAGAAAGTTTCCCTCCATATATAAACCTTTCCTTGACCCTCTACAACAACGAACTAATACTATATTTGTCCTTCTGTGATTGACTTACGTCACTCAGCATAATGTTCTCCAAGTTCATCCATACTATGTGGTGTTTTGCAAATTCTACATTATTCTTTAGTGCTGCATAGCATTCCATTTTGTGTATGTGCCATAGTTTGGTCATCCACTCTTCTGCTATAAATCTTAGAGATAAGTCCCTTGCCAGGTATGGAACTATTGGCAAATATGAATTTGTTGCTGTCATTTTTGTTATGTGTTTTTCATAGTGTCGATTTCTTTGTTCCATATAATTTTCTATGCTGAGCTCATTTTGTTTATGAATCATGTTATCACTTCCTTCATTGTTCTTGTTTTAGTATTTGCTGAATATTTATGCTGGTCCTCTTTTTTGATGTGAAAGTTTATCATTTTTCTTTGAGGTTATCCTGTGATTTATAGTTTTCTTCCCAAGTTTAGAACAGTCTGTTCTATCTTGTAGTTGTCTTGACTTCCCTACCATCTAAAAGTCCTGTAATGACACAGTTTTTTCCCTCTTTTTGGTTTGTAGTTATCCTCATTTGTCAATTGATGTCTCTGGTTCCCTGTTTACAATCTTGTAGGCTTATTTACTTGGGATACTTCCATATCTGGTTTGGTTTCTCGATTATATCATCATGTGTGTTAATGGTCAATTGTTGTTGGCTGTTGTTGCTTCTCTGTCCAAAGGGCACCCTTAGCATTTCTTGTAAGGTTGGTCTGGTTTAAAAAAATTCCTTTAATTTCTGCTTATCTGGAAATGTCCTTATTGCACCATCATATTTGAGGGACAATTTTGCTGAGTACAAAATTCTTGGTTGGCAATTTTTCTCTTTCAGTGTTTTACATATACCATCCGTTGTCTTCTCACCTGCTTGGTTTCTGTTGAGAAATCCAAGCTTAGTCTTACTGGTTTCCCTTTGTAGGTAACTTTTCATATTCCTGTGCTGCTCTCATGATTCTTTCTTTGTCTTTGG
Organism: Orycteropus afer afer; assembly: GCF_000298275.1. Lineage (NCBI taxonomy): Eukaryota > Metazoa > Chordata > Mammalia > Tubulidentata > Orycteropodidae > Orycteropus > Orycteropus afer. Next base: position 11,882,635 of record NW_006921606.1, read on the forward strand.
TTTTGGTAAATTTGATGATGATATGTCTTAGTGATTTTTTTGGGGGGTGGTCTATCCTGTTTAGGGTTTGTTGGACTTCCTGAATGGATATATTCTCATCTTTCATCATACCAGGAAAATTCTCTTCCAACAAATCTTCTACAATTTTCTCTGTGGTTTTATTTGTTTCTTCCTGTCTGGAATTCTGATTACATGTAGGTTATTCCTTTTGATGGTATCCCACGTGAATCTTAGGCTTTCTTCATTTATTTTTTTTAATCTTTTTTCTGATTTATCCTCTTCCAAAGAAGTGTTCAGGTATTTGCATTCAATCTCCCTAATTCTGTTTTCCATTGATTCAGTTCTACTCCTTTGCTCATTCAATGTCTTATCTATTTCTAAAAATTTAGTATCAATCTTCTAGATTTCTGTGTGTAGACTTGTATCATTTCTAAGTTTTCATTTATTTTGTCATTTTGTTCCTGTATTGTCTTTTGAAATTGTTATGGGTTTTCTCTGTGTTTTCCTTGATCTGTCTCTCAATTCATTGAAGATACTGAAATATAATTCTTTTGAATTCCTTCTCAGAGAGTTTCAATGCTGTATCTTCCTCAGGCATGTATTTTGGGTCTATATCCCTTGTTTCTCCTGGTTTATCTTGCTCTTTTATGCGGACTGTGATGCTCTGTTGTCTCTGAGGCATCGTGACATTTTTGTGTTTATACTTAATTGGTGATTTTATGTTGGAGTGACTTGCCCATGATTTTCATTTTCTTTGTTTTGTTTGTATGTTATCTATAAAAGGAGGGTACTGTGCTCCTCTATTCACTAGTTGATAGCACTTATACACTCACCACATGTCTCCTTTCCTGTTGTCAGCCTCTCATATGTTCCTGCCAACCTTGGCAAAAAGAGCTTATTCTTAAGTTCCTGGAATCCAAATGAGAATGCTATTACTTTAGAATCCTGTTTTCTCTCTTTTAATTTTTTTTTTTCTTTTTCTCTATCATTTCCCTATCATTTATTTTTGTTGTATCTTTTCATCTCTCCTTTTTGGTGTTTTTTTTTTTTTTTTTTCTTCCTTTCCTCCCACCCACCACATCCAATGGGAGGAACAAATTAACCCCCCACTTGTCAGCTGAAGCTGCTATACTGACCACCTCACCCAACAAATAAGTAACACCAATAGCTCCTGCACAACAGGATCAATGGCAGGTGGTGAACAACACCTGCTCATCTCAGCTGCAACTCCTTTTCAAGAGAAACAGAGACCTACACCCACATCCCCATCAGTGATTCCACCAACACAGAGAAAGCTGGAGAGCGACCAAGTACAGATGAGTTAACAACCAAAGAAGTACACCTGCTCCACACTTCCAGATATAGTAAAACAAAGCCAGAGTGAAACAAATCAGTACATAATCAACAAATAACATCAACAACTTCAAAATGTCTAGGAAGCGACAACTTCAAGTCAAACAAAAAGCAGTACAAGATAATAGCTAAAGAATTGGGATATCTCCTTGAGGAAGAACAAGCAATACAACTATCTGATAAGGAATTCAGAAGATATCAGAAAATATATACATACACACAGGACCCTCCAAGAGCTCAAGGAAACCATACACAGAAGCAATGAGAAGACAGACAATACCCTTGAAAAATTCAGGAAAATCACTCAAGAACAAAATAACAAAATAAATACACAATTAGAAATCCAGAAGATGAACACTAAAATTATGGAGTTAGATAACACACTCGGAGGACAAAACAGTAGACTAAAACTAGCTGAAGAACTCATTTCCCAGCTAGATGACAAATCCTTTCATGCCAGCTTGCATGAGGAAAACTCAGAATGAAGCTTTAAGAGAAATAAAGAAATCCAATTAATTATATGAGGTGGCATGCAAAGAAACAATGTGTACCTGATTGGAATCCCAGAACAAAAAGAGGTAAAAAAAAAAAAAAAAACCTGAGAAAATTGTCAAAGACTTGCTTCACAGAAAATTTCCCCCATATCATGAAAGAAGAAAATATATCCATCCAAGAAGCTCAATGAACCCCATACAGGACAGTCCCCAACAGAACTCACCAAGACATAATCAAATTTTCCAAAACAAAAGACAAGGAAAGAACCTTGGGAGCAACTGAGGATAAAGTAAATGTTACCTACAATGGACAACCAGTAAGACTAAGTTCTGATTTCTCAGCAGAAACCATGCAGGCAAGAAAGCAATTGGATGGCATATACAAAACCTTGAAGAAAAGAATTGCCAAACAAGTATTATATATTCAGCCAAATTGTCCCTCAAATATGAGGGTGAAATCAAGATATTCCCAGACAACAGAAATTAAGGGAATTTGTGAAAACCACACCAACCCTACAAGAAATGCTAAAAGGAGTCCTTCCAATAGGAAACCCACAACAGAGAACAAAAAATTAAAATCAAGACACTTGACAATACCCTCTAGAAACCAAACCAGAAAAAGATTTTCAAAATAACTCTCACACACACATACACACACACACAAAATGTACAGAGAGAAATGGGAAAATCAATCTGCAAATACCAGCAACAAAGAAAATAGATGGAATAAAACTTTAATTACAAAACTTCCAAATGGAGAGGAAGACAGGACAATGTCTTTATAGAACAGACTGTTTCAAACTTAGGGAGAAGAGAATTTACTTCAGGGTAACCACAAAGAAAATGAACAACCCTTCTATCCAAACTAAGAAAGAAGGAATTCTCAAAGGCTTAGTAAGCACAAAACCAACAATAAAAAAAAGAGAAAAGACACTTGATGACAAAATGAACTCATCACAGAAAAAAATATTTGAAACAAAGAAATCACCTACAGCATATCAAAAAACACAATAGAGTGACAGCAATAAATTCATACTCGTCACTTATTATACTCAATGTGAATGGAATAAATGCATCAGTAAAGAGAAAGAGAGTGGCAGACTGGGTAAGAAAAGAAGACCTATTGATATGCTGCCTATAAGAGACCCAAGTTAGACACAAAGATAAAAATAAATTAAAAATCCAGTGGTGGAAAAAAATACATCAAGCTAATGGCAATCAAAAGAAAGCAGGATTTGAAATATTAATTTCTGATAAAATAGACTTCAAGGTGAAAACCAGTGTAAGGGACAAAGAAGGACACTATGTGATATTAAAAGGATCAATTGACCAAGAGGACATTACCATAATAAATATCTATGCACCCACAGAGTGGCTGGTAGTTTTGAGCCACTGACCTTGTGGTTAGCAGCTGAATGCTTTAATCACTACACCACCAGAATTCCTCTCCATTCAAGACAAGGAATTCTAAAATTAAGTCATCAGTTATAAACATGTCTCAGATACTGAAAGAACTTCAATTGAATGCCTCAGAAGCCTGCTAAATTGAACTAGAAAAGGAAATGAGGTCTTCTAACAACCTACTTTGGGTAAAGACAGAAATAATATTAGCAAAAAAAGAGCTTTGCTTCAACACTCTGATTTCTGTTAGTGTGAGAATGGGGTGGAGGAGGGAGGGTGAAATAGTAAGAGATATTGGGAAGCTTCCAAATCCTGATATAATGATTGTCAACTCAGAGCACACTACACAATTCCTACCCTGAAGAGAAACACTGAAAGACTTGGTAATAATTTAGTAACTCCAGGAGTAGATAGCTGAGGTAGCACTTCCATAGCCACTTTTCCTTTTTTGACTGAAATGCAAGGTACCTTCACCCTGGAATTGCACATATTACTTAACACTCCTCTGTGAAAGGTTCATTTTACATTGCAAATCTCAGAGTTCTTGGGTCCTCTTCAGTTGACCCTCTGCCTTAAAACAAGCGATCAAGGTTTAACACCATCATTAGTATTCAGCCAAATAACGAATAGAGCTGGCATATACATGGACATGGAAAGCACCTTCTATTTTGTAAAATAATTGCCCAGCCTAATAATTATTTCCATGACTCTTTTTGATTGATTGAGAAAGGGCAAATAGAAGCTGAGAATTGTCTTTCAGATCTAAATTCAAATGTTGTTGTTGTTATGTGCCGTCGAGTCGGCCCCAACTCATAGCGACCCCTCCTTGGGTTTCCGAGGCAGTATCACTACGGAAGTAGGATTGCCCAACCTTCCTTCC
>NW_006921606.1:11887293-11898682 GCF_000298275.1 Orycteropus afer afer
TATGTATGCATACATACATATATACATAATATGTATTTGTATGTGTATTTTTGTGTGTCTATATATGTTGTTGTTGTGTGCCATCAAGTCAGACCCGACTCATAGCGACCCCTCCTTGGTTTCCAAGGCAGTATCACCATGGAAGTAGATTGCCCAACTTTCCTTCTGAGGAGTGGCTGGTGGGTTTGAACAGCCAGCTTTCTGGTTAGCAGTCAAGTACCTTAGGCACTACACTACCAGAGCTCCTGTGTGTATGTGTGTGTGTGTGTGTGTGTATAAATCAAAACCCATTGCCATCAAGTCAATTCCAACTCATAGCCACCCTAGGGGACAGCACAGAACTACCCCACAGGGTTTTCAAGGCTGTAATTGAAGGTGGACTAAACGTGTGTCTCTGCCCTGTGTGTGATTAGGCCAGATTAGTTTACATACACCAAGTGCGTGAGAGGAGAGATAGATTATTTATTGCAAAGCAGCAATTCAGGGAGAAAAAATTACCCAAATCCATCTTCCTAGTTGGGGCTGGGATATAATTTTTTGTAAAGTTCAGGAAAGGAGCCTATACATATTCATAAAAATGTCATGAATTTGGGTGCAAATTAGCTGGGGATTGGCTGAGGATTCCTTCGCCTTGGTTTAAAGCCACAGTCAATTTTTAATTCAGTGTGCTCTGGTGGCATAGTGCGTAAGGCATTTATTCAACTGCTAACCAGAAGGCTGGTGGTTCAAATCCACCAGCCACTCCTCAGAAGGAACGTTGGGCAATCTACTTCCGTCATGGTACTGCCTCAGAAACCCAAGGAGGGGTCACTATTAGTCAAAATCGACTCAGTGGCAGTGAGTTAGAGTTTGGTGCTTGTACAACAGATGAGTTACACCGACTCATCTGATCAGGGCTTAGGCAGAGGGGGAGATGTTAGTTCCAAGCAACTTTGTTCCCATTTGTCTCACTGTGCATGTCCACAGGCCAAAACTGATCTGAACCAGTTTTAACTGATTTCAAATAGGTATTAGTTGTTTCTGAAAAACAATTTTAAGGAAACCCATTATCATGCCTATTCATCTGTTTCCAACTAGGGTGGGGGAAGATTTTAGAAAGAATGGAGAATTGAGCGTCAATTCAACTCAGCTTTTAAGGAAATGAGTTATCATGCCTGCTCATCTGTCTCCAACCAGGGTCAAGGATGATTATAGAAAGGATGGGGAAATGAACTATAATTCAACTTGGCTTCATAATCTTTATGGAAGAAAACTACCTCATCTTTCATATATATATGGAAAGTATATTTATACTTCCCCCTCCGGGTCCAGATTTAGTGTGCTCAAACTCATTTTCCTTTGACACTCTTACTTAGATGTACTTTATTTCACTTTTGATTTCTGTAGTAAACAGGAACTAGAAATTTTTAGGAAATAAGAAAATCATTAGTACAATTATGGGAGGAATACAGTGCCTTTGGATAATTCAGGAACTACCTCAAGTATATTGGACAATATTTTGTTATGATCCACTTGCGTTTTCATTGGCTAATTTTTGGAATTAGATTGCCAGGTGTTTCTCCCTAGTCAATCTGGAAGCTCTCCTGAAACCTATCCAACATGGGTAACCTTGCTAATATTTGAAATATCAGTGGCATAGTTTCTAGCATCATAGTAACACACATGCCACCACAGAATGACAAACTGACAGAAAGGTGATGCCAAATATAGCACTAGAAGGTGAGATCCCTAGCTTGGAAGACATTCAAAATAACACAGTGGCTGCAATAATGGACTCAAGTACACTAAAGATCATTAAGATGGCGAAGGACTGGTCAGTGTTTCATTCTGTTGTGCATGGGGTCACCACGATTCAGAGCCAACTCCAGGAAACTAACATCAACAACAATCTCAAGAATAAGTTTTCAAGACTTTGATGATAAGATTAATAGTTTAATTATCTTTTCTCCCCTTTCCCATTATCTGGTGGTTTCCTCTTTTACCTTTTGCACAAGAAGGAAGTTTGGATAATTTGCAGACTAACAAAACACAGACTATTTATATTCATGAAGACTGAGGACACTTTCTGTGTACTCAAAGAGTACTGGATGATCTTGTGCCTGGAACATGAGGGAAGAGAGATTAGAAAGTACAAATATACACAATTAACCCATTAGGTGTTTTCATAGGGCTGTCAGTCTTTAGATCATTTTCTTTTATAATTTTGAAAGGTACAGAAAAAAAGTGGAAGTATTGGACTGGAATTGGAAAAGTGAACTATAGATAAAATACCCATCATATGGGATGCTTCCAGACTCCTCTGAATAGAATGAATTTAGTGAAAACAAAGAGGAAGTGAGTATGATTCAAGTTGAGGTCGGTACTAGCTCTTGACTATTGATGTTGTTCTACAGAAAATCATGAAAATGCCTGTGGTAGTAACCCAGTGCTTTCTCTTAACTTGCTCCTAAATTATTGAAGATCTTGCAGGACCATTGCAGATACCACCTTCCCCAAAAATCTCTCCCATAATTTTCAGTTGGGAACATTTAGGCCCACCTTCACAACTCTGTAACAGTCCCTAGTGTTACAAATGGTTAATGTACTTTGCTACTAAGAGAAAGGTTGGAGTGTAGGGTCCATCCAGAGGCTCTTCAGAAGAAAGCCCTGGTGATCCACTTTTGGAAAAAAAAAAAAAAGAAACAGACATTGAAAACCCCATGGTGCACATTTCTACTTTGACACACATGGTGTTGCCATGGGTGAAAATCAACTCAGTAGCAACTGGTTTGATTTTTTCTTTTTCACAACTCCATACAGTCTTGTTCCCACATGTATTGTAATTTTATGATGCTCCTGTAATTTTATGGTGTAGGCACTACATATTATAGTCCAGAATTACTGAGCATCTTCCATGTGGCAGATAATGCAGTAGGAACTAAAACTAAAGATAGAATGAGGACCAAGACTGATATGGCCAATTCAAACAATCCCAGCTTAATACCATGATTAGTAGTAAGTGAAGTAGTGAATGGCACAGGCATCTAGGAAATAGGAAATATTAGGACTCTTATACTCTATTAGAGGAAGCAGGAGATTTTAGGAAGGTGATACTTTATATTCTCAGGAAGCTTATACTCTATTGGGTGAAGGAGATAAAAAAAAAATAAACAAACAAATTAATTACCAACTAGACCCAGCAGGTATAGTATGCAGTGTTGTAACAGGTGTAACTACTAATAAAATGTTAATGAACATAATGTATGTATTTATATATTTTCATGTAAACACAATTAACCAAGTTTTTCTTATATTCAATATTTAATGACACTCATGTTCATATTTGATTTTTATTTCAGCCCCATGAAAGCCAACACTATTATTGGCTTGTGCTATACTTTTCTCTGTGTGTTTCCAGTTTCTTAGTTATATCCACTATGAGCCATTCTTATATTGGAAGAGGGGGCTCAGGCAGCAGGTTGAGTGAAACTTTTCCATCAGGGCAGCAGTCAGTGTATTATTTGAAGGTTTAACTCCTGCCCCCAATATCTTGCAGTGCTCCCAGCTGTAATTCATATTTCCTGCTTCTTGCTTGTCAATGTTGATTTCAGCATGCTCATTATTTGAATCCAGTACTTTTACCTGATGATCCCAACAGTGTTTCCCTCCCCTTCTTATTTCCAATTGTTTTCCTTTTATTTTTTTTCAATATTCTCTATTCATTTCCATCTCAGAATTTCATTTCCGTCTGTGAACCAACCATATGTGAACTCTAACTTTTCATTAACATTTCACGTATATTTCCTGAGTTTGTTCATACAATTTAGGCATTTTTAGACTCCTTAAAACTTTTAAAATTCTAAGTAAATAACCACTTAAAAATACAAAAAAATCTTCAATTAAGAAAATAAATTCTCAGAAATGCATATAATACATTGATTTGGGTGCAAAATTGATGATGCTTCTTAATGTCATACTTAATAGAAAATCTCTTGATCATTAGATGCTATGCATTCACTGGTCAAGCAGTAATTCTCAACTTTGGCAGCACATTAGAGTCACCCAATTAAAGAGTACTGACACCTATTCCACATTCCAGAGCAATCTATTCATGAATTGCAGGCAAGGGTAGTTTTGAAATGTTCCTCAGGTGATCCTAATATAAAGCTGAGATTACAAAGTCTATTTAAAGAAAAAATGCCTAGCTGAATCTTGGAGAAGCACATCAAAATGTTCTGAGTATACAGCATACGGAAAGCCCTAGGAAAGAAACACAAACACTAAAGAGATGGACTGTCATAGGGAAGTCTTTATAGGAATGGTAACATTGACATGGCACCTGAAGAAGAATTACCATTTATCTGTCAGTTTTTCATCCTGTACTAGCTTGTATACTACTTTGATTCTAGAAACTATGCCATCTGTAGTTCAAATACCAGCAAGAAGACCCTATGGAGAACATGTTTCAACAGATCTTCCAGACTAACACTAGGAAGAAAGGTCATATGATCTACTTCTGAAAATTAGTCAATGAAAACCCTATAGACCTTAGAATATGTTCTGAGACTTAGACTCATTTACTTTGGATATATCATCAGGAAGGATTGATAGCTGGAGAAAGACATTGTCTTAGGTAGGTTTTCTAAAGGAACAGAACCAGTGAAGTGTGTGTGTGTGTGAGAGAGAGAGAGAGAGAGTAGAGAGAGAAAGAGATTTTTTTCCAAGGAAATTGCTCATGCAGTTGTGGAGGCTAAGTCCCAAATACGTGGGTCATATGTCAGGTTGGAGTCTTCTCCTGTCTCACATTGTTGCAGTGGCTGACAAACCAAAAACTGGCAGGTCAGATAGCAAGCTGCTGGTCACATCCCAAGAAACGGGTCAGAGGATTACTAGTAAGATACAGAACCAAGAGAAATTTCAAGCTTTACCAGAATATTCATATATATTGGGTCCAGGCCACACCTCCAAGGAAACTGATTGTCTTTACAACTTGTTGGCTGCTCACATCAGATCACAAAGTAGTGAATGATTACATTATATATATTATGGAGAAAAATCAGTCCAACGTCTGCCAGACCACTGAAAATCATAGCCTTGTCAAGTTGACACATGACAATGATCATCACAGATATCATGTTTGGTAAAGGTAGGTCAGCAAAAATGAGGAAAATCCTCAATAAGACACAGTGTAACAATGACCACAGCAATTATGAAGATGATGTAGGATTGGGCAACAATTTTTTTTTGCATGGGTTCCTCATGAGTTACAGCCATCCTGATGCCAACTAACAACCACAGCAATGAAAGATGAAAAGGAGATTGCTTTGAAAGACAAGAAAAATCGATCCAGAAAAAGATCCCCACAAGTGAAGACCCTGAAAATGTGCAAGAACTTAGCTGAATTGAAGCAAAGGAAGCAGATTATTAGCAAAAAATTTGGAGATGGAGGTAGAAAGTAAATTATTAGGGACATGAGTATTGTTTTCTATCACAGAGATGAGAAGGAGAAAGGAAAGGTGAGCATGCTCCTTATATGCCATTCCTTCCATAGAGACTCATAGTAACTGGAATTTCTGTCGTTTCAAAAGAAATTCTGGATTCCTTTTTCTGGACAAAGGTCAGAGCTAGATGCCACGAGAAAACAGACCAAAAAGAAAAAAACCTGATCTCTTTTTGTCTCTTTTAATTTTTACAACCCAGCAAGAGAATCAGATGTGATAGTTGGAGCTGTGTGTCAACTTGGCTGGACCACAATTTTGTGTGGTTTAAGCAGTTGTGATGTGGGCTTTTCCCATGATAGGATCAGAGGTATGTTTTGAAGAGATAATCTGTTGAAAGGGAGTTTCCCTAGGGGTATGGCCTGCTTCCAATATATTTATGGACATCCTGGGAAAAGACACACTCTTCTGTGGATCAGGATCCCGTTGCGCTGCCTACAACTGTCCATGAGTGAACAATCCACCATTTGGCCTGGAGATCTTGGATTCATCATTTATTGGAGTCAACAGCCAGTATACTGCCTGCCAACCTTGGGCTAATCAGCCCCTGCAGCTGTGTGAGTCAGGAAAAGCCTCCAGCTTGACGTTTGATCCAAGAACTTGGGACTTGCCAGGTTCTGTAAGTGTGTGAACCATTTTCCTAAGATAAATTTCTCTTTCTCTATATGTATATATAAGCTTTATTGGTTTTGCTTCTCTAGAGAACCCAGCCTAACACAATAGATAAGTAATTACTTTAACCAAAGTGGAGGGGGCAAGAGAGATCAAATTATACAATCTGTAGTGGCACAAAGGTTAAGCACTCAGCTTCTAATGGAAAAGTGGGCAGTTTGAATCCACCTGCTGGTCCTCAGAAGAAAGATGTGGAAGCAATGACAGATTACCCAATAAGCAAGGTAAGTACAGGTTTATGGGTGCTTTATTACTAATATGCAGTGAATAATTTCAAATTTTGTCACCATATTAAATATACAGCTTCTAGGTATGGCTGGACTATGTCTTTCTCCCAACCTCAAATCATCTTCCTACAGAATCAAAGCCTCTTTTAAAATTTATGGTGCCTAAGGCATTTGACTGCTAACCAGAAGGCTGGCTGTTCAAACCCACCAGCCACTCTTTGGAAGGAAGACTGGGCAATCTACTTCCATACAGTTACTACCTCAGAAACCCAAGGAAGGGTCACCATGAGTCAGAACCAACTCAATGGCAGTGAGTTTGTTCTTTGTTTTGTTTTGTTTTTTAGTTTGGTAGAGATGGCATACCCAGTAACAAAGGTGTGCGGTCTTATTTGTGCCTACTTCCTAATCTGTAATTTCATTTGTGGAATTGTTCACTGCAAATTAGTAAATTAACACAAACTTTTGCTTAACTTGCTTATTAAGAAACCCACTCCTGAGTGTACTCTGCTTCCACAAAGATTATATCTTTAGAAACCATATGGGGCAGTTCTACTCTGTCCTATAGTGATGCTATGAGTCAGAATTGACTAGATAGTAATGGGTTTTTGGTTGTAAGCCAAATTATTTCATCAGAACTAGGGAGACTCACCACCACTTGTCTGTCACTTTATTGTTCTATGATGGTTTTCATGTTTCTGTAATGCTGAAAGTTATGCCACCAGTATTTCAAATACCAGCAGAGACATCCATGGAGGAAGATTTTAGCCAAGTTTCCAGAATAAGAAGGGAGCTCTGGTAGCATAGTGGCTAAGGCACTTGGCTGCTAACCAGAAGGCTGGCAGTTCAAACCCACCAGTCACTCCCGGAAGGAAGATGGGGCAATCTACTTCCGTAGTGATACTGCCTAGGAAACCCAAGGAGGGGTCACTATGAGTCGGGTCCAACTCGACAGCACATAACAACCAGAATAAGAAAGAAACTCTGGTTGCACAGTGGTTCAAACATTCAGCTGCTAACCAAAAAGTCAGCAGTTTAAACTCACCAGCCACTCTATAGGAGAAATATAAGGCAATCTGCTTCATTCTACTCTGTCCTATAAGATCACTTTCAGTCACAATCAACTCAATGGCAGTGGGTTTGGTTTGGGCTTCCAGACTAAGACAGACTAGGAAGGAGGACCTGGTGATCTATGTAAAAAAAAAAAATTGTCCAGTAAAAACCTTATGAATAGCAGTGAAATCTTGTCTGACATGGTGCCAGGAAATGAGATGCTCAGGTTGAAAAGTACAAAAATATGACTAGGAAGAGATGCCTCCTCAAAGTAGAGTCAACCTTAATGAAATGGATTCAGTAATACTTCCGAGACCTGTATTTACTGATGTGGCATGACTGAAAATGAGAAAAAACATCTACAAAGGTCAATTAATAATCATAACATGGAATGTACGAAGTCTGAATCTAGGAAAATTGAAAGTTGTCAGAAAGGAAGTAGAATGCTTAAAGATAGATATCCTAGATACTAGTGAGCTGAAATGGACTAGTATTGGCCATTGTGAATGAATTGGACTATTGTATGGTCTACTAAGCTGGGAAGGAGAAATTAAAAATGAATGATGTGCCATTCATCATCACAAAGAAGGTTTCCAGATTTATCCTGAAATACAATGCTGCCAGTGATAGGATAATATCTATATGCCTACAAGGAAGACCAGTTAATATGACTATTATTCAAATTTATCCAACAACCACTAATGCCAAAGATTCAGAAATTGAAGATTTTCACCAACTTCTGCAATCTGAAATTGATCAAGCATGCAGTCATGATGCATTGATAATTACAGGTGTTTGAAATGTGAAAGTTAGAAACAAATAAGAAGGATAAGTAGTTGGAAAATATGGCCTTGATAGAATTTTGCAAAACCACTCACTTATTCATTGTAAATACATTTTTCAACAACAAAAATGGAGATGATACATGTGGAACTCACAGCATCAAGTAGATGGGAATCAAGTAAACTACGTATATGGAAAAAGACGATGGATAAGTTCAGTATCATCATTCAGAAAAAGGCCAGGGCTGAGTGCAGAATAGACCACCAATTGCTCTTATGCAAGTTCAAGCTGAAGCCAAAGAAAATTGAAACAAGTCCATGAAAGCCAAAGTACAATGTTAAGTATATACTACCTGAATTGAGAGACCATTCTAAGAATAAGTTTGATGCTTTGAACACTAATGACCAAAGACCAGACAAGTTGTGGGATGACATAAAGGGCATCACACATGAAGAGAGCAGAAAGTCATTAAAGAGAAAGGAAAGGAAGAAGATACCAAAATGGATGTCACAAGAGACTCAGAAACTTGCTCTGGCACAAATAGTAGCTAAAATGAATAGAAAAAACTGACGGAGTAAAAGAGCTGAACAAATTTCAAAGTGTGGTTCAGGAAGACAAAGCAATATATTACAATAAAATGTGAAAAGACCTAGAGTTAGAAAAGCAAAAGAGAATACGCTCAGCATTTCTCAAGCTGAGAGAACTGAAGAAAAATTTCAAGCCTCAAGCTGCAATACTGAAGGATTCTACAGGGAAAATATTAAAAAATTCAGGAAGCATCAAAAAATATGGAAGGAACACACAGAGTCACTGTCCCAAAAATAACTGGTCAACATTCAAGTATCTCAGAAGGTAACGTATGATCAAAACCAATGGTATTGAAGGAAGAAGTACAAGCTGCACAGAAAGAATTGGCAAAAAATAGACAAAACAAGGTCCAGGGGTTGATGGAATACCCATTGAGATATTTCAACAAACAGATGCAGCACTGGAGGCACTTATTAATTTATGCACATAACCTGAGAAGCTGGACTATATGAAGATGAACATGTCATCAGAATTGAAGGAAGACCCATTAACAATCTGTGAAATGCAAATGACACAATTTATTTGATGAAAGTGAGTAACACTCGAATATCAAATACTCCAGCCTTCAAGATGGATTACATCTCAACATAAAGAAAATAAAAGTCCTCAGAACTGAACAAATAAGCAAATTCATGATAAATAGAGAAAAGGTTGAAGTTGTCAAGGTTTTCATTTTGCTTGGATCCATAATCAACACACATGGAAGCGGTAGTCAAGAAATCAAACAACTTATTACACTGGGCAAATGTGCTGCTAAAGACTTTTTTAAAGTTTTAAAAAAAGCAAAGATGTCACTTTGAGGACTAAGGTATGCTTGACCCAAGCCATGGTATTTTCAATCACTTTATATTCATAAAGTGAAAGCAGGACCATGAATAAAGAAAACTGAAAAATTTTGAATTATGGTGGTGGTGAAGAATGTTGAATGTACCATGGATCATCAGAAAAATTAACACATCTGCCTTGAAATATGTACAGTCAGAATGCTACTTAGAAGTAAGGATGGTGAAACTTCATCTAACATACTTTGGACATGTTATAAGGAGGAGCCAGTTTCTGGAGAAGGACATCGTGCTTAATAAAGTCGAGAAACAGTGAAAAAGAGGAAGAGAGGAAGAATCTTAATGAGATGGACTGACACCATGGCTGCAAGATTGGGCTCAGATATGGCAATGATTGTGAGAATGGTGCATGACCAGGCAGTGTTTCATTCTTTTGTATATAGGGTCACTATCAGAGACAACTCAATAGCACCTAACAACTGTGAGACCCAAAATATCAGCTGGGAAAATTTGGGTTTTAGTGTGAAAACGTGTTTTTAAAAGAAATTATCTATATGGTTTTGATCTTCCAAAACTGTATTTATGCTTGCCTGCTTGATGAGTTAAGATGTACCAGTACCATTCTGTTTCATCCTGTATGCTGCTGTTGTTGTTGTTGTTGTTGCTAGGTGCTGCCAATTCAGATCTAACTAATGTCAAACCTATTTACAACAGAAAGAAACACTCCCTGGTCTTGTGCCATCCTCACAATTGTTGCAATGCTTAAGCTTATTGCAGCCACTGTGAAAATTCATGTCATTGAGTGTATTCCTCTTTCTCATTGGCCCTCTACATTGCCAATCATGATAGCCTTCTGTAGAGACTGGTCCCTACTGATAACATGGCCAAAGTACAAGAGATGAAATCCAGCATTCTCCCTATTAGGGAGCATTCCAGCTGTATTTCTTCCAACACAGATTTGTTCTTTCTTCTATCATTCCATAGTATATTCAATATTCTTTGCCAACACTATAACTCAATGAATTCTGCAGTCTTCCTTATTCATTGTCAAGCTTTAAAAAGCATATGGGGGAGGGGTGGGAAGATGGCATCTTACCTATAGCCCACATGTTAGTTCCCTGTAGAATCTTAATGTCTGAAAAACTAGGTGCAGCAGTATGAAGTAGGGATTCTGGCACTCTGAACAGCTCATTAAGTCAGAGAAGGACAAACTTAGGGAAGTAAGAGAAGAAAGGAGGGAGAGGCAAGGTAAATAGCTGGGAAGAATAAAAATAAATGAACCTCCCCTGCAAAGCACTGACTGACTGGCAAGATGAGGCATTGGAGGGCTCCCTGGGGCAGTGAAGAGAACACACTGGAGGACCTGTAGCCATTGCAGGGATCTAACTTCTGTGGATCGGGATTTTGTTGTGCTGCTTACAACTGTCTGTGAGTGAACAATCCACCATTAGGCCTGGAGATCTTGGATTCATCATTTGTTAGAGTCAAAAACCAGTATACTGCCTGCCAACCTTGAGCTCCTCAGCCCCTGCAGCTGTGTGAGTCGGGAAAAGCCTCGAGCTTGACGTTTGATCCAAGAACTTGGGACTTGCCAGCTTCTATATAAAATGTTGATGGAATCTGGATCCGGATTGCACTGGATGTATAGATCACTTTGGTAAGTATTGATATTCTCACAATGCTTAGTCCTCCTATCCATGTTCTTCCATTTATGTAGATCTCTTGTAGTTTCTTAAAGTAGTGTTTTGTAGTTTTCTCTGTACATGTCTTTTGTGTCCCTAGTAAAATTCCCAAGTATTTTTTTTTTTTT
>NW_006921606.1:11911867-11918704 GCF_000298275.1 Orycteropus afer afer
CCAATTGCCTCTTATGCATGTGAGAGCTGAACAATGAATAAGGAAGACCAAAGAAGAGTTGATGGTTTTGAGTTGTGGTGCTGGCAAAGAATGCTGAAGGTACCATGGACTGCCAAAAGAACTAACAGATCTGTCCTGGAGGAAGTGAAGCCGAGATGCTCCTTGGAAGCAAGGATGGCCAGACTTCTTCTCACCTACTTTGGTCATGTTGTCAGAGGGGACCATTCCCTGGAGAATGATACCATGCTTGGTAAGGTGGAGGGTTGACGAAGGAGGGGAAGACTTTCAACAAGATGGATTGACACGGTGGCTGCAACACTGGGCTCAAGTATAGCAAGGATCATGGAGCTGGCGTGGGATCGGATGGTGTTTCGTTCTGCTGTGCATTGGGTCACTATGAGTCGGAAATGGCTCAATGGTACCTAACAACAACATCAACTATGCAGCCACAGTAGTCAAAACAGTGTGGTATTGGTACAACAATAGACAGATGGACCAATGGAGCAGAATCAAAAACCCAGACATAGACCCATCCATCTATGGACAGTTGATCTTTGACAAAGGTTCAAAACCCATTAAATGAGGAAGAGATAACTTCTTTAACAAATGGTGCTGGAAAAAGGGGAAAACAGAGCAGAGTAAGAGCCAGGGATCCAGGTAAGTTGAGCAGCCCAGGTCCAATCCCCACCAGCCAGAAAAATGGAGGAAAGAGAAGCCAGAGGGGACAACAGAGTAGAGCAGCACCAGGGATCCAGGCAAGAGGAGGGTGGAGAGGTTTCAAACAGCTAAGTGAGACAAACTTGTCAGTCTGTCATACTATTGTGGCTTGCATGTTGCTGTGAGGCTTGAAGTTGTGCCACTGGTGTTTCAAGGGCCAGCAGAGTTGCACAGGGTGCACAGGTATCAATGCAGCTTACAGAATGAGACAGACTAGGAAGAAGTATGAGGCCATTCACTTCACAAAGAATTGGCCAGGGAATACCTTGTGAACAGCAGAGAAACACTGTCTGATACATTACTGCACAACTTTATGAATAGCCTGGAAACATTATCTGATACAGTGTGGAAGAACAAGTCACTTAGGTCAGAAGGCTTTCAAAATACAACTAGGAAAGAGCAAAGTAGGACTAACCTTACTGATGTGGACAAAGTAAAGCTTTCAAGACCTCCATTTGCTGATGTGGCATGGCTCAAATTGAGGAGAAACAGCTGCAAACATCCATTAATAATAGGAACATAGAATGTATGTATGAATGTAGGAAAATTGGAAGTGGTCAAAAATGAAATGGAATGCATAAAGATTGATATCCTAGGCATTAGTGAGCTGAAATGCACTGGTTTTGGCTTTTTTTTTTTTTTTTTTTGGGTGAAGATTTACAGAGTAAATTCACTTTTCATACAGCAGTTCACATATACTTTGTCTCATGTCATTGACCAAAATTTACAATGCAACAGCTCCCCTCCCACTTCCTCCCCATAGTTACCTCTTCCCAGTGTCCATCCCTCCATACTCTTCTGTGCCCTGAGCTGTCTCCCTGTGCATAAGCAGCCCTTCCTTCTCCCATGATTGTTCTCTCCAGGGCGTGTGTCTACTTGAGGTAAATGTTTAACTCACATGCCTGTACTTTGTTTGGCTGGAAACCACAGGTGTGGGTTCAATGTTTTGGCCATTTTTAATCAGATAACCATATGATCTAGTATGTCAGGAATGACAATTTGAAGAGGAATGGTGTGGCATTCATCATCACGAAGGATTTTCAAAATCTGTCCTGAAGTATAATACTGTCAGTGGTAAGATAATATTCATACACCTATAAGGAAGACAGTTAATACAACTACTATTCAAATTTTTGCACCAACCACAAAAGCCAAAGATGAAGAAATTGAAGATTTTTACCAACTTCTGCAGTCTGAAATTGACCGAACATGCAATCAAGATGTGTTAATTATCATTAGGGACTAGAATGCAAAAGTTGGAAACAAAGAAGAATCACCGGTAGTTGGAAAATTTGGCCTTGATGACTGAAACAATGCTGGAGATCACATGATAGAATTTTGCAAGACCAATGACTTATTCATTGCAAATACCTCTTTTCAACAACACAAATGGTGGCTATACACATGGACTTCACCAGATGGAGTACACAGGAATCAGACTGACTATATCTGTGGCAAGCGGCATTGGAAAACAAGGCCAAGAGCTGACTGTGGAACAGACCGTCAACTGCTCATATGGAAGTTCAACTTGAAGTTGAAGACAATTAAAACAAGTACAGAAGAACCAAAATATAACCTGGAATATATCTCTCCTGAATTTAGAGACCATCTAAGAATAGATTTGATGCATTGAACACCAATGACCAAAAACCAGAAGAATTATGGGATGACATCAAGAACATCATCTGTGAAGAAAGTAAGAGGTCATTAAAAAGAAGAGAAAAGAAGAAAAGACCAAAATGGATGTCAGAAGAGACTCTGAAACTTGCCCTTGAACAGAGAATAGCTAAAGCAAATAGGAGAAATGGCAAGATGAAAGAGCTGAACAGAAGATTTCAAAGAGTAGCTCGAGCAGACAAAGCCAATTACTATATTGAAATATGCAAAGACCTGGAGTTAGAAAACCAAAAAGGAAGAACATGCTTAGCATTTCTCAAGCTGAAAGAATTGAGGACAATATTTAAGCCTTGAGTTGCAATATTGAAAGGTTCTATGGGGAAAATATTGAATGATGCAGGAAACATCAAAAGAAGACTGAAGGAACTGGTTGATATTCATCTATTTCAGGATGTGGCATATGATCAAGAACCAATGGTATTGAAGGAAGAAGTCAAAGCTGCACTGAAGGAATTGGCAAAGAACTAAGCTCCAGGAATTGATGGAATACCCACTGAGATGTTTCAACAAAGAGATGCCCCACTGGAGGCATTCATTTGGTTATGCGAAGAGATTTGGAAGACAACTACCTGGCCAACTGACTGCAAGAGATCCATATTTGTGCCCATTCCAAAGAGAGGTGATCCTACAGAATGTGGAAAATATAGAATAATATCATTAATATCACATGCAAATAAAATCTTACTGAAGGTTATTAAAAAATTGTTGCAGCAGTATATCAACAGAGAATTTCCAGAGGTGCAGGCTGGATTCAGAAGAGGACATAGAACAAGAAATATCATTGCTGATGTCAGATGGATCTTGGATCAAAGCAAAGAATGCCAGAAAGATGTTTACTTGTGTTTTATTGACTATGCAAAAGCATTTGATTATGTGGATCATAACAAATTGTGGATAACATTAGGGAGAATGGGAATTCCAAAACACTTAGTTGCACTCATGAGGAACCTGTACATTGATTAACAAGAAGGCTGTCATTCGAACAGAGCAAGGGGACACTGCATGGTTTAAAATCAAGAAGGGAGTGTATCAGGGCTGTATCTTTTCATCATACTTATTCAATCCATATGCTGAGCAAATAATCCAAGAAGCTGGATTATATGAAGAAGAACATGACATCAGGATCGGAGGAAGGCTCATTAACAACCTGTGATATGCTGATGACACTTTGCTGAAAGTGAGGATGACTTGAAGCATTTACTGATGAAGACTGAAGACTACAGTCTACAGTATGAATTACATCTCAACATAAAGAAAACAAAAATTCTCACAACTGGACCTATACAGAGCATCATGATGAGTGGACAAAAGATTGAAATTGTCAAACACTTCACAATGATTGGTTCTACAATCAATGCCAATGGAGGCAGCAGTCAGGACATCAGACGACGTATAGCACTGGGCAAGTTGGCTGCAAAGGACCACTTTCAAGTGCTGAGGAGCAGAGATGTCTCCTTGAGGACTAAGGTGTGCCTGACACAAGCCAAGATATTTTCAATTGCCTCATATGCATGTGAGACCTGGACAATAAATAAGGAAGACCAAAGAAAAATTGATGCTTTTGAGATGTGGTGCTGGAGAAGAATGCTGAAAGTACCATGGACTGCTAAAAGAACTAACAAATCTGTCCTGGAGGAAGTGCAGCCTGAATGCTCCTTGGAAGTGAGAATGACCAGAGTTCATCTCACCTACTTTGGTCATGTTGTCAGAAGGGATCATTCCCTGGAGGAGGATGTCATGCTTGGTAAGGTGGAGGGTCGTCAAAGGAGGAGAAGGCCCTCAATGAGATGGATTGACACAGTGGCTGCTGCGATGGGCTTAGGTATAGCAGGGATTGTGGAGCTGGCATGGGACTGGGCAGTGTTTCATTCTGCTGTGCATAGGATCACTGTGAGTCAGACATGGCTAGACAACACCTAACAACAACAACAACAGCTGGAAAAAATGGATATCCACTTGCAGAGAAATGAAACAAGACCCACACATCACCCCATACACAAAAACAAACTCAAGCTTGATCAAAGACTTAAATGTAAAAATCCAAAACATCAAATAAAATTCATCAGAGATCAAATAGGGATAAATCTAGGAGTCCTAATTTATGGCATAAATAGAATAGACTATCAAACATAACCCAGAATGCACAGAAGGTAGAAGAGAAGCTAGATGACTTATTGTTAGGTGCCGTCGAGTTGTTTCCAACTCATAGTGACCCTATGGACAGCAGAACAAAACACCACCCAATCCCACCCTAGCTCCATGATCCTTGCTAGGTGACTAGGATCTTTTTAAAATTAAATTCTTATGTACATCGAAAGACTCTGTCAAAAGGGTAAAAGGAGAACCTACAAATTGGGAGAAAATATTTGCCTATGACATCTTTGACAAAAAACTTATCTCCAAAATCTATAGAAAAATTCAACACCTGAACACCAAAAAGACAATTAATCCAATTCAAAAATGGGCAGGAGACATGAACAGACACTTCACTAAGGACAAAACGCTGGTGGCCAACAAACACATGAGGAATTGCTCGTGATCTTTAGTCGTCAGAGAGATGCAAATCAAAACAACAATGACATATCATCTCACCCCAGCAATAATAGCAAAGTTCAACAGGACAGAAAATAACAAATGCTGGCAAGGTTGTGGAGAGATTGGAAGTCTCATACACTGCTGGTGTAAAATGGCACAACCATTGTGGCAAATGGTATGGCGTTTCCTTAAAAAACTGAATTCCATTACTAGGAATATATCCTAAAGAGGTGAGAGGCAGGGCATGAACAGACACATGCACACCTATGTTCTTCGCAGCATAATTCACCGTAGCAAAGAGATGGAAACAACCTAAATGCCCATCAACAGATGAATGGGTAACTAAATTATGGTACATTCACACAATGGAATACTTTGCTACATTAAAGAACAATGGAGGATACATGAATCATCTCACAATGTGGATGAACCTGGAGGACATTATGCTGAGTGAAATAAGTCAATCACAGAAGGACAAATATTGTATGAGCCCCTTACTGTAAAAAGACAAGGCAGGTTTTGCTTAAGAAAGGGAACTCACTTTGTAGGTTACCAGGGAGCTGAGGGAATAATTTCAGGCTAAGTGGTGGTCACACTCTGAGGTGCATAAGGGGAGGGATGGTATGGAAAGAATCTGTGACCACCATGATAAACATTGGGGAAAGGGTGGACACCAGATTGTGCACATAAGATATAGACAACAGAAGCTAATACCAGTATATCCACAATACTGCATTACCATTAACAACAAACATCAGGCTACAGATAAACACAGAAACATCTGAGATCACATGACAGTCAGTGAACAGGATTATACTCTAAACCAAGAATAGGTTCAGCTGAGGCTAATCTTGCACAGATATCAGTGATACAAAATACTCGTAATCATTACAGAAACAACAGAAGACAGACATAGAGCAACCTCTCACAGACAGCCAGACACTGTGGGAGAGAGATACAATAGGTCTCCTAACTCAGGACCATAGTACTGGGGACACCAGACTCGACTGGCACAACAAAATACACAAAAATCTTGTTCCACAACCTACTTTGGTGAGTAGCGACAAGGATCTTAAAAGCTTTTTCATGGCCATCTAAGATGCAGCTAATGGTCTCCTATCATCTGAAGCGAAGAAGAGTGGAAAAACTAAGGGCATTTGGAAGGCATCAGCCCTAGGACATGATGGGCCTCAAGACCAGAACTAGAGGGTCCCCATCTACCAATGCCAACCACTTGGGAAGGGATCAAAACTTGGTGATCCTGGATTAAGTAGGAGGAAAAACATGGAAAAAAATCTAAAAAACACAATAATGACCAGAATCACTGGTCAGATGGAGTTTGATGAGACCCCCAATACTATGGGGATACACTTCACGCCTTGAACAAAACTCACTCCCAGGGTCTGGCTCTTAGCCCAATAGTAAATAGGATCTACACACAGACCACTCAACCCAGGGTGATGCACCCACATGCACTAAGAAGATGTAACCCTTGGGAAATTGACCACAGGGCACCAGAGGGGCAGCATTCACATGGAGGAAATGCAGGACACACAGGAGTGCTTAACTATGAAGGACACAGAGTGGGGGTGGGGGTGTTACTGGGGAGGGAGAGGAGGAGAGTGGTTTAGTATTGGGGATGGTAATTGGGGAGTGAAACCAAATGTACACAAAAGGTTGGATGTAAAACAAACTCTGCTCTGTAAATTTGCAGCTAAAGCACAATTAAAAGTTGTTGTTGTTAAGTGCCGTCGAGTCGTTTCTGACTCATAGCGACCCCATGCACAGCAGAACAAAACACTGCCCAATCCTGTGCCAGCCCCACAATCCCTGCTATACTTGAGCCCATCATCGCAGCCACCATGTCAATCCATCTCATTGAAGGCCTCCCCCCTCTTTCGTCGACCC
>NW_006921606.1:11918953-11924490 GCF_000298275.1 Orycteropus afer afer
CACCTTAGTCCTCAAGGAGATATCCTTGCTCCTCAGCACTTGATACAGTTCCTTCACAGTTGACTTTCCCAATGCTACACGCCGTCTAATGTCCTGACTGCTGCTTCCGTTGGCATCAATTGTAGAACCAAGCAACGTGAATTCTTTGACAACCTCAATCTTCTTAAAAAGTATATGAGGCAATTGAAAATACCATGGCTTGGGTCAGGCACACCTTCGTCTTCAAAATGACATCTTTGCTCTTTAAGACTTTATAAATATCTTTAGCAGCAGATTTGCCCAATCCAATACATCATTTGATTTCTTTGACAGCTATTTTCATGGGTATCGATTGTGGATCCAAGTAAAAGGAATTTTACACAGGATTATTTCATTATTTTTCGTATAAGGTAATTTAAATATTAAGGTTCATTCTATTATAGCTTCCTTGTGGTTTTTTCCTGTCATCATGGCTTCTTCCTGCCCTGTCCCTATCTCCCTCTCTACCTAGAGTTGTACATTGGTATTTTCACTGTCGTTATTCTGCCTTTTGTATTTGTCATATGCATTTTTGACATGCCTTTTTTTTCTATTACCATGCTGTGTGTTTCTTAAAAATAACTCACAGTTAAATATTGTTTTAATCAAAATTAAACACCTAACCACAATGTAAGACCTACATTGAATAAGAAATTACAATCAACTTACAAGAGGATTGTTACAACGGATATGTTTCATCTTATTTCTGTCAATAGTGTCTGAAACATTCTTCACTATAACAAAGCTCCACAGACTCTCAGAACAAAATTGCAACCCACTCTATCATTTTGGATTTTGTTTCTAGAAGAGAGGAAGAAAAATGATAATGTAGAATAAAGATCGAGTAAAGATTATGTTTTGAAGCACCTCTTCTCCTCTGAGGCTTTGCCAACTCAGGGTTTTCCTTCCTCCACCTCTCTGACTCTCACTGCTGCCAATGTCTTCCTCTGCCACCCAGACCTGTCTAGTCCTTTCCTACAGGTGGCACCTATTGTTTCAGCCAGAGCACCCCTTTTTCTCCCCAATAAAAATCTTCCTCCGAACTGGAAAACAAACAATTCTCAATTACTTCATTCCCCAATAACTTCCAGGTATCAGTCATTAATTAAGTGAAGTATTTTATTTGGTATAAAACAGGTATTTTTCAGTTAAAAGTTCTTTCTGCTGGAAAGAGGAAGACCTGGGACCAACCACCTTCAGTATTCAAAGTTTCCTCTAAAACACATTGGAAAACTGAATTTTTACAGCCCACTTTCTCATTCCTCTCCCTAAAAATGACCCCACAAATGTTTTTTCTTAGTATTAGGCCTTTGCTTCTACTCCTATCCAACCAGTGGATTTTGCCTTGCACTTGAGTCTGACTGTTGGCAACCCCACATCTGTCAGAGTAGGTTCTCCATAGAATTTTCAGTGGTTGATTTTTTGGAAAGATTCTTCCATGCATTCTTTCAGTTGAACTTGATTCTCCAATCTTTCAGTTAGCTGCTAAGGGCATTAACCTTTTGCACCACCAAAGGAGGGTTCTTTCTTCTGCTCTTGAAAGAGTGGAATGAGTGCTAGCATTTGCTTCCTTTAAAGTAGGAATTGCAACCACCAGCTCTACCCCAGTAGGACCAATACATGAAGTGATTCACCGATTGACTCATGGCCCCTTCCAATATCTGATATTTTAGGTCCTCAGCTTTTTCCCTGTGATGCTCATCACATAACTCTCTTTATGAACTATAGTCTCTAGGGTTACCTAGATTTGGGTTCAAATCAACACATTGCCACATGTGAGCTCTGGACCTTGGACAATTATTTAATGACCTTAGGCCATAGTTACCTTATCTATAAAATTAAAATAACAGTGTGTGCTTGGCTCAGGTATCTAGTGCTGCTATAAAAGAAATACTACAAATGTCTGGCTTTAACAAACAGCAATTTGATTCCTCACAGTTTAGAAACCTAGAAGTCCATATTCAGGATGTCCACTCTGAGGGAAATCTTTCTCTGTCTGTTGGCTCTGGAGGAAGGTCCACCTCTCTTTGAGCTTTTGCTCCTAGGTGATCTTCATGTGGCTTGACATCTCACTTCCCCTGGGCCTAGGAGGCTTTCAGTACAGGGACCCCCGGTCTAAAAATCATTCTGTGCTCCTGGCTTTTCATTCTTGGTGGTAGAGAGGTCCTCTCCTTTCTGCTTCCTTTTTTCTCCTTTTACCTCTTGTAAGAAAAAAGATGTGACTTAAGTAAGGGTGTGACTTGAGTAAGGGTATGACTTGAATTACATCTTCTTGTAAGGCTCTGACTAACAACACACCTCACACTACTCCTGTCTCATTAACACATAAAGATTAGGATTTACAACACATAAAATGGAGGATATTTACTTCAGATCACAAAATGAGGGACAATCTCACAATTCTGGGAATCATGACTTAACCAAGTTGGAACATATTTTGGGGGGACATAATTCTATCCATGAAATTCCATCCTTTGGCCCCCAAATTACATGTCCTTGCCACATATAAAACACACTCACCCATTATATCATCCCAAAAGTCTTGAAGAAACTTCAAGTCCAAAAGCTCATCTTCTGAATCACATAAATCAAATTTGGGTAAGATTTTAGGCATTTTCTATCCTGGTGCAAAATTGCTCATGTGTGTACTTGTGCAAACTAGACTACAAGTCATGTGTTTCCAAGCATAGGGACAAGCATAGGTAAAAATAAGACAAATTGGAAGGAAAGGTGGCATAACAAGTACCAAGCAAATTCAAAACTCAGCAGAAATGTTTATATTAGTTCTCAAGACTTGAAAATAATTCTGTTCTCTGAGATCATCTAGGCAATGGCCCTACCCTCCAGACTCTGAATGTTGCCCATCTCTCTGGATTCTGGGTGGAGGCTCCTCAGCCCTAGGCTCCACCATCCAGGCCACTGGGATGACAACTCTGCTTTTTGGGCAGCCACATTTTTCTAATCCATCTAAGTGGTGGCTCCACCACTTGGCCCTGGCAGGTCCCATTCTTCTGCAACTTGGACATGACAGGCCTACCCCTTCAGATTTGGATGGCACTCCTATCCTCTTGGTACATCTTAATGGCAGCCTCACACTCTGGAACTGAATTGGTGAAGATCTGATTCTTTGAACCTAGGAGGCTGTTTCTCCACACTTTGAGTTTCAAGATACCCACATCTCACCCTTTGAAACCCTAGAGGCTATGACCCCACCCTTTTAGATCAAAGCAGCTGTGCTTCTCATGTTCCTTCCAACAGTTCTGCTAATCTCTGAGTTGCTTCAAGGATGGTTCTTTTCTTTTCTTTGAAATCAAGAGCTGTAGCTCCTTTGGCTTGTTTCCTGACTGTAGAATTCTAAGAGATAGGCTGTTCTCTCTCCTTTCATTCTTTCTCAGTACCCTTCAGTGTAAAGTGATGGATTTTCTGTTGTGGTAGTTGGTTAGAATCCATCAGTCAGAAGCTTAATCTCTTTAACAAAAGTTTGGGTAGGCACAACCTTGGAAAATGTTCTGAGTTGGATGTCCTACTTAGTACCACAGAATTTTCCAAATCTCTTTTCATTTTCACAGTTAATGTTTAAGTCCATCTCTTTTCTCTCACATTTTATTGTATACGGCAAAGAGAAACTACATGCCCCCTTTAAGATCTTGCTAAGGAGTCTCCTCATTTAAGTATTCAAGTTCATCACTTACAAATTCTACCAAACATTTTAATAAAATTTTGACAAGTTATCTGTCACTGCATAAAAAGTCACCCTTCTTCCATCATACAATCACATGTTCATCATTTCCTTTTAAAGCCTCACCAGAAGTATGTTTAACATGCACATTTCTAGCAATATTCTGTTGCTGGCATCATATGTACTCTATAAGACAATAGAGAATTTCTCTATAGCTATCTTCACTTACTTCTGAGCCCTCACCAGAACTGCTTTTGATGTCCTTAATTCTGCCATTAGTTTATTCAAGCCAATCTGTTGTGTTGTTATTGTTATGTGCCGTCTAGTCGGACCTGTCTCATAGCGACCCCACCTTGGGTTCCCAAGGTGGTATCACTATGGAAGTAGATTGCCCCACCTTCCTTCTGAGGAGTGGCCAATGGGTTTGAACCACCAGCCCTTTGGTTAGCAGTCAAGTGCCTTAGGTACTACACTACCAGAGCTCCTCAAGTCAATCTATGCTTTTATTATTCCCATTGCTGTCAATTTGATTCTGATTCATAGCAACCTTACAGGAAAGAGTAGAGTTGCCTGATAGTGTTTTCAAGGCTGTAAATCTTTACAGGAGCAAACTGACACATCTTTCTCCCATGGTGTGGTTGTTGTATTCAAACTGCTGACTCTTTGGTTATCAGCTGAGCTTTTTAACCATTGTGCCACTAAGGATCCTTGATTTTACTATGAGACACTTAAAACTCTTCCAGCCTCTACCCATGCGTAGTTACAAAACCACTCACATTTTACACACCTATTAGAGCAGCACCCTACTCCTGATACCAAATTCTGTCTTATTATTTCTTAGATTTGGGTTCAAATTAACACTTTGCCATTTGTGAGCTCTGGACCTTGAAAAATTACTTAATTGCCTTAGGACTCAGTTTCCTCATCCATAAAATTAAAATAATAGTATGCCTGTCTCAGGTATCTAGTGCTGCTATAATAGAAATGTCACAAGTGAGTGGCTTTAACAAACAGAACTTTACTTTCCCACAGTTTAGGAACAAGAAGTCCATATTCAGGGTGATGGCTCTAGGAGAAAGCTTTCTCTCTGTGTTAGGATGTTCTCAGTGCCAAGACCCCAGGTCCAAAGCACATGTTCTGCTCCTGGGTTTTCCTTGCTGCTAGTGAGCTCCCTCTTCTTTCAGCTTACTTCTTTCTCCTTTTATCTCTTGTAAGATGAAAGGTGTGACTCAAGCAAGATATGCCTTAATAAGGGTATGACTTAAGTAAGGATGTGACTTAAGTAAGGATGTGACTTGAGTCACACCTTCTTTTAAGGGTGTGATTGAAGATACACTCCACTGCCTCATTAATATAGAGAGGTTAGGATTTACAACACATAAAATGGAGGATAATTATATCACATCACAAAATGGAAGACAACCACATAATATTGGGAATCATGCCTAGCCAGGTTAACATATATTTTAGGAAGACACTATTCAATCCATGCCAGTGCCCTATAGCATTGTCCTGAGACAAAATGGGAAGATCTAGGCAAAGGGTGAGCCTCCTACCTGACTCAATATTCACTAGGATTACAATTATGATTGTTATGACAGAATGGTACTTAAAGTCCTACAGTGATAAAATGACTATGTTTTGTCAGATGCATTTTTTTCTCTACCTTCTTTTTTCTGTTACTATCTTGTTTGTTATGTACTTGTTATAAATAGCCCATAGCTGAATTTTGTTTTCAATCAAATCTGAAATCTGTTTTGAATAAGAAATTACAATGTATTTACAAGTGGAGTGTTATGACTGATATATATATATATATATATATATATATATATATATA
>NW_006921606.1:11924860-11942229 GCF_000298275.1 Orycteropus afer afer
ATATATGTATAATTTTTTTTCTATCACTAAGTGTGGTTTCCATAATACCTGGGACATTCTTTACACATAAGATATCTACAAGAGTTTCATCGATTTTCATTTTTATAGTGAATCTTATTCAATTAAAAATGTTTAAAATCTCTAAGCATTACATCATATTGCAGAGTACCACAGAACCAAGAGAATCAACTTAAAAAATTGCAAAATTAGAGTTGAGCGCAAGGGATCTTTTTCATTGAAAAGTCCACTGTTTGAAAATTTGCTTTCAAAATCAGTTAAAAAGAAGAGAATGATATCTCAGTGAGGTATAAGCACTTTAAGAAAATCAGAATTAGACCTAGTATATGGAAAGTTTGAAGAGAATCCATGAAGGAAAGGCAAAGAGCATTTGAGAGTAAAGGAAAATTCTAGAGGCTTCAACCAAGACTAGGATAAGCACATGGACAGTGTCTGAAGCTGGAGGAGAGGTGGACAAAAGCCTGCCCAGTCATACATCTTCCACATGACCAGTTATGAATTGCCATTGTGTTCCATGGATTTTTTATTGGCTGATTTCTGGAAATAGATCACCAGCCTTTCTCCTGGCCCACCTTAGTCTGGAAGTTCTGCTAAAACCTGTTCAGCATGACAACAACATCTAAGCCTTCACTGACAAACTTACTGTGGCTGCACATACAGTGCATTGGCTGGAAATCAAACCTGGGTCTCCTGCACGGATCATGAGAATTCTACCACTGAACTACCACTGCTCCGATAATTGCCATGTTGTTGTTGTTATGTGCCATTGAGTCGGACCCTAATCATAGCTACCCCTCCTCAGGTTTCCAAGGCAGTATCACTATGAAAGTAGATTGCCCAACCTTCCTTCCGAGGAGTAGCTGGTGGGTTTGAACCACCAGCCTTCTGGTTAGCAGTCAAGTGCCTTAGGCACTATGCTACCAGAGCTCCCATAATTGCCATAGGGCATGACTATTTCTGAAGTACAATTATAAACACAAGCATAACAGATTTTTCCAAAAATATTTGTAGTAGAGTACATATATTTCTTATTCTATAGCTTTATTAGTGGGCCATGGTGGTGCAGTGGTTAAAGTGATTGGCTGCTATTTGAAAGTTCAGCAGTTCAAAGCCACTCTGTGGAACAAAGACTCAACATTCTACATCTGTAAGGATTATAGCCTTGGGAACCTTATGGAGGCCAGTTCTACTCTGTTTCATAGGGTCACTGTGAACTAGAATCAACTTAAGGGCAGTGGATTTTTCTGGGTTAGATAGCTCTATTAATGCAATTCCTTCAAATCTAACCTTTTCATCAAAGCAAAGCTGTGTTGAATGTTTAAGTCTAATCTTATTTTAAATCAATGGGTAAAGATGTCATGCTAGAAGCTACATTATTCACTGTCTGATCATTCATTGCTTTACAGGAATAAGAAGGAGCAGAGGCAGGGAGAAACAGTTAATTTTTTAATGTCTGCAATGCTTTGTGATGATCCTTTTACAGTCTTAGTTTTCAAAGTTGTGTCAGTCTTAAAGTAGCATCCTATCTGAATAGTCCCAGCCAAGAGCCTCAGGTAACAATGAAATGACAGCCATCACTCAAATGCTTTGCAAGTTATAATCAGTACAGAAGTTAAATAATATATCACAAGGCTCTCTTTTTATGGCCATAAAAATAAGAGTGACTGCTTCAGTGTTCACAATATTGCAAGTATGGTAAGTGTGAATGTGGCATCAAACTGTGTCCTGCAGCTCCTCCCCACCCCCATTACACACCCACTTCATTTTTTTTTTTTTTTTTTTTCTAATTTCTAATTCTAGAGTGGTACATGGATGCTTTGTAATTGATGCCGGGATTTTTCTTTCCTTCCCAACATTTTCTTACCAAGGATATCATTATGAGATTCTGCAGTAACAAGCATTCTTCTGCTCAAATTTATATCAATTAGTTTAGGACAGTAATTCAATTGGACGGCCCACTGGATTTTGAAAGACTTGCGACCATGTCAAAGTGACGACCTTTTTCCTTCTCTCTCAGCCAAAAGCAATTTTTTAACAAGAAGACCTGGAAAGAAAAGCTGGTTTAATAATTAGTTATTGATCATGGCCAATGCCATAGCGAACCTCCTTGGATTACTCAGAGACCAGTAAATCGGGACATAGATGGTTTCCTTATCAAGATTATAAGAGAGAAAAAGCAAAGAAGTGACAGAGTAAGAGATCAAAAGTAGCTTAATTAGACAGGTTTTCATTTTGGTAGCGATTGTTTTCATTTTCAATAGTAAAAGTGAAATCTTTAGCCTGGGTAGATTTGAAGTCAAATTATCTAAAACAATTACATTAATATAAAGCAAGTTAACAGTATAGCCCCACTTAATGATGCTGTAAAAGACCAGATATGAGTAAATAGACTTGGAGAACAGTAAAATTGCTTTGAGACAACACCATGCAAAGTTATTTTGATAAATTAACCCTGCTTTGGCCAGCATTTTTGCCTCGCTAAGATACCATTAACCCCCATGCCCTGAAATACCCATTAGAAACAATTTGGATACATGCACAAGGAGACCGTAACAATTATAGACAGTAGCTTTAAAAGTATAATTGACTTTTCTGAGTGCTAATTTAGGCATCACTTTAAGGGCTGCATAAAAATCTCCACATATGAGCCACTTAATGGAAGGAGAGGCTTAAAAGAATGATTTTTATTGTACTTTGAGGGGTGGAAATGCTTCCATTAGTTGTAGAATTTCTACCTACA
The DNA here is from genome assembly GCF_000298275.1 of Orycteropus afer afer. NCBI lineage: Eukaryota > Metazoa > Chordata > Mammalia > Tubulidentata > Orycteropodidae > Orycteropus > Orycteropus afer. Next base: position 11,927,619 of record NW_006921606.1, read on the forward strand.
ACAGAAAAAAAAAAATACTGAAAATGCAAGGAAAAGTGACAACTAAGTCACAACTTCTGGTTAGTTTGAAAGTGGGTATGCCCAATCTTTACAGATGAGAAGCAGAAATGGAGGGGCTACTTTCCTCTATACTTAATGAGGATTTTTTTTTTTTTAAGACGAAATCAACCTGATTCATAATAAAGTAGCTATCATATATAATTACTCTTTTAAAGTATTATATTTTATAGCTACAGGGAGATAAATCAAATTGCTTGATTTGAGTTCTATGGTTTCATCTCTTGGAGATCACCTCCTCCCAGACAAAAAGTACATACACACTAATTTTGTATCCAATTTCAATAGATCTGATGGCTCCGGTGAATAGACTCACAGTCAAATTATGGGACCATTTTAGGTCAGTTTAAGAAAGATATACAACATTCAGCTTGTTGTTAAAGCATGCATGCGGAAGTCTAAAGAATCAGTATCTTGCCTATCATAAGGCATGCTCAAACCAGATGTTGTTGTTGTTGTTATGTGTCATCGAGTCAGACCTGACTCATAGCGACCCTTCCTTGGGTTTCCGAGGCAGTATCACTATGGAAGTAGATTGTCCCATCTTCCTTCCAAGGAGTGGCTGGTCGGTTTGAACTGCCAAACTTCCGGTTAGCAGTCAGGTGCCTTAGGCACTATGCTACCAGAGCTCCCCCAGATATGAACATTGATTTAGGGGGAATGTCAAAGAGCATAGAAAATCTCTGCAATTATTGCCTGCTTAATTCAAGGGAACTCAGGGCTTCTAGCTGATTTCAGGTTCTTTGACATAAGAACTGACTATCCATCTTGAGAAGTATGATAATACACTAGAATTCCTCTTTAGAAGATCTACAACCTCAGAAATGCTCAAGTTTACAACTTCACTTTCTTATGTCAACCTAAACTTAGAGGTTAAAAAAAAAAAAATTGTAGGTCATTTAGAGGCTAAATAAGTGGCTATTCATAGTTATTATATGATTCCCAGGAAAACCAGCTCAGCACTTTTTAAGCATGTGTGTGAGATTTTAAAATCTTCTTTTTAAAGAGACAAATGTGAAGACTCCCTGAGCTTCAGATAATGTCAGTGCTCTAGTCTTCATTTGCCCTTAAAGACTTGAGTAACCTAGGATATATCACTTCATCTCTCTGATATTTGTTCTCATCTGTAAAAGGAGTTGTTTTTGTTAGCTGCCATCAAGTTGGGCTTCAAATCATGGCGACCCATGCACAACAGAGCAACATGTTGCTTGATCCTGCGCCATCCACATGACTGATTACAGATCAAACTCATATGCTCCATAGGGTTTTCATTAACTGATATTTTTAAGTAGATCTCCAGGCCTTTCTTCCTAGTCTTTCCTCTCAGTCTGGAAGTTTCACTGAAATCAGAGCAAAACACAAACCATGACTGACTTGAAAGGAGTTTATTGTCTAAATTCTTGCTATTCATAGTGTGGTACATAAGCCAGCAGCATGGGTATCACCTGGGAACTTGTTAGAAATGCAGAATCCTGGGTACCTTCTGAGCCCTACTGAACCAGAATCTGCATTGTAACAAGATTCCCAGGAGAGAAGCCGTGGTCAGAATGACTTGTCAGATCACTTCCAATTCTCTTGTAGGGAAAGAAGGGAGACTAAGATAACATTAGTCCTTAAGTTTAAAAGGTCCACTCAACACTTCCGTACTGTGTGGGTGCGTGCATTTATTCACTTTCAAAGTTTTAGCTTCTTACAAAACAGATGTCTGTGCTGTTCTCCAAGACTTTAGGGCCCATTTGTCTAGGTCTATAGGGCTTTATGTTTAGCTAATCAAATGTGGTATCACACGCCCTGAGATTGAGCAAAAAGGGACAAAATCCCCTAGTTCTGCTATGTTTTTGGTCTGACTAGAAGTTTCCCACTTGGGTCATCACACAAAAGATTAACATCGCTTTACCCCAAGAGCTCACCTAAATTCACATCCAAATTAGGAAAGGAACAGAAATAAATAATCTCTTCTCTGTGTTTCTTTCTCTCTTTCCGAAACCACCTCATCTGTCAAGGCTGTCTTTAGTATCCCTATGCCAAGCTGACAGCTTCCCCCTCCTCGTATCTGGATCGGTGAGGACAGACACCCCACCCCTCAGAAGATTCACTTACAGTAACTGCAGAGGTGCAAGCAAAGAATGAACAATAGAAGGCTGTCAGGCCCGACAGCCAGCCCTGGATGTATGAGCGCCAAGCTGACAGCAAGGGCCTCAGAGGGTAAACTGCTTTGCTGGAACTAATTAAACAGATGAAATTATTACATGAATATGCAGATGTTGTTTACATTTTACCATATGGTATTATTTCAGGTAATAACTCGCAGGAGAATCCCTTCCTCTCATCAAGAGGAAATGGGTTGAAAAGAAAGCCCCACGTGTCACCTTTCAGTTGCTAGGCAGACACTGATAACACAGGTTTGCTCCCTTAGTTGTGGGGAATATTCAGCTTGTATCCCTGTGGCATGCACCAGTGAGATGAAGTTAGGCCTCTTCTCTGATAGCCATGCAAGGGGGAGAGAGGGGCTGCTGCCTTAGCTGAACTGAAATATCTATAAAGCCACCCTGAGGTGAAAATGTCAATAACAATGAATGTATTGATAGTTTGCACAAGTAAGAGCCAGGAGACCCATCACATGCCTGTGTAGCTTCCATTTCCTCCAAGACTTGGGAGTGTGACAGTAAAACAATGCTACTGATATTTAAAAGCAAACCATCCAGATGAGAATCACCTCCTGCAAAAGTGCCAGCTTGGGGGCAATGCACTTAAGCCAATGAGGCAGAGCCCTAAATGAGATAAGGTATAGAGAGCCCATTCAACATGCTCAAGTGAAACCCATTATTCCCCACTTGACTCACCCTTCCTCCTTGTTCCTTCCCTATCTCTCTTGTTGTATGAATATCAAACCATTGGACAATCTAACTTTGACTCTTTCTTATCCCTCAACACCCACATCAATTATCATGAAGACTTTTAGGTTTTGCACCCAAAACGATCCTCTCATTTCTCTGCCTCCTCATCCCTGGTCTGTCCCTGTCAGGCCTCCAGCATTTGGGCAATCCTACTTCCGTAGTGATACTGCCTCGGAAACCCAAGGAGGGGTCGCTATGAGTCGGGGCCGACTCGACGGCAAACAACAACAACAACAACATAGCCTTCCTACCAAAACCAAAAAAAAAAAAAAAACCTACTGCTGTAGAGTCGTATCCGACTCATAGTGACCCCTCCTTGGGTTTCCAAGGCAGTATCACTGCAGAAATAGATTGTCCAACCTTCCTTCTGAAGAGTGGCTGGTGGGTTTGAACCACCAGCCTTCTGGATAGCAGTCAGATGCCTTAGGCACTATGCTACCAGAGATCCTTACAGCCTTCCTACTGGTTTCCCTTTCTCATTCTCTGCCATCTTCAATCCAACCCTTACTCCTCTGTCAGAATCATTTCTAAAATTTGAATCTTAGCACAATACTACCTGTACCAGCTGTTGTCAAGTTGTTTTCAATTCATAGCAACCCATGTGGGTCAGAATAGAAATGTATTTCATAGGGTTTTCAATGGCTGATTGTTTGAATCAGGTCTTTCTTGCAAGGTGCCTCTGGGTGAACTTTGGTTAGCAGATGAACTCCTTGATCATTTGCACCACCTAGGGACTCCAGTCACAACTTTACGTAGCTTAAAAGCAAGCAATGGCTTATCATTGGTTTCAGTCTCAAGCCAAATATACCTGCTTGGACTATAGGCTGTTCAAGACATGATCCTATTTGATATTCCACCCATTCTCAAATCATTCCAATTTTCACCTCTAGGCTTTCTCTTATTCATTTCCCTTACCTGGAACATTTTCCCACCTTTCTTCCTCTTCCTCCTATCTAGCAGCTAATCATTCTTTTGTGGTTGTGTTGGAATTTATTGTGATTGTAGCTGTTATTATTTTAAAGAAAATATTAACCATCTCATATGCTCCCTCTAAAACGCTGTGTCATCTACCAATCTGAGTAATCAGGACAAAGAGACTTTTCTAAATGTATCCACCCCTTTCTGCATTCTCATATCAAACATATGAAGATATATATACACACACATGAAGTTTTTCTTTTTAAGATCTATTATCCATGCTACTCTGCAACTCATTCTTGTCACATAATGAAGTCATTGACAGTATCTAGATGAAAAGATAGAAACATAATACATCATTTTTAATGTTGCAAATATCACAAGTCACACATACATTAACATTTGCTGAATTATTTTGCTACTACTGAATATTCAAGATTTTTTTCTTTTTTTTTCATTTTTCTTTGCTGCTAAAACTAATGCTGTAACAAATTTTCTTGTACATTGTTCCTTACATTGCAGATGCCTTTATTTCAAATGCTTTGTTTCAAAATGAGATTCTTAAAATTAAGAATGGTGGGTCCAAAGGCATGTGCACTTTAGTTTTAGTAAATATTTCCAAATTATTTTCAAAAAAAGGTTCTAGTAATATATGTGCCTATCAGCAATATAGGAGCTCTGGTACCATAGTGGCTAAAGCACTTGACTGCTAACCAGAAGGCTGGCGGTTCAAACCCACTAGCCACTCCTCAGACAGAAGGTTGGGCAATCCTACTTCTGTAATGATACTGCCTTGGAAACCCAAGGAGGGGCCGCTATGAGTCGGGGCCAACTCGACAGCACATAACAACAACAATCAGCAATATATGATATTATCCATTTGCCTACATCTTTGATAATGTTATATATTATTCACATTACTGATTTCATTTTACCAAAAAGAATGATAAGAAATTTGTGTCTCATTGCCATTTGTAGTTTCTTAATTGTGACAGAAGTTTAGCATCTTTTAGTAAGGGTATCAGTATCCCTGGGCTGCCATAACAAAATACCACAAACTATATGGATTACAATAACAGAAATGTACTCTCTCATATATCTGGAGGCTGAGAGTCCAAGATCAGGATGTTGGTAATATTGATTCCTTCTAAAGCTTTAAAGGGGAATCTGTTCCAGACCTTTCTCCTAACTTATAGCAGTTTCAAGCATCCTTTGATGTTCTTCCCTCTGTCTCTCTGTGTCTTCTTCTGTTACAAATAGTCTCTCAATACTCCATTATTAACTCATGTTAATTTAACTGATAATATTTTGAAAGACCTATTTCCAGAAAGATCACATTCACAGATACTGGGGGTTAGGACTTCAGCATCATTTGAAGAAAAACTATTTAATTCATAACACTAAGTTTATTGTCTGTTGGGATTTCCTCAACCTTGAACTTCATGTCAATTTCCCATTTTTCTATTGAATTGTTTGTCTCTCATCAATTTTAGAACTTTGTAGACTAATTCTTTGTCTGTCATGTGTGTTGCAAATGTATCTGACCAGACTATATGACTTCGCTTTATAGTTTTTGGGTTTCCAAGGTCTTGAGAAGGTCTCCTCCCACACTAAGGTATTCAAATATTCATTGAATGTTTAATCATTTTATTATTTTCTATTTATTTTTTTGTTGTAAATCTTTCTTTGCTACTTTCAATATTTATCCTTCTACATGAACTTTAAAATTATCTGTCACATTCCTTACCCATTCCCAAAAAAATAATCTGATTGAAATTCTAATTAGAATAATATTAAATATATATTAATTAAGCTGAGAAAATCTGAAATACTGTGCTATTGTATAATAATATTACTTACTATTCTTTCTATCTAGTGTGTTCTTGTTGACCTTCAATAGATTTTGAAATTTTCTTCACTTAAATTCTGTCTTCTTGTTAATTTTTTTCTTAGTATGTCACCTTGTATTGTATTATTGTGAATTTATTTTTTAATCTCTCCATTTTCAACTAAATTGAAAAACATAGTTGAGAAGCTGTAAATATCTACTTTATTTTATTAATTCTAATAGATTTTAGCAACTTGTCTTAGTTTTACCACTTATGCAATCATATTTTCTGCCAATGAAGATAATTTTATCTTTTCTTTTTACTAGTTAATTCAACTTATTTCACTTTCTTGCCTTATAACATTAACTAAAACCTCTAAAAATATTGAATAATAGTGATGAGAATGGGAATCTAGGTATTACATCTGAATATAATAAAATGGTTTTGGTATTTCACCATTTAATAGGATGTCTACTGTTGGAGCTCACATATAAATTTTATTGTGTTAAGTAGATATTTGTGAAATTACTTTAGTAGTGAAGTCATGGAATTTTAGGAAATAACATTTGAGATCTATTGATTAAATTAATTATATATGGTGGTATAACTAATATGTTGAATTTCAATTTTTTTTTTCCCCCTGGAGAAAACCATACAACTGTGGAATTTGGCCTCATTACACATTCATGATCTTCACACCTTCTTTGTCCCTTTTCTCAATTGTAATCTGAAGACACCACAACTCCCCACCCCAGGAGCTACTCCCAGTGTCATGATCACCTCTTGACCTCCAAGCTGCACTTGTCTGGGAAAGGTCTTCCTGGTGCCTGCATTCAGATGAGTTCAGTTCTAGAATCATACCCTTTGGGATGCCAGTGGGATCTCCAAGAATCAGTTGGAAATACAAGAGTAAGAGGCCAGGGTGGGGCACAAAGCTTTGAAATGTCTTCATAGAGGTGAGGGTGGGGCATAATTTCTTGAGGAGAAACATTAGAGACAAAGGCAGACATCAGAGACAAAGCAGAATGAGACTAGGAGTTGACAATTTCCTCCTGTTTTTGTTATTTGCCATGGAGTAGGACCCGAATCATAGCTACCCCTCCTTGGGTTTCCGAGGCAGTATCACTATGGATGTAGATTGCCCAACCTTCCTTCTGAGGGGTGGCTGGTGGGTTTGAACTGCCAGCCTTCTGGTTAGCAGTCAAGTGCCTTAGGCACTACGCTACCAAAGCTCTCTAGTGCATGTGAAATTCTTCTCCTTGAGGTTTCCAGTTCTCAGGAATTCTGGGCAAGGTGGCTTCACAAGGGATAATAACTCGCTCTCTATCCTGTGGCCCAGCCACAGGATAATTACTCTAGTGACTGCAGACACTGCACAGCCAGGTCTAGTTGGTCCAGCTTCATATTGGCTTTATTTTTTATTGTGCTTTGGGTACAAATTTAAAAGCAAATTTGCTTTGCATTCAAAGTTCATGCACATTTGATTTCTCACCCCAGTGATGACCCCTAACCATAAAAAACTCTCTTCCCCTCCCCTCCCTGTGACTACCCCCTCCCTGTGCCCTTCTTAGCTGTATGTTCCTGTCTATTCAGCTTTCCCTCTATGTGAATGCTACCCCTCTGGTGTCTCATGACTGATTGATCTAAGGGGTGCATCTCCCTAGAGTAGGTGGGTACATCACCCTGGTGTAGGTGTCCTACATGTAGGTCTTTCTACTGTTGTTGGGCTGAGAGCCAATCCATGGAAGTGAGTCCAATTCTGGGCCCAAAAGTGTAGCCCTGGGTGATAGTCTTGGGGATTCCACCAGTCTCTACAAGACCAGTAATTCTGGTCATTTTTGTGTTTTTGAATTTTGCTGTACATTTTTCTTCCCACTCTATCCAGGATCTCTAGTTTTGATCCCTTTCCAAGTAGTTGGCATTGGTAGCCAGGCACTATCTAGTTCTTCTGGTCTCGGGGTCATGAAGGCTGAGGTCCTCATGGTCCATCTTATCTTTGGACTAATTGCTTCTAGATGCCTTTGATTTTCTTCACTCTTCTTTGCTTGATATGGGAGGATATCAATAGTTGCATCTAAACGTTTATTAGCCATGATATATTATTCTTTTAAAATACTCCCAAATTCAATAGGCTAGTGGAATTTATAATTTATATTTAAGCAAAATTGCACCATCTTATCAGGCTTTTAAATTGGGTTTCTACTAGCTTCATAACCTAAATTGAGAAAATTTGATTAGGAAAATGTAAGGCCCTACTCCTCAATTTGTGGTTTGTTGTTTAGCAGCATTTGCATCACCTGAGCATACATTTATACATTTGGTTTCTTTGACAAAACCCAGGCATTTCTAAGTTAGGGATGTCTTATAAAGTACTTCCCCCTACACCAGGTTCTGGTAGTCCTTGTCATATATGTAGTGTTTATAAAACAGGCATTTCTTTTTATTAGCTTTCATTCATGTTCAAGTCTGCTGACTGTTCCTAGAAGCATGTAGTTACTTTAAGAAAACATAAATTAAATTAAATTAAGGATCATGTATGACAGAGCTTCTTCTACACTGTGACAAATGGCGTAATACACAGAAGACCTTTATGAATAATTCACCTGATCCAAAATTGACTAATTTCAGAAGGATGGAGTCAGAAACTATCACTCACTTATGAATATTCTGCAAACAAAGAAGTTTTCATGTCTATTAATAAAGATGCCTGGGCCACTCAAAATGGAAAGGATCTTAGCAACTCTCATGGAAGCCAGGAGTTGTTTCCTTTCTCTGTGGTCTCACACCTTTGGTGATCCCTGAACCACCTGCAGATGGGATGTGCTACATCCTGGCCTTAACTGGTTCTTCTCTCTATTTTGCATAAAGCTTACCCAAGGAGGAGTGGGCTATGTAAAGAGTAGAGATTCCCAGGTCCCAGTCCATAGAATCTGAGCCAAAACATTTAAGGATCTTGCCTCCTAAAATGGCTCACATGAGGTTAACCAAGGTCCAAATTTAAAGAATATCATCTTATTGTTCTTAGGTGCTGTCAAATTGGCTCCAACTCACAGCAATCCCCTGAAAAACAGAATGAAATTCTGCCCAGTCCTGTGCCATCATCACAATCCTTGCTATGCTTGAGCCCATCATTGCAGCCACTGTGCCAATCTATCTTGCTAAAGGTGTTCACCTTTTTCGCCACCCCTTCACTTTACCAAAGATGATATCCTTCTCCAGAGACCAGTCCCTTCTGTCAACCTGACCAAAGTGCATAAGACAAAGTCCAGCCAGTCTTGCTTCTAAGGAGCATTCCAACTACATTGCTTCTTGGACAGATTGTTCAATCTTCTGGCAGGCCATGGTATTTTCAGTATTCTTCACCAATACCACCATTCAAATGCATAAACTCTTCTTTGGTCTTCCTCATTCATTCTCCACTTTTCACATGTATATGAGGCTATTGAAAAGAAAGCAGCTTTGGTCAGGTGCATCTAAGTCTTCAAAGTGGTATCTGTGCTCTTAATACTTTGAATAGGTATTTTACAGCAGATTTGCCCAGTGTAATATGTCCTCTGATTTCATGACTGCTGCTTCCATGGGCATTGATTATGGATCCAAGTAAAAATGAAATCCCTGACAACTTCCATCTTTTCTCCATTTATCATGATGTTGCTTAATGGTCCAGTTGTAAGGATTTTTGTTTCTTTATGTTGAGGTGTAATCCATACTGAAGGCTGTAATCTTTGATATTCTTTAATAAGTGCCTCAAGTAATCTTCACTTTCAGCAAGCAAGGTTGTGTCATCTGCATATCTCAGGTTGTTAGTGAGCCTCCCTCCAATGTTGATGCCATCTTCTTCTTCATATAGTCCAGCTTCTTCAATTATTTGCTCAGCATACAGATTGAATAAGGAGCTATGGTGGTGTAGAAGTTAAGACATTTAGCTGCTAAGCAAAAGGTCAGTGGTTTGAACCCACCAGACACTCCATGGAAGAAAGATGAGGTAGTCTAATTCTGTAAATATTTACAGACTTAGAAAGCCAGTGGAGGTTGCTATGAATCAGAATCAACTCACTATCAGTAAGTTTGGTTTGTTGTTTTATATATATATATATATATATATATATATATACACACATACAGATTGAATAAATATCGTGAAAGAATACAACTCTTCCTGATTTTAGACAATTCAGTATCCCCTTGTTCTGCTTGAACAGCAACCTCTTGGTCTATATACAGGTTCTACATAAGCACAATTAAGTGTTTGGGAATTCCCATTATCTGCAATTCTATCCATAATTTGTTAAGATCCACAGAGTTGAATGCCTTTGCATAATCAAAAAAGCACAGGTAAACATTTTTCTGGTATTCTTTGCTTTCAGCCAAGATCCATCTACATAAGCAATGATATCCTTATTCTACACCTTCTTCTAAAACAAGCTTGAATTTCTGGTAGCTCATTGTCAATGTAATGCTGCAACCATTTTTGAATTATCCTAAGAAAAAATTTACTTGTGTGTAATATGAATAGTTATGTTCAATAACTTCCACATTCTGTTGGACTGGGCACAAATATGGATCTCTTCTATTCTGTTGGCCAGCTAGCTGTCTTCCAAATTTCTTGGCATAAATGAGTGAAAACCTCCAGCACTGCATCCATTTGTTGAAACAGCTCAATGGCTATTCCATCAATTACTGGAGCCTTGGTTTTAGCCAATTCCTTCAGTGCAGCTTGGATTTCTTCTGTCAATACCATTGATTCTAGATCACATACCACCTTCTTAAATGGTGGAACAGCAACCAATTCTTTTTGGTACTGTGTCTGTGTTTTGTTTCCATCTCATTTAATGCTTCCAGCATTGTGCAACATTTTGTTCATAGATTCCATCAATACTGCAACCCGAGGCTCAAATTTTTTCTTCGGTTCTTTCAACTTGAGAAATGCCGAGCATGTTCTTCCCTTTTGATTTTCTAATTCCAGGTCTTTACACATTTCATTACAATATTTTGTCATCTTGAGTCGCCCTTTGAAATCTTCTTTTCAGTTCCTTTTTTCATCATTTCTTCCAGTTGCTATAACTACTTTCCATTCAAGAGCATTTCCATTTCAGAGTCTCTTCTGACATCGATTTTTGTCTCTTCTTCCATTACTGCCTTTTTAATGACCTTTGCTTTCTTCATATACGATGTTCTTAATGGCATCCCACAACTTGTCTGGTCTTCAGTTATTGGTGTTCAATGTGCCAAATCTATTCTTCAAATGGTCTCTAAATTCAGGTGGCATAGGAACAAGATCATATTCTCTTTGCTACTTCAGATAAACAACTATAGACAAATATACCAAAGATTAGTGGAAATTCAGAGAGTATTGTGTCTGTTTCTGGCAAATTTTTATGTACCTGACAATCGGGTACATCAAATGTCCTCTGCAACAACTCTAGGTAAATTATTTGTAACTTCAGAGGTTCTTTGACACAGACACTTTCAATAATCATTTCTCATTGGTGTCTCTGTTAGATTATGAAATCCAAAGTGCAGCCATGATAATGAGCCTCCAGCAATACTATACCTTGAAGTGCAAGGGAAAGAGGTGTTTCCTTGCAGGTGAGACCTCCTTGAAGATGATGCCCTGTTTGTAAGCACTTCAATAACTAAAATACCTGGATGCAATTCCAAGCAACACTATATCTGTGGCATGGCCAAGTGTCAAAGTGAAGTTCTACTAGTAGAAGAGTAGACAGTCAAAATGGTATGCAGCAAGATAATTTGGAGTTAAAGCGTACAGTGGTATTTTATTTAAGTAATGTTCATTCTAAAAGTCATTTTGAAATACAAGGAACAACAGGTTTAGTTTAAATATTTGGTGGGGCAGAAAGGGCAACAAGGAAAACCTAAATGAGGTCCCAGTTAAGCTCCACAAATGTATATTCTCCTTCTTTCTAAACAGAAACTCTCCAGACAGCCCTATCCCAGCCACCATTATCATGGAAAGCAGAATGTAGGATATTTGTAATTGGGCTGCACATTTAGAAAGTGTTACTCTTTAGTTTTCTACAATAGAGTTTACAGCTAGTTGTCTGTATTAATTGCTAAGCATTCAGAGTGAAAAGGTATGGAAGAGTGGTTTTATTAAGGGATAGCAGAACAACAACATAGATTGGAACAAAAGCACTGAAGCATGTTTTCACTAGCTGGAAACTCGGAACACTTTTATAAAATATCATGGTAAAAAAATTTCCCTTGCAATAGATCAATTATCCATAGTAACTGTTCAGTAAATGCTAGTTCATGTCCTCTCTCTTCCCACTCAGCTATAGTGAGTAATGATTAATGCAGCAACAGCAACAACAAAATGCTATCTAATAAGCTGCTTCAACATATTCACGCACTTCCTGGAGAACTCAGCTACAAAGACAAATCTACTCCTTCAACTCCAAGTCAGAACCTACATTACTTCCCAGTGAAGCCCAATAACAACAGGGAGTCATTCTAGTTCCATATTTGTAGGTAAAATTGTAACAAATTTTGCTATGAAGTTCTCAAAATCATTCACTTTGTGAGTTGAATTGTGTCCCAAAGAAAGTTATGTTCAACTCCTAGCCACCAGTTTCTATAAATGTGACCTTACTTGGAAATAGGGTCATTGTTGTTATAATCTACTCAAAATGAAGTCATATTAGATTAGGGTGGGCACTAATCAGATATGACTAGTGTCCTTATATGAAGAGGAGAAGAAATACAAGCACAGAGAGGAAAGAGGGCCATGTGAAAATAGACGCAGAGATGGCAGTGGTGCATTTACAAGTGACAGAATGCCAAGGATAACTGGGAGGCACCAGAACCTAGGAGAGAGGAATGAAACAGATTTTTTTTTTCTTTCTTTCTTTCTCCCCTAGAACATCAAAAGCAGCATGGCCTAGCCAACACCCAGTTTGTAGCATCCTTAGGAAATGAAAATATTATTTCATTTTATTTAGTGATATATTCTGGCCAGGGTAAGTTAAAAACTACCTGCAAAATCTTTGATGTTTGCAAAACAAAATAAATGATAAATTAACTTATCCATGCCAGTCAGGCTGCTTGGGAGTGAAATATGGATCTCATTTCTACTGCTGTGGTAGAGATTGCCAGCTGTCCACCCAAATCTATCTATCCACTTTTTCTATAATAATGTAGTTGTAGCTGGGCATAAAGTTATCCAGCTGAGAATCCTGTGCCTCTCAAACATTCCAGCTCATGCTTGCTGAGATCTGTGTCAGAGACTAGCACTGGCAACTTCTGTTAACTAGTGCTCTAGTCAAGTGAAAACTCCTGGAAGGAGGGAGTTCTGTGTTCCAGTGAGAAAGTTAGTATCCACAACAAGGCTAGTATCCACAACTCCTCTAGGCTGCTAGTGAACTTGACCCAAGTTGATGGAATACTAACAGGCTAACAAAGTTCAGGTAACAGATCCAATATCATCTCCCAGACTATCCTCTCTCAGTCATTTTCTGGCACACGATCCTTTTCTTCTTTTCATGTAATTTCCTTCCATAATCCATTTTACGGTCTATATTTTTTATTACTATGTTATCATTTATCTTCCTGCCCCAGAATAATAAAAAGAGACTTTGTTTACTCTGTTCATAAACTATCTTTAGTCCCTAGCTTGGAACCAAGTATAATATCAGTTGCTGTCAAGTCAACTCCAAGTCTTGGTGGACTTATATGTGTCAGAGTAGAACTATGTTCCATAGGGTTTTCAATGCCTGATATTTGGAGGCCTTTCATCTGAGGTGCCATTGGGTAAACTCAAACTTCCAATCTTTTGGACAACATCCAAGCACTTGAACTGTTTGCACCACTGAGAGATTCTGCCAAGTATAGTATCCACTCAATAAATACTCCTGAAGGAGTAAAGTAATGAACAAAGGAATAGACCAGCAGAGCTTGACAACACAGAAGTGCCAACATCTGAGTAAACCCAGCCTTACTCATACGGAAAAGAGAAAGCTTTTGAGACCTTCATTTGCTGATGTGGCACCACTCAAATTGAAGAGAAACAGCCACAGACATCCATTAATCATCGGAACACGGAATGTATGAAGTATGAATCTAGGAAAATTGGAAGTTGTCAAAAAGGAAATGGAATGCATAAAGTTGATATCCTCGGCACTAGTGAGCTGAAATGGACTGGTTTTGGCCATTTGGAATCAGACAACCATATGATCTACTATGCCGGGTATGACAGTTTGAAAAGGAATGGCGTGGCATTCATCATCACAAAGGATGTTTCAAGATCTATCCTGAAGTACAGTGCTGTCAGTGATAGAATAATATCCATATGCCTACAAGGAAGACCCCTTAATATGACTGTTATTCAAATTTATGCCCCAACCACCAAACTCACAGATGAGGAAACTGAAGAATTTTATCAGCTTCTACAATCTGAAATTGACCAAACATGCAATCAGGATGTGTTAATTATCACTGGTGACTGGAATGCAAAAGTTGGAAACAAAGAAGAATCACCGGTAGTTGGAAAATTTGGCCTTGGTAACAGAAATAATGCTGGAACTCGTATGGTAGAATTTTGCAAGACCAACGACTTGTTCATTGCAAACACCTTTTTTCAACAACACAAACAGAAGCTGTACACGTGGACTTCACCAGATGGAACACATAGGAATCAGATTGACTACATCTGTGGCAAGAGTATCTTCAGCCAAAACCAGGCCAGGAGCTGATTGTGGAACAGACCATCAACTAGTTGCTCATATGCAAATTCAACTTGAAGTTAAAGACAATTAAAGCAAGTCCAACAGAGCCAAAGTATGATCATGAATATATCCCTCCTGAATTTAGAGATCATCTAAAGAATAGATTTGATGCATTGAACACCAAGGACCGAAAGCCAGATGAATTATGGGAAGATATCAAGAACAT
>NW_006921606.1:11943899-11963514 GCF_000298275.1 Orycteropus afer afer
TTTTGGTCATGTTGTAAGAAGGGACCATTCCCTGGAGAAGGATGTCATGCTTGGTAGGGTGGAGGGTCGACAAAAGTGGGGGAGGCCTTCAACGAGATGGATTGATACGGTGGCTGCAATGATGGGCTCAAGTATAGCAGGGATTGTGGGGCTGGCGCCGGATCAGGCAGTGTTTTGTTCTGCTGCATGGGGTCGCTATGAGTCGGAAATGACTCGAAGGCACTTAACAAGAACAATAACAACAACATTTTTTTCTGTTGGATGTCCATATGGGAGAGAGGCTCATCTGCTTCATGAGGTCACTTCAAGCCGCAGGTCCTTTCCTCTGAGTCCTCTGCCATCCCCTGTTCTTATCTGGTTGAGTCTTGAGGAGGAAAAGGAGCAAGGGCCAGGAACAGCTCAGGGGATAAGCTCAAATCCTGTCCCAGACCTGGCACTAAGCACTTCCAAATGTGGGCTGGTGGCCAGAACCCAGGCACTTAGCACTTCACTTGGGGCTGTGAATTATAGTTCTTAGCTGGATAACTTTATGCCCAACTACAACTACATTGTTACAGAAAAAGAGGGTGGGTAGATTTGGTTCGACAGCTACCAATCTCTACCACAGCATTAGAACTGAGATCCATACTCCACTCCCAAGCAGCCTGACTGGTATGGGCAAGTTAATTTATCATTTATGTGTAGGAAAAGGAAGAGGGTGAGGGTTTGGTTCCAGAATATATACAAAGAATCTTGATATCCAAAATGGACCAGGAAGGGTAAATGTGCAGATATTTGCCAAGGAGATACAGTGTATAATGGTATACACATTACTAGCAAGTGATAACAACACAAGCAAATGTAGAAAACTGCATGTATGTAGTTTGTGTATTGAAAACTAAATAGTATAGTGGGGAATAGGGGCAGAAGTGGAAGGGATCAAGGATAGCACATGCTGACAATATGTAGAGACAACCTTGTGGATGACCATGTATTCCACACTACAGGATTTTATAGGCAATGGGTAGCCATGAAAAGTCCTTAAGCACAGACCAAGGGGATGATATGATTGTAACTCCTATAGGATTGTCTGAATTTTGGGTTCTCTCCTTGAGGCAGAAGCTGTAGATCAATTCAGACCAACGAGTTGTAGAGAAAATCTTACTCCACACAAGAACCCTTAGTCACTCTCAGCTGGGTGCCTTCTGGGACATGGCTTCCTTCCACCCAGGGAATCTGTGTTCCTTTTTTTCTGCAGGAAGAGTTGGAAAGTGTCACATCCAAGAAGGGAATTCTCTGTCACCAGAATGGAGAAAAACATGAAAACATGTTCCACCACAAATTGTAAAACTGATTTTGCTAAGAGTTGGAATACATTATATTCCATGTTTAGGAAAGTAGTATATATACGTTTTTGGCAATAATTTTCTTGATTGGGCTAGTTTAGGTTCATAGGGACAGTTGTGCTGCTGGCAGTGGGACAGGTGGACCAGGAGTTTGACACAGTCTAAAATGAGAATCAGCTGAGATACTGTCACTGAACTGACAAGGAGCTAAGATTTGAAAGTAACAACATACTCGTAAACAGGAGCAGATATCATTGTATTGTTTTTATTCTGTCGCAAAATGAAATGGTCCAGTTTATCTCATAAATCATTAGAACCTTGAGACCCACGTTCAGGTAAAGTACATGCCCATTCCTAGGTAAATCTCTTAAAACAGATGCTCTTCACATTGCCTTTAGATACCTTTAAAAACAGAATAAAGTTTGGGAGATACACGTGGTTTTTGTAGATGCCTTGGAAAGTGTGTCCATGGTCACTAAATAAAGATTTACAGCCTTGGAAACCCAAGTTCCACTCAGCCCTATGGGGTCATTATGGATCAAATCAATTTGATGACAGTAGGTTTGGTTCTGGTTTGGAGTGGATTCAAAATTTAGTGCTCACAGATATTTCCAGAGTTCTTACAGTCCTCTATTGGTTTTATTATGCAAATTAATATATGAAAACCAAAACCCACTGTGATGGAGTCCATCTGACACATAATAACCCTAAAGGATAGAGTAGAACTGTCCCATAGGTTTTTCGAAACTGTAAATCTTTACAGAAGCAGTCTGCCTCATCTTTCTTCTGCAGAGTGGCTAGTGGGTTTGAACTGCCAGTCTGTTGTTTAGCAGCCAAATACCTTAACTACTTGTCTGAAGATCTCCACAATTTAAACAAAGCAATTGCCAACTTTACTTCTCTTTATGTCAGATATATGCATTTTGTAATCACTATCTAATTGAAAACTTTAAAGTGTTTCAAGTTCCAAGATCTAGAATACAAAAATCTCTCCAACTTCATGCACTGATTCCCCTGCTTTGGAGACAGTAGAAAGTTTGCTGATTTAAAGTAACTAAATTCTGTTTTAATGGCTTAATCCTTCTGATTGTGCAGTCCAGTGTTTCTGGCTGAAGACCCAAATATGTCTTTGAAAGTCATTTAACTTTGCAATCAAAGATCTCAAAACTGATCTCCTTCTGCGACATACAAGGCTTATCTGATATGGGAAAATCAGACACATACAGCCTAACCCTGCTGCAAATTACACAATGATCTCTGCAGAAGAGAAACTCCTAACGAACTTGGTTGTACCCACCGAATTTCATGGTGGAAACATCAGTTAAAAAGGGGGTCATGTCAAGTTCCCTGGCTTCTTAGCAACCAGTATTTCTATTAATGTTCTGGATACTTTGATATGTAAACCAATACAGTTAAGTGTTTGAATGCATATAAAACAGGTGCTATAGTTTGTATTCATGGAAATAGAATTTTTCATGGGAAAATAATTCAACTTTGTCTTATAGTGTGAAGCTTTTTTCCCAGGCAGATGCAGAAAACTGAACCAGTTGCCGTAGAGTAGATTCTGAGTCATGGCAATGCTCTGTGACACAAGAACTGTGCTATATGGAGTTTTCAGTGGCTGATTTTCCTGAAGGAGATTGCCAAGCCCTTCTTTCAAGGAGCCTGTGTTTACTCACACCACCAACCTTTTGGTTAGCACATTAACTACTTACACCACCCAGAAACCTCCTAAAAGTGAATGCTATTTTAAATATATTAAATAGTAAATATTTTTGTGCTTGTATGGTGAACCCAGAAGTTTCCTGTATTTCACAGAGTTCTCATGCATGTTATACCTCTAATGTATCTGGATCATTTTGCTATGGTAGATAATGAGTCTTTTCCAGTCTCTGGGATAGAATTCTTTTCATCTTGAAATAGTTGTTATCACTGAACACATATTTATAAAGGAGCTATACACCAAGTATTGGTGTAGCATAAACCAGACAGAGGAGGAATTAAATAGAACATACAGTCTACTGGAAAGACAGAGGATAAACAAGTTATAACAATAAGGCAGTGTGATGAGTGTCTTGCGTGGAGATGTACCTCTTCCAATAGGATTTCTCCCCATTGTGCAGAACTGCTGTGGGCCTCTCTTCAACAAAGAGAAAGATTCTGAAATAGCTCTTCTAATAATCTGGATTTTGTATCACCAGACCTATTCCTGGCCAATCAGCATGTATGAGATAACATGGCAATAGATTGCCTGGGTTCAGACCTTGGCTCTACTGCTTTCCAGTTATATGACCTTAGCCAAGTTACCTAACTTATCTGTGACTCAGTTTCACATCTGTAAAATGGGACTAATAATAGTACCTACTTCATAAAGGTTAAGGAGCTCTGGCAGCACTGTGCCTAAGGCACTGTTAACCAGAAGTTTGGTGGTTCAAACCAGTGGTTCAAATCCACCAGCCACTCCATGAAAAGATGATGAGGCAATCTACCTCTTTAAAGATTTACTGCTTCGGAAATCCAGTGGTAATTTCTGAATCAGAATTCACTCAATGGCAGTTGGTTTCATGAAAGTTGCTGGAAAGGTAAATATATCTAAAGGGTTAAAAATTGATTCATTTTAGCACGTGATGAAAGTATAAGAGAAGGAGATCTGGTGGAGTACTGGTTAAGGTATTTGATTGCTGAACAAAAGGCCATGGTTCAAATCCACCAGCCACTCCACAGAAAAAGAGATGAGGTAGTCTTCTTCCATAAACATTCCTCTATACCAGCAAAGAGGTTGCTGAAAAGGAAATAAGGAAATCCCATTTACCATAGCTATCAAAAAATAAAATACTTGGAAATAAATCTCATTAGTGCAGTGCCTAAGGCACTTGACTGCTAACAAGAAGGAAGAAGGCTGGAGGTTCAAACCCACCAGCCACTCCTCGCAAGGAAGGTTGGGCAATCTACTTCCATAGTGATACTGCCTCAGAAACCCAAGGAGGGGTCTCTATGAGTTGAGTCTGACTTGATGGCACATAACAACAACAGGGACACAAAAAACCTGTGCAAAGAAAACTACAAATTACTACTCCAAGAAACCATAAGAGATCTACATAAATGGAAGAACATACCATGCTCATGGATAGGAAGATTGAACATTGTGAAAATGTCAAGACTACCCAAAGCAATCTATACATTCAATGCAATCCCAATCCAGATCCCATCAGTATCCTTTAAGGATATCAAAAAAAAAAAAAAAAAAATCAGTAACTTTATATGGAAAGCAAAAAGACCTCAAATAAGAAAAGCACTACTGAAGAAGAACAAAGTAAGAGATCTCACACTCCAGGATCTCAAAACTACTATATAGCCACAGTAGTCAAAACGGCCTGGTACTTGTACAATGACAAACACATAGACCAGTGGAATAGAAATGAGAACCCAGAAATAGATCCATCGACTTATGATCAGCTGATTTTTGACAAAGGGCTGAAATCCATTAAATGCGGAGGAGATGGTCTCTTTAACAAATGGTGCTGGCAAAACTGGATATCCTTTTGCAGAAAAATGATCCATACCTCACACCACACACAAAAACTAACTCCAGATGGATCAAAGACTTAAATGTGAAGCCTAAAACTATAGAGTTCCTCAAGGAAAAAATAGGGGCATATTTAGGGGCCCTAATTTATGGCATAACCCAAAATGCACAATCAGCAGAAGATAAACTAGATGAATGGGACCTTCTAAAAATTAAATTTTATGTCCTTCCAAAGACTTCTCCAAAAGAGTCAAAAGAGAACCTACAGATTGGGAAAAAATATCTGGCAATGACATATCTGACAAGGGACTTATCTCTAAAATTTATGGAAAACTCCAGCACCTCAACAACAAAAAGATTAACAATCCAATTAAAAAATGAGCAGAAGACATGAATAGATACTTCACCAAAGGGGATATTCAGGCAGCCAGCAAATACATGACAAAATACTCATGATCATTAGCCAACAGAGAGATGTAAATCAAAACAACAATGAGATACCATCTCACCCCAGCACTAATGGCAAAGTTCAACAAGATAGAAAATAACAAAAATGCTGGAAAGGATGTGGAGACATTGGGATTCTCATACACTGCAGGTGGTACGGTAAAATGATACAACCACTGTGGAAAGCAGTATGGCAATTCCTTAAAAAACTGGAATTAGAAATACTATTTGACCCAGCAATCCCAAAGCCAGGACAAGAACAGATATATGCTCACCTATGTTCATCACAGCACTATTTACAATAGCAAAGAGATGGAAACAACCTACTTGCCCATAAACAGAAGAATGAATAACCAGGCTATGGTACACAATGGAATACTATGCAACAGTAAAGAATAATGTAGAATCTGCAAAACACCACATAACATGGATGAACTTGGAGGACATTATACTGAGTGAGTAAGTCAATCACAGAAGGGCAAATATAGTATTAGTTCATTATTGTAAAAAGTCAAGGAAAGATTTATATATGGAAGGAAATTTTCTTTGTTGATTACCAGGGGTGGGAGGGGAAGGGAGGGAACACTGCAAAAGAAAAAAAAAAAATGTATTGACCCATGTCACTTTAGTTTTGTGTATTTCACTGTACATAAATTGTATTTCAATAAAATGTATTTTAAAAAAAAAAAATTATAGCCTTGGAAACCCAATAGGGGTCCTATAGTGTCTGAATTGATTCCATGGCAGTGAGTTTTGTTTTGGTTCGGTAAAGAGTAAGATATTTTTTTGAAAATTAATATTTCTTCAATGAAAGAATGAGCTGATTTACAGTCCTTTCATGTGATCCAAGTAGAATTAATTGTAATGAATATTTTATAGAGAGAAAGGAGCACTTTAGGATGTTTGTTAGTTTCATTTCTTTTGAAAAGATTAGAGATTGTGAAGTTTCTTTTTCTTTTTTAATGGAGACAGAAGCTGATACCATGCATTATTTCACTTGTAAATACAATTCCATGAAAGGGGTATTACTATCCCTAATTTATGGTCTTATGGAGAAGGAAAAGGAACCCTGGTAGTGCAATTGTTAAGTGCTGGGCTGCTAAGCAAAAGGCTAGGGGTTTGAACTCACCAGCTCTTCCATGAGAGAAAAGTGCTGGTGATGTGCTCCCATAAACATTTCAGCCGAGGAAACCCTATAAGGCAGTTCATCTCTGTCCTATGGGGTCATTACTAGTTGGAATCAGTTCAAAGATATGCAATAACAAGATTGAGGTGGAAACTGAGTCTATAGCACACTGAGGAACTTGAATGAGATCACAGAGCTAGTAAGTGATGGAGCTGGAATTCAAGCCCAGGTCTGTCTGGTTTCTCTAGATAATACAACAAAACAAAAACCTTTTCTGTGCCTGGAGGTGAAATGCCTAAGGTCAGGGAGATAAATGAGAGGCTCAGTCGAGTTTCAAAAACTCTGTACTGATGGAGCCATAATCACGACACTGTGGTCAGAGCTCCTAAAAATACATAGTCATTTGTTTTGTTTAGCTAGTGCTGCTCTTACAGGAATATACCACAAATGGGATGCCAGAACAAACAGTTTATTCTTCTACAGTTTGGAGACTTTAAGACCAAATTCAAAGTGCCAGACTCTAGGGGCTGGGTGAAAGCCCCTCAACCTTGGGCTTCAGCTCCGCCTCCTTCTTCTGGCCCACTGAAGCTAGAGGCTTTTCTTCACTCAGACAGCTGCTGGCTGCTGAGACTGACAAGCCCAAGGCTGACAAGTAAGAAGGCACAGTCCCGATGTTACCAAACCACACTGCAGGCCATTAATTAAAGTCCATGGAAAGCCCCAAAGTTGGCAGAACATGGCAGGCTGCTGAACAATGACATGGCTACATGCAGACTTCAAGTGTGGCATAAGCTAGAGACCATTCCCAAAGCTGCTTCTTGTATACAGGAAGCAGACCACATCCCTAAAGCAGCTATTCAGTCACTTGTGGTAGATCCCACAATGGAGTTGATAGCCAGTCTCATCATGGGGACTAACTACCACCAACTGCCCAGCCACTCAACCAAGCCCAGCCAAGTTGACACACAAACTTAACTGCCACATCATGAGTGGATTTCAATCTCATTGAGTGTCATGTTCCCCTGCTTTACAAAAAATCAAACGACATTATATGTTCAAAATAATGTGCCATGATTGATCCTGCATAGATCGCTTTATGTTTGTACTGAGGCTCCAAGGAAATAACGATCAAAATGGTCCACAATGGAACAAAATAATAATCAAAACTTTATTTTAAAAAAGTGAGAAATTCCCAACATAAAAAAGATACTAATAAAAATTTTTTGTTGTGTGATTATATACATTAGGAGGCCCTGGGTGGTGCAAATGATTAAGCACTCAGCTACTAACCCAAAGGTTAGTGGTTCAATTCCACCCTCAGGCATATAGAAAGAAAGTTCTGCAATCTCCAGAAAGGTTACAGCCTTGAACAGCGTAAGGAGCTCAGTTCTAATCTGGATAGATGTGGTTGCCATGAGTTAGAATCAATTCAAAGGCAACTGATTGGGTTGTTTTTGTTTTGTTTTTTAATTTTTTATTGTGATTTGGGTGAAATTTTACAAAGCACATTTATTTTACATCCAACATTCCATATGCACATTTTGTTTTGTAATAATGCTTACATTCCCGCAGTGTAACATCTCGCCTCCCACTCCTTCCCTGTGGTTACCCTTTCCCTGTGTCCTTCTTTCTTATGCTTTCCTGCCTTTCTCCCTGTGTAAGGGCATGATGTCTCCCATGGTTGATTATTCTAAGGAGTGTTTCTCCCTGGTGTAGGTGTTCAGTTTCTAAGCCTGTCTATGTTTGGCTAAGACAAAAGCCATGGGAGTGAGTTCAGTTTCAGACCTAAAGGGTAACTCAGGGCCATAGTCTCTCAGGAATTTCACCAGTCTTTATCAGACCAGTAAGACTGTTTCATTTTGTTTCCTTTTCTTTCTTTCCTTCTTTTTTTTTTGGGGGGGGGGGAAGGTGGTGTGGTGGTGGTGGTTGTTTTCATAGACTTTAGGAGGACTTAGTAGCACAGTGATTAAAAATTTGACTGCTAACCAAAAGGTGGGTGGTTCAAACCTACCAACCACTCTGCAGGAGAAAAGACCTGATGATCTGCTCCCATGAAGGTTGAATGTTGACTCAAAAGCAAAGAATCAACCCAGAAGCTAAACAATAAAAATTTTAGTATATATATGTCTTAAGGAACCCTAGTGTTACAGTAGTTAAAGCACTTGACTGCTATCTAAAAGGGTAGTCCTTTGAACTCACCAACAGCTCAGGAGGAGAAAGATATGGCAGTCTGCTCCCATAAAAATTTGCAGCCCTGGAAACCCTATGAAGCAATTCTACTCTGTCCTACAGTGTAGCTATGAGTTGGAATTACCTTGACAGTACTGGGTTTGGGTTTTGGTACAAGTCTTGCTCTTACTTCAGAACATTTTTCTCTAATGCTTTCTCTCAGCTTTACCTAATGCTAAATTTCTCTAATGCGCCAAGTATCAAGAAAGCATATGAAATAAATTAAGTACACCTTTTCAAGCATAAAAACACATTTATTATACACAGTTTTAAGGTTCATAAAATTTTGGCTTTTCATATTTTGGATCTTTCTCATTATTTCTCTGGCTAGGTGAACAAATGGAGACATTTGCATACACAGGGCCAGTCTTTTGAAAGACAGGATTTCTAATGGCATGTGAGATTTTGCACCTGTAATTATTTTGGGGTACAAAATTGGCTACACCAATAATTGCTCCTATAAACAACTAATTGTAGCTGCTGTTAGCCACTTGTGGGTGTAATTAGCCGCTTGCCCTTGATCTTCCTGGAATGCCCAATTCTCCCCATAATTAGTCAATTGTAGATGCTGTTACTTTTGCAAGAGAGGAAAGAATGAATAATTTCCCTTAAAATTTTTCAGATAAAATTGCTAAATTTGAAACTCAATTAATAGAAATTGTAAACAACAACGTTTCTACTCGTAAAATGGACCTGGAATGGTTTTACTCTCCCATCTGTATCTTAGAGACTATATATCCAGCAGATGCTGCAGGGACATTCTTACTATACAATGTGCTATTTTTGTCCGTGTATTGTTAACTGGCATTATCATTTTTATTTTAAAATTTTATTTTGAAAATTGGAAACGTGTATAAAACATTCAAGGTATCTTGGGATGATTACACAATAAAACCCTGCTATGATGGGCCCCAACATTTAGTATGTTTATTTATATAACAGACCTATTAAGCTTAATAAAGATAGAGGCAGAACATTGGGAAAGTCTGAATTAACACTTTAGCCCTCTCATATGCTAACTGCACAGCTTTGGGCTTGCTAATACCCTCCTCCATAAATGGGAACAATGCCTCCTGTACCTCTCCAGATGGTTCTGAGAATTGTACAGACAATACTTGAACATTATAAGTACTTGAAAACTATTCGTTGATTTTAATGCTGCAAGCAAACTTCTTTCCTTAATGTTCTTTGTAAAGCTTAGCATCTTTCTCACTGTAACGTTAAAAATCTATAATGCAGTTTTCATATTTGCTCAAATGAGGGCTTACTATAAAAGATAAAAATACTCTCCCTATCTCTTATTCATTTCAAGCTCCTATGAATTTTGAGCATTGTTTCTTTTTATAAAGGCATGAATATTTGAAAGCAAAAAAATTGTAGTCAAGTACCAATAATTTTAAGATATCCTGATATAATAGTTTTATATAATATACTACAGATTATAATATAGCGTATACACAAACATGAATTTTTATTAAATAAGTTGCATCACTCTCTAGAAAGTTTAAAGAATTATGAGAATTTTCATATTTAAAGCACCTTTGTGAGGCAAATTCTCCTCCCAATTAAAGTTTAAGATGTGATGTGGACAACTGCTGAAGACATCAGTAAGGGGACCACCAGCAGAAGCCAGTCCTCATTTCAAATGGTTCTAGTCTGTAGGTGTTACACTACAAGCATATTTCCATTATTTAATTAAAAGTGAAAAACTCTATTTTACCTCTCCTGGGATAATTTGAAACACAGTATTAAACAACAATGTTTTTAGTTGGGGCATGAATCATCCTCTACCCAAAAGATTATGTATATCTTGATTATCATCTGAGTACTCACAGGTTTGAGCCTGTGTATGTGTATATTTGTGTGTGTGCGCGTGTGTGTATCTGCGTGTATGTGTGAGTGAATAATGTTATCATAAAATAGACTGGAAGCCTTGGGAGCTTGAAGCAATATCTTTCTCCACTAAACTGCTTTATTACTGCCATTCCCTCCCTCCTGGGCATGCAGTCAACTGAGACGGGGCCAAATTGGCAGTCATTTTAGAGAGGCTGGCAGACCCATGATCTCTGGGAGTTCCCAGCCAGCACTTCTCTCTCAACCAGTCCTTCCAGGGGTCAGGGGCAGGCTTGGCTTCAAGGCCCCAGTTTGCCTGGGCTGGGTCATGAGTCGGCACCAACATAAATTTATACCTCAAAGTCATACTGTGAAAGCACTCTCCACCTTCTGTGGTATTTTTGTCCTGACAGTTCTTCTGTCTGATTTCTTCATTCTCTAACTTCATATTCATGCCAGAATGCTTATGAGTGACTAGAAGTGAGGGCTGTTTGGTGGCCAAGGAGTTAAATTGATAACATAGTTTTTCTTTTAAAAAAATAATAATTTGGGGAGATGTGTTGACTGTTGATAAGCAGACCTGAAATAATAATAACTGAAGCTGCTTATCATGGACAAGCAATAGTCCTATGACAATGTTCCAGCTGATGAAAAAAATGGGAGCAAAAATTAATAGTGACAGTACTGGTAGAAACAAGCCACAAATTCGATACTAAGTCATAAAATACAGCCTAACTCAATAAGCACATGCTACTGTTATTATATTAATATTGTTAAAAAAAAATACCGTAACATTTTAAAAATGGAATGGAGGCGAAGGAACACTTTTCTTAGTAGGATTTTTTGTTTTGCTTTGTTTTGTTTTTAGCAGTAATCTCAGTGTGGTTCAAAGGCAGCAGAGGAATTATTTCTTTTCTTTTTCCCAACTAAACCATTAAAGTTCTAACTTAGGTAGTCTTGTAAAGAGACTAACTTGAAAACAGAACAAGCACAGGAGTGATCCCATGTTTCTTCTCTACAAAGAGAAGGGTTGAGAGATGGAGTAATATTTATTGAGGGTTTTTCATGAGCCAAGCCCTCAGCATTCATAATGTTAATTAATCATCAGAATAGTAGAGAGAGAACCTACTCTTTGCATTTCAGACTTAAGAAAAATCAGGACCTGAACTGTGCAGTTGTCTGAAATGACACAACTACTAGATGATAGGGCTAAAATCCAAATATAAGGCTGTCTGACCCAAGCTAAGGAGCTCTGGAGGCATAGTGCCTAAGGCATTTGACTGCCAACCAGAAGCCTGGGGGTTCAAACCTACCAGCCACCCCTCAGAAGGAAGATTGGGCAATCTACTACTGTGGTGATACTGCCTCAGAAACCCAAGGAGAGGTCACTATGAGTCGGATTTGACTGAAGTACTGTGAGTTTGGGTTTTTTTTGTGTGTGGGGGGGGGGGGGAGGGCAAGTCAGAGTTTGAAAATGTGGACGCTCTAGGAATCAGAGCAAAAACACAGGATCAGGAGTAGAATGCAGTATCTCCCTAATCAGGCCTGCTGAGGTTTCCACCAGCTGATTGGTGCATTTTCAGGCTTGCTGATTTTCCTAAAACCAAAACCAAAACCGAACTCACTGCCCTGGAGTGGACCGGACAGCAACCCCTCCTTGGGTTTCGAAAGCGATATCTCTGTGGAAGTAGATTGCCCAATCGGCCTTCCGAAGAGTGGCTGATGGGTTTGAACTGCCAGCCTTCCAGTTAGCAGTCAAATGGCTTATCAAACCAAGCCAAACCCACTGCTATCGAGTTGATTTGACTCAGCGATCTTTCCTTGGGTTTCCAAGGCAGTATCAATACAGAAGTAGATTGTCCAAACTTCCTTCCAAGGAGAGGCTGGTGGGTTTGAACCACCAGGCTTCTGGTTAGCAGTCAAATATCTTAGGCACTATGCCACCAGAGCGTAATATTCTAGATTTTAATGTGAAGACCCCATGTTTTAAATTTTGGCACAAATGAGTCATGGCTAAATAAACCACTTATCATCTACTTAGACTCATGTGGACCCCACCTGTCAGAATAGAATTGTGCTCCAGAAGGGTTTCAATATCTGAATTCTTGATTAGATCACAGGGGCTTTCTCCCAAGTCCGTTCTAGGTGGACTGGAACCTCTAGAGTTTTGGTTAGCAGCTGGGGTGTGTTAACGTTCACACCATGTGGAGAGGGAGAGGCCACCACGTACAGCCCAAGGGCTTGCTTTTAGGAGCGTGAGTTCTCAAGCCTGTATTCTTTCATTTCTCTACAAAGAAAACCAGTTGATATTTATTCGATTAATGCCCTTTTCCCTTCAAATAGTAATACTTCAAGAAGCACTTTTTATTCCAGATACTCTTCATATAATATTGTATTTTAAGGGTTTCTTTCTTCCCTACAAATGCTTAACTGTACTGCAAATATTAATTGCAGCCTAAACTATGTAGAAATTTCATCTAGAAAAGTAGAACATGAGTCACTGAGAATTCTTTAAATCTGGCCTAATCATTGGAGCCTTACTGGTTTATAAGAAGTTTTACTAATCACTTGATTTTTAAAGTCCAAACGCCACTAATAGGAGCTCTGGTAGCATAGTGCCTAAGGCACTTGACACTGGTGGTTCAAACCCACTAGCAACTCCTTGGAAGGAAGATGGGGCAATCTACTTCCGTAGTGATACTGCCTCGGAAACCCAAGGAGGGATCCTATGAGTCGGGTCCAACTTGATGGCATATAACAACAACAACAACAATAAACACCACTAATAAAAAGATGCCTTCCCAACAGAGGTTTCTATGAGTCGAAATCAACTAGATGGTAGTAGGTTTGTTTTTCTTGGTTTTAAGGGATGGAAAATGTCAGGAGTCATCTGTTGGTGCAGTGTCTAAGGTATTTGACTGCTAACCAGAAGGTTGTGTTTTCAAATCCACCAGCCACTCTGTGGAAGGAAGATGGGGCAATCTACCTCCATAAAGATTTATACCACCTGGGAAACCCAATGGGGGTTGGTAGCACTAAAAGTCGGAATCAACCAATGGCAGTGGGTTTGGTTTTTCATTCTAAACTGGAGGAGCTCTACTGGCATAATGGATAAGACCTTTGATTGCTAACCAGAAGAACAGAGGTTCAAACCCACCAGCTGCACCAAAGAGGAAGATAAAGCAATCGGCTTCTGTAAATTTTACAGCCTTGGAAACCCAATGGAGGTTGCTGTGAGTCAGAATCTGACTGAATGAAAGTGGGTTATTCTAAACTGGAGAAGCAGACGCTAAAAGGTCATTTGACTAGATCACATCTGTACAACT
This sequence comes from Orycteropus afer afer, assembly GCF_000298275.1. Classification (NCBI taxonomy): domain Eukaryota; kingdom Metazoa; phylum Chordata; class Mammalia; order Tubulidentata; family Orycteropodidae; genus Orycteropus; species Orycteropus afer. The sequence continues at coordinate 11,957,712 of NW_006921606.1, forward strand.
TGCCAAGCACATGCACAAAATGAGATGTTCTATATACTTGATGAGGTTCAAAGGTAGATTACCCAATAAAGAAAGTAGGCATGGGCTTACTTGTGCTTACTTTCCAATCTATAGTGAATAATTTTACATGGGTTTCAACACATCTGGTGAAAAACATGTGTAACTATTCACTAGAGATTAGTAAGCACAAGTAAGCCTGTGCTTACCTTGCTTACTGAGTATTTCCTCCTTGTCAGAGACTGTAAATTTGGAAACAGGCTTGGATTCTCTAGAGGAAGGTACTGGGGGGGTTGGGCAAGAGAGAGATGCCAGCCCTATCTAGAAGCAGAATCTTTGATGTGGTGAAAAAATGTGAAATAGTTCACTACAAATTAGTAAGTAAGCACAAGTAAACCAATGCTTATCTTGCTTATTGGGTAATCTGATACAGCACAGTCTCTGGGAATAATTTTGATGGTGGCCTTAGAGTGAATGTGCTGCTATCAGCTAAGTAAATATTTTTGATATGAAGAAGTCCTTATTTGCATAGCTTAAAAATGACCAACATAATATAAAACTAGATGTTTATGCAAGATTCAGGAAATCACATATGATTTAACAGGAATAATTTCTTAATATTTTTAATCTCTTCATATGCAGCCTTGTAAATAGCAGAAATGAATTCACTGGAGACACATTTTATTTCCATTTCAGTTTTGGTGCCCGTTCCCCCTTTCTTCCTGCTCTCTGCATGATAGGCTTTTATTCTCCACAAGACATCAGAACTTGACTTAATAGGCAGCAGGGGTAAAATCACCCGCTTTTTACATGTAGGGAATCCTGAGGTACATACAAGCCTTGCTCTAAGATGTGATAACGTAATCTAAAGCCAGGCCCAGCCTGTCAGTTCAGGTCTAAAGGGATTTGATTCAGTATCAGAACCTTTGCCTCACGGGGTCAATTTCTGGTCTTGCTTTTCTTATAGCAAAAGCCAGAGGTGGGGGTGCCCTAGTGTTAATGTCTGTGTGAGTTTGTGTGCACATGTGTGCATGTTTTTTCAAAACTAGTGAACTCCTCAGCTGCTGTTTGCTGCGCACGGGGCCTTTATTTCGGCCTCCTGAAACATTTTCATTAGACAGAGGCCTCTGAAGTATGCTCCTTGAGACACAGACTGTGCAACTAAAAATCTTCGGCCTCTCCAGAAGCTGCCTGATTGAAATCAGCACCGTGTCAGGGCCTGTCATATCTCAGAAAAGACATAAAACACACGGAAACATCAATAAGCAACAAGCTTCTGACAGCTCTGAGACATTCCAGCTGACAAGAAGAGAAAGAGGGTGAGGTTAGGGCTCAGGGGGGATATTTAAAATGCCTAACAGCCAGTCGAAGTGTTGGCAGGCTTCAGGGAGGCCGAGAGAAGACAAGATAAAGTCTATCAGGTTATCACCTGGTTTGAGGTGGATTCCTCCTCACAAGGCCACCGAGATGAGACAATGACACAACTGCTGGCTCTCCATACCACTTTTATTTTTAAATGTTTCCAAGAATCAAGTTGCATTTATGGTGTTGCCCAGACAACGTTTGTGCAAGAAAAGATTTTTTTTTTTTTAATTTTTAAAAGAAGGAAATAATAAAAGAGAGAGAGAGAGAGAGAGAGAGAAATCTGTGAGTCAAAGAATTCTGCTTCTAGCTACAATGTACAGAAATCAAAAAGGATTAACAAGTTTTTTTTTTCATTTAATTTCCTGTACACCAGAAGCTTTTGTTAAGAGATCAGAGATATTGATATTTATTGAATTTTTAATATGATCTTTATTAAAAGGCAGCACACATGTTTGGTTTTTCCTCTCTCTCTCTCTTTTTTTTTTTTTTAACATGCATGGATATAAAAATCAAAGGCCAGGAATGAACCAGGGTTGTTTGATTTCAGTGCTTTCATAATATGTTTGAGGATTCAGGTACAGTACATATTTAAATTTAAAAAAAAAAAAAGAAAACAGATAAATGACCCTCTACTCTTTTTAATGATTCTTGGTCTTACAAAGAAAGAAATGGTCATTGTGTGTTAACCCCTCAAGTATGTTAGCCAGCCAGGGAGATTTCTGTGAATGTCCTCTACTCCAGTATGATCAAATACAGGAAAGAAGGTGCAGATACTAGGGTTCTATCGATTGCCTTCCACATTTCTTCCTATGGCTGGCTGATTTCCAAAGGAAGCACTCTTCATTTGGGCATGGAAATTGGTAAACTTGGTTTCCAGAATCACAGAATACAGTTGGGATTGTTAAATCCTGATGGGCATTAAGGCCAAGTGAATCTTCTAGGTCCTAGGGAGACTTTCTATAGACATCAACTCTCTGGGCACATCCCACTTTAACCCTATCATTTCTTCCTCATTTTATACCAATTCTCCCCTGCTCAATATGCTTTTATTAAAATTAACCAATCTCAAAAACTTTAGAAGATAGAGATGTAGAGAAAAAATGGCATGGAGGGAAAGCAAACTGCCCAATTCTATTGCCTGGATTACCTGGGCAAGTTAAAAATGATCACTCAGCATTGGTTTTTCAATGATGAAGTGAGGGGTTGTTGTGAGGGTTAAGTAAGATACTGTATATAAAAGTGCCTTGGAAGGTATAAAATATAACTTATACATATTTTGGGAGCTCTGGTAGCGTACTGCCTAAGGCACTTGACTGCTAAACAGAAGGCTGGCAGTTCAAACTCACTAGCCACTCCTTGGAAGGAAGATGGAGCAATCTACTTCCATAGTGATACTGCCTCAGAAATGCAAGGAGGAGTTGCTGTGAGCCGGATCTGATTTGATGGTATCCAACAACATACATATTTCATAATTTCCATAAAAGCAGAAGGAAAAGAACCTAATAGTGAAGGAGAGGAATGTAATAGCAAAAGAATATTAGGTACGCTGATCAACTGCTATTGGACAAAATGACACAGGGGGACGACCCACCTGGTCAATACACTGAAGAAGTTTCCGGCCATCTTAATTTCTTCCAGCCATTAAAGGGCAGTCAACAGGCTAAGTGAGAAGCAGATATATATAATTACTGATGATTATAATCTGACTACCAGTACCAGGCTTATCCTGCTATGCATTATACCCTCTAAGTCTTACAATGGAATTAAGAGAAAAGAGTATTTTTATCCCCATTTTACTGAACAAGAAAACCCAGGCATAGAGCGATTAAGTTCCTTGCCCAACATCCCACTGCAAGATGTCTTTGTTTTATTAAAAATACATCTTCTTCTTTGCAGTGTTTCTTGCTCTTGTCATTCAAGGAAGCATTATAATATTAGAAACTTGGGAGGAAGCTATGGCTAGGCATGATGACAGAGGAAGAAACACAAACAGGACTAACAGACTCCAATCTGACAGTGGGTAGGAACTTCAATATCAGCCTAGCCTTGGCCCTGCAGCAGCTGAGCATCTTTGGTTTGTTAGTTTCTCTAACTTTATTGGGTGACTGATCTACAACCAAACTTCAGCCAGTATCTGTGAGGAAAAAGGGAGGAGCAGGGAGCTGTTATCCTCTTACAGATTTGCCCGCCTTTCCTATGTCTCCTTTGCAAGATATTGTTGGTTAGATATTCTTAGTTGATATTAAGTTGTCACTGACTCAGGAGGCCCCATGTTCAACAGAAAAAAAGGTTGCTCAGTCCTGCTCCATCTTCACAATCGTGGATATGCTTGAATCTACTGTTGTGGCCACTGTGCATTTGAATGCCTTCCAACCTAAGAGGCTCTTCTTCCAGCATTATGTTGGAGGGGATTTCATTGTAATACATAAGGTTTTTAGTAGCTAATTTTTGGAAAAAATCACCAGGCTTTTCTTCCTACACTGTTTTGTCTAGAAGCGCCACTGACACCTATCCACCATGGGAAACTCTACTGGTATTTGAAATATTGGTGGCATAGCTTCAAGCATCATAGCAACCATCAAGCCACCACAGGAAGACAAATTAACAGACAGATGGTGGGTTGGTAAATTAGGAAACCCAAATGAAAACAAACTAGAACTTGTAGAAGTTGACATTCTGTCAAGTTTTAAAAGCCAGATCACCCTTCTGTGGACTGGCTTTGCATAACCCTCTTCAGGTTAACAATTGCTCACACACTGTCTTTAAAACGTGTCTAAACAGCATTATTAGCCACAGAAGTGTGCCTTATGAAATTGTGCCAGCTAACCAGTTAGTGAGTTGCCAGTGTAAAGCTCAACACAACCTCCTTATAATGTCCTATTAAGCAGAGCCGGACTTTAAGTTCCTTGAGTCAGACTTTAGTCATTCATTTATGAACTTCCAGCACCTGGAACAACACCCAGAACAAAACAAAAGTTGAATAATTAAAATATTTTCTGGTTTTCGCTATCTCTCTTGCTCTTTTGACACAAAATAAATTTTTAAAGTAATTTTTATGATTGATTATGAGTGTTGAGACTGTCTATTCATTCATTCTCTTGTTTAAAAAAAGAAAACTATTTGTTGAGTGCCTACTATATGTTAGGCACTATACTCTGGAGGAAGAGATTCACTGGTCAAGGCTCCCTGGAAACATGGTGACCTTTGGAACACAGAATTTCCACTAGGGTAAACTCTGTAGCTAGTAAGAAACTGGATTGAAACTAGTGCTTTCCCACAATGATAACTATCTCCATAATCTCTAGTGTTCACATTTTAGGCTAATGGGTAAATAATTTCTTTTTTCCCCAGGCTCCACTAAGAAGCTTTTTTTAATGTTGGATGAAATGAGGACTTTATGTGAAAAAAAAGATGCTGTGGGAAACTTGATTTTTATTTGTGCAGAAAATATCACAGTGGAAAAAATTAGAGTGACCAATACTTTTAAAAAAAAGAACACTGATGAGATAGACTATACATTAAAGTGCTTTATTTCTGTGTTCTCCTAGCAATAATTTCAGAGCTCTGGTAGCATAGTGCCTAAGGCACTTGACTGCTAACCAGAAGGCTGGCGGTTCAAACCCACCAGCCACTCCTCGGAAGGAAGATGGGGCAATCTACTTCCATAGTGATACTGCCTTAGAAACCCAAGGAGGGGTCACTATGAGTCGGGTTCAACTCGATGGTACATAACAACAACAACAACAACATATTAAGTGCTTCCCATGATTTTTCATTGTGCTATAAAGTTTAATAATACTTTTCCACATCTTAAAAGTTCATTATAACTGTTAATACTCTCCTTTCTGGATTTTGATAAATCTACAATTGTGTATCATCACAATGGAGCTCTAAATGTGTATTTTAATGTGAGACAAAGCATACTCCATTTAACAGCTCAGTAAGAAGATAAAATCTAGGACATTTGCACACAAGTATGATAAATCTAATAATTAATTTACAATGGAAACACAAGAAGGTCATGTGAAATGAACATTGTGCAATGTCTTTTCTTTATTTAGCTTTGTTGATTTAGTTTTATACATGACAGGGACACATTTTTGCCCACAAGAAGTCTTTGCTACTTTCATTTCTTTTTTCTTTAAATCTTATCTTGGTGTTGAGAATGTACACAGCAAAACACCCACCAGTTCAATAGCTGGGACATGTATAATTTAATGATATTGATTACATTCTTCGAGATGTGCAACGATTCTCATCCTCCTTTTTTGAGTTGTCCCTTCCTCATAACATAAACCCATGGGCCCTAAGGTTCCTATCTAAACTTTTTTGAGTTACTCTTACCAATGTGATACGCGACTGGTGGTAGGACCTAAGAATTAACCTAAAAATCACCCTGCCAGCCAGGGACTGCGCGGACTGTGCACCGTGGCTGGGGAAC